>NC_137470.1:171462561-172062561 GCF_964235325.1 Thermobia domestica | reverse complement strand
ACGAACGGAGCGTCCCACAGTTCCGTGTATCCACACATGTGTTGCAAACCCCTGTCATCGCGTATCGTTCGTAGTATAGGGCAGTGGATTAAAGCGTCAACAACACCAGTTTGTAGTTAAGTGAACATGGCGCAATTTGTGCCTGATAAAGTGTTTTTGCGGGGTGTCCTTCTGCATTACTTTAACATGCAGAAAAGTGCGACTGAAAGTCATCGTATTTTGGTGGAAGTGTATGGTGACCATGCTCTAGCTGAGCGAACGTGTCAGAAGTGGTTTGCACGGTTTAGAAGTGGTGATTTCGGCTTGGCAGACCAAGAGCGAGCTGGACAGCCAAAAAAATTTCAAGACGAAGAATTGACAGCATTGCTCGAGCAGGATTCGTGTCAAACGCAGGAACAACTTGCAGCAGCATTAGGCGTTGATCAAACAACAGTCTCCAAACGCTTGAAAGCCATGGGAATGATTCAAAAGATGTCACATTGGGTTCCACATGAATTGAAAGACAGAGACGTTGAAAGACGAAAAAACATTTGCGAATTGCTGCTTCAACGACAGAGCAGAAAGGGGTTTCTGCATCGAATTATTACGGGTGATGAGAAGTGGATCCATTACGAGAACCCTAAACGAAAAAAGGCCTGGGTGAAACCAGGTGAACCAGGTCCATCACAACCAAAACGAGATATTCACTGTGCAAAGGTTATGCTGTGCATATGGTGGGATATGAAAGGTGTGGTGTACTATGAGCTGCTGCAACCGGGTGAAACTATGAATGGAGAACGTTATCGACGACAATTAATGCGTTTGAAGCAAGCTCTGGCCAGAACACGACCAGAATGGGAGAACAGACATGATAAACTTATTGTTCAACATGATAACGCTTGCCCACATGTCGCAAAACCGGTCAAAACCTATTTAGAAAATGTCGGATGGGAAGTTTTACCCCACCCGCCGTATTCACCAGACGTTGCTCCTTCGGACTACTACTTGTTCGATTGCATGAACAACGATTTGATTGGACAGCGGTTTACTTCTTCAGAAGATATCGAAACATGGGTCTCTGACTGGATCACTTCCAAGGATGAGGACTTCTTTCGCCACGGAATCCGCACATTGCCTGACAGATGGGCGAAAGTGGTGGCTAGCGATGGACAATATTTTTCTTAAGGTATTTATGTATTTTGTGTTTGTACTACAGCTTCAATGTGTGCGTACCAACCGCACGAATTAATTCCTAGACCAAATAAATAATAAACATTAATAAATTTTGATAAACTATTAAGATAGGAATAGGAAACAATTAGGAACTAAGGTAGGCAGTTAAGGGACATGCAAATGAGCACTTAGGGAAATTATTGTTTTTTGTTTGTTGTTTTCTTTTTTTGTGTGTGTGTGTTGTGTGCTGTGGTTGTTTTCCTTTTTCCCTTTTCCTTTTCCCTTTTCCAGAAATATAATGGATAATGAATAAAGAAAAGAAAAAAAATGGCAATGATGATAACCCGTTCCGGTTTAATTTTTCAGATACCGGATCTGAAAGACGGGCCTGAGCCAAAAAAAAAAAAAAATAATAATAATAATAATAATAATAATAATAATAATAATAATAATAATAATAATAATAATTATTATTATTATTATTATTATTATTATTATTATTATTATTATTATTATTATTATTATTATAATTATAATTATTATTATTATTATTATAACAAGTGGGATAAAAACTAAGGTCCCATGTCTTTTGCTTGCAAGTCTGCTACGACAATGATTACTCTTAATCTGTGTTTGTCTCTTTACCCGTTTCGTGTGGATGTTTGTTCTTGTGCTGTTAGGCTTTTTTATTAAAACTTTACATTATGCCCTTTTCTTTTTAAACGAGATTTTTTAAAAAAAGATAAGAAACTGCTTTCTTCTGATGTCTATTTCTTACCATTCATCTTGTTGAACTGCTTCAGTGAGAACATTTTTTAATATTTTATGTCATCCATTGCCCTCCCGATAATAAAATCGTAATTCTTAACAATGTATTTTCTTCTCTTATTACCAGTTTCCCACACTGATATATTTGTAACAAAATTCAGGTTTGGTCCAACGCCTTCCTAATTCTCAACCACCCGAACAACCCTTCTTTGTGTAGCCTACTATTGCAGCAAAGGAAGAATTACAGGAGGTAAAGCACTTTTGAAGTCGTGTATACAATAAAGCTCGAAACTGTTCACTTTATTCTGTACTAGCTGAAATACCCATGCTTTGCATGGGTCAGATAAAACATCTATGTAAACAAACTGAACAACAAAAGAAAAAATATCGGTTAAAAATCTGCTACTTTCACATATCCCAGTAAATGCCCACCGCAAGTGACTCTCAGCCCGCATACAACGGAACCTGAATTTGAAAGACATCGCTAATGGAAGTGTCGCCATTGATCTCAGCTACCGCGGAAAGTATGAATTCGAGACTAATATGGGTATTTTCCTACTACTTTCCAGATGAACTCCCCCTTCCCTGAGATCCCTGTTTCGAATTTAGAAAAGAACGATTCGTCTTGGTCTGGGGCCTGGACACAGGTACCTGTGTCCAAAATTTGGAACCCCTCGGTCCACTCGTGTAGTCTCCAGGCCGCATAGAAACAGACAAACATACAAACTCTGTATTTTATTTATATTAGATTATATAACAACTTAAATAAAAGATAAGTACCACCGTAATAGGATTTCTCGTTCCCATTCCTTAAATTAACTACCATTCAACAGTATGCAATTACTGAACAAATTATTTGTGCATTGTGAACAAAATTGTTATTACTCATTTGAAGAACATTTCCTGATACCCTCCACCCTGAAGTTTAAATTAATCCTTCCAGGCTTTCTTTAAAAAAAAATTGCTTAAACCATACAATAGATTTATTAGTGTTACATTTATGCATCACGAACAACATTGCCTGCGTAGTTTGATAAAAAGAAATCGCCGAAATGAATTTAACCTCACAATTTCTAAGGGACGTTTCAAAGAAGAATGATTTAAGTTCCTTTTCCTTTTAATTTTTCGCTTCTGTGAAAATAAAGTATGAAGGGTACACGCAATAACGATCTAAGTTCATTTTTAAACTTTGTGAGAAAAAGCGATTTAAAAGTGTTAGGACCATCTTCAGTTTGTTCTAGACAATTACTACATCTGCTTTTCTTTCTTTCTTTCTTTCTTTCTTTTCTTTTTCTTTTTCTTTGTTCTTAAGTGATACACAATTTTATTGAATAATACAGTCATTTAGATTACAATGATTAACTGTTACAAATAAAAAAAAATACAGAGAAAAATACAGAATCTTTCTTGAATAAACAATACATGCTTAGAGATATTATTTCACCTTGTCTCTTGTTTGTGGGGGATGTCTTTACTGAAACTTACTCACTGCCTTCGACCACCTTTTTCTACGCGTATTCTCAATGAACTGCGCCTTTGGCCCACAGAAATTCTTCAAAAATTGCAAGTCTTGAAATTTGTACGGGAAAATCTAATCGGCTATCCCTGCTTTAGCGGAGGCATTAGATCTCCTTTCAGTTATCAAAATTGAGAGCTTTCTATGATCTTGTATGTTTTTCGAAGGTGAACCAGTATATCCACCTTCAGAAGGAATTGTAAAATTGATCTTTGAGCGACAGGGATTTTTTTCTTTCTATCTCTTGCCAAAAAAAATGTCCATTATCGGAAAAATTCCGACTTGCAGCTTATCACAATGAAAGGTTCTGGTGTTTTCCGTGCGTGTTCAATGACCTCATGCCAGTCATTAGGTGTTTCACATTTTGATCGGCTATTTATTATGCTAATGTTTTTGTCACATTCTAAGTATGAATGGCCCCTTACTGGAAATGTAACCTCAATGCTCTGAAACCATTCCGTTGTGTGGACCCGAAAGTGAAGCAATAGGAATATTATGTAGTTCTTATTCAACCCTGGGTAAAAATCACAGAATATGTGCAAGTCACTAACAGTGTTTGAAACAATTTGCGTGCAGTAATACCACAACATGGAGTAAACTTTATCCGGATTTCATCATCAAACTTTATGAAATCATCTCCAGTGACATGACTCATGGCTCGAATCCGTTTTGATGCAACCGAAACTCGCCAATATGCTTTTATTTCTTTCCACTGAGCTCAGCTTTCGGTGCAGGCTGTTCATCCGAACCAGAGTTTTCCATTGCAAAGCACAGCACTCGATGTTATACGCTAGCAGCACAGGAGTCAACTGACAAAACGAAGGTGTACTAATGTTATACACTGATATTGTGTTATGCTCAAAAACATGAGAACACACAACGAAACGTAACGAAAAAACAAACGAATTCAACTCGTTTTTGCATTGAATCAGTAGCACTATGGAATTGAGGACTTCAATCGTTTTTCCGATGGACCTGTGTACTTTGATCTTTTTTTTAAAGTACACGATCCTTCAAAAGCTAAATTCCAGGGGCATTGGTCACGTTTTCAAAATACACAGTTCACTATGGATTTGATACTAAATATCGCTTATTTTGGATTACTTTTACATATCTCGGTAACCCTTCCCGCAGGTGAACCTTGGCCCGCACACAATGTTAGCTGAATTTGAAAGTCGTCGCTAATGGAAGTGTCAGCATTGATCTCACCGACCGTGAAAACTATGAATTCGACTTTAATATCGGTCATTTTCTACTACTTTTACATGTCACGGTAAACGGATCCCCTGAAACCCCCTGGTTCGAATTTTTAAAAGAAGGGCTTCGTCTTGATCTGGGGCCTGGATCAAGGTACCTCTGACCAAAATTTTGGTAATTCTCGGTCCACTCATCTCGTCTGCAGGCCGCAAACAGACAGACAGACAAACACAAAAACTCTTTTTTTTATTTATATTAGATTATATGAAATTTGATTTTTTTTCACGATTGCCATATTTTTTTCTTTTGGCCCATATCCCTCGAAACTAATTAAACCTAGGTTGTGCTTCTTCCACCGTATCAAAAATCAAGCACAAATCAATCCTAGCATAGTGCTGTCATAATGTCTTGAGCCGTGGCAAAAATGCGAACTAGAGCTCACTCCCTGGACAAACCCACGCATTGAGCCAATAAGGGTTCAGCTGTTGCTAAGCGAGAGAGCCTTAGCGAAAGGGAATGAAATTCCTTCAGCCGATAACAGCGCCTGGAACGGAAGACTACTATCCATTTCATAAAGATAGGCCCCTGATTTCGTGGTGCTGCCTTGACGTTCAGTCAAAACTTATATTGCATTGTCGTACCTCGTAGGAATTCCTGAAATGTTGTCTTTTCAATACTTAAGACATAAAAATTTTCCTTGTACTATGTAGTGAGAAAAAAATAAAAATTAATGAAAAGGTGTGTATTTTTTCGTACTTTTTTGGTAGATCAATGTTTATAGTACTATATCTCAGAAAAGAGATCACGTGAAATAATTTCCTGTATACAATATGTAGATGCATCCATTAACTGTAAGTTGTGAGAATTTCAATTTTCATCACTTGATACTTTTTGTGTAATTAAAACAAATGTACGACGCTCTGATCTCCTTTACCATGGTAGTTAGAGAAACGTACAAAACACTGCTCGAAAATTTGGAAGTCTAGTGTTCCAAATATTTGGAACTATTAACAAAAAAGGGTTTAGTTGTAGAGTATTTATTTTTTAAAAAATTCTTTTACTTCAACATGTTCTCTGCGTTAAGCGGTGAGCCATGTTGCAGCCCAATCTTTAAATTCCCCGCGCTTATATGAAGAAACAGCATACAGTAAGTGGAAGTGCGGCAACGCTGTCGTGCAGTGTTGTCGCGTTCAGGAAGCTTGTAGCGCGAAGCTTACTTCATAAGAATGTAATAGGAAAAAGTATTTATTATAACCTTTCACAACATCATAAAAATAATAATAATGCATTACACATCTCAATTTAATCGAAATAAAACGTTGAAATAAAACATCCAAAAACTCATCTCTTAATCTATTTACTTCATTCACTTTCGTAATGGGTTTGTTGACTCATCGCTGCTCCTGTTATCTTCCTGTACACTTATTAGCAATGGCTCCATTTTTACCTCAAGATCTATCAGTATACACACTTTCCAGCTTACGAACATGTTAAAGGTTAAAAAGAAATGTATCCTTGGCAATCACGTGTTCACCCAAGTTCTGCGATCAATTCCCCTGCCGAATGTATACAATAACACAGAATGGGTCCTTTGTTTTCTTTCAACGAAAGAAAACTATGCAATGTGTAGGTGACGAGGGCTGTATTTGCGTCTAATCACGTTGCACTGATTACGCCTTCAACACTTCCCTTCGGTTCGTAGGCGTCAAAAACTTAGACATGCACTCACACCATATGGGTTCATTGCAATGAGACGGACGAATGGCCATTTATATTTTCCTTACTATATGTCGTGGTTTTTGATTAATATATATATATATATATATATATATATATATATATATATATATATATATATATATATATATGGATATTCCTTTACGAGCGGCGGTATTACAAAAAGAAGAGGCAAAATTTTTAGCGATAATGAAATTGCAGAACTGATGAATGACTCCGACTCAGACGGTTATGAGTTAGTAATGAATAGTAATGACATTGATTATTCTGTGCTCAGTGGCGTATTCAGGAGTGAACAAGATAGTAACTCTGTTTCAAGTGAACCTGCGGCTGCGCCGGGAAAGAGAAAAAAACGTGTCGTTCCTATTCAAAGACAGATTCTGATGTAGTTTGGAGCGATAAAATTCAAGTAAATGCAAAACCCCTGTTTAGTGGTATCCCGGGCATTGATCAAAATGCTGGGTTATCTACAGAGTATTCCGCATATAAAGTGTTTCAGCTGTTTTTACCGATGAAGTTTTAGAAAAAAAAAAGTTGAATTGATTTTGAGTTGAACGTCCTGTTCAGTAGTGAGGCTATATGAGACGTCGACCTACTGATTAACGTGAAATCCAAACTACATGAGCTCTCCCAGGAATAGTAGTAAAAGTTATGAATCAATACGCAAAACAGCAGATTGAGAAAAAGAAAAAATACTAAAACAAAAATCTTTGTTTTCTAAATGAAAGCGTGTTACTTTAATTAAAAACCAGGAACTTTTTACACTAATTATTCACATAAGCCTTGCACGGAAGCCAGCTTTACGCGATTTTTACAAATCAACTACGCAAGAGCTATTAGTATGTCTGTCAAGTGGTGGAACAGATTTTATGTGAAGTGTAAACTCAATATTACATATCAACTAAGGTTGTATCATATAATAAAGTTTATGCTTGTATTTGTTTCTGTGCAAGTGTATTTTGTACTGCGTGCAGTAAGTGAAAAACTGACAAAAAGCAACAAATTTTCGAAGACCATCACATGCAAATCCAAACAAAATAAGAGTTCGCTTTTCTAATTTTGAACATTTGGCACATTTTCTGTATATCCTGTTAATTTCTAAGAAATTGGTTTAAAATCTGTGGAGACATTACATTTTAAAAATATCTCTAAAAAGTGCCGGAAAGTGTGCGTGACAAGTTTAAATACCCGTCCGTCTGAGAGTGTATACGCGCCAGGAAAATGTGGCAACGTAGCACCCCGTATAAACTGCGATAGCGAAGGGCGCAAAGCTGAGAAAATCATAATGTCATATTTGTGATTGTTTATCTTTTAAAACAAGTCAAAACAGTTTGGTTGAAAAAGCTACTTTAAGATCTTTCTAAAAGTTTTTTAAGATTGTTAATACACCGCAGCAATTCAGAGATAATGATGTCTCACTTTTTACTGAATAACAAGAAAACTACTACGTGTTCAGACATATGGTGCACAGGAAATTATTTTATGTTATTTCCTTTCCGAGATATAGTCCTATAAACATTGATTTACCAAAAAAGTACGAAAAAATATGCACTTTTTCATTAATTTCTATTTTTTTCTCACTACACAGTACAAAGAAAATGTGTATGTCTTAAGTATTGAAAAGACAACATTCCAAAAATTCCAACGAGGTACGACAATGTAATATAAGTTATGACTGAACGTCACGGCAGCACCGCCAAGTCAGGGGCCTATCTTTATGAAATGGATAGTAGGTGTCAAGTCAATGTGGTATATCTATATTATTCATCCATCAATTGCAAATATTAACAACAGATGGCTTCTTCAAAAAAGTGTACTGCAGAGTGCTGCCACCAACGTCCTTTCCCTGTACTAAGCAGCTGAAACGGAAGCAGTCGTTATTACGTTTATGGTATTATCAACGAACTTAAAAAGTTCGTTACTGAATTCTCCATGTCTGTTTGTCTGTTTGTCTCTCTGTCCGTCTGCGTGTAATTTGTGATTTTTTTCTATTTTGTACCCTGCATTCGATGGAGGATCAAAAACTATCTGAGCATAGGATTAAATTTTTCGCGTCACTTCTACCGTTCCCGAGATATTGGCCAAAAATGGCCGATTTCGGGAGATTTAAGAACAGTAAGTCATAGAGAAATCATATTGATGTTGATCAATACCTAACAGGATGGTAAATATTTCGATAGCAAATATTAACCAGTGAACACCAATTAATATGGGTACCAAAATGTTTACCATCCTCTTTAAGTATTGATTAACAACCATATCATCTCTCTATGAATTGCGTGGGAGCACAGTGACTCAGTGGTAGAGCGTTCACCTCCGGTGCTTGGGGTCCCTGGTTCAATCCCAGCTCGCGCCGTGTGGACTTTGTGGTGGACAAACACCGTGCTCGTGGGTTTTCTCGGGATTCTCCCGCTTCCTCCCACTTTCTTCATTCCACCATTTTAATCATCTCTCATCATCACCGTCTCCCTTAGCCTAACCGGCATAATCGTTGGACGTAAAACTTAAAGATTTCATTTCATTTTTTTCTCTATGACTTACCGTTCTCGTAATATTGGCCAAAAAATGGCCGATTTCCTGATGTTTAAGGAGCCATATCTCGGGAACCATAAGTTACTGACTGTATAGAGAGTTGTGTTGAGTTGATTTTAGTTTAGCGTCCCTGTCATCAGCGAGGCTATATGAGACGTGGACCTACTGATTAACGTGGAATCCGAACCACATGAGCTCCCGCCGGAAATCGAACCGGGGTCTTCCACGCCAAAGGCGTCTACGCTAACCGCTTAGCCACAATGGAGCTCTGACTGTATAGAGAGATGGTATTGGTGTTGAGCAATACCTAAAAGGATGGTAAATATTTTGGTACCAAATAGTAACCGATAGCCACTGATCAAATGGTTACTGGCTAACTGGCCACCTTTCCATAGATATTGTCCAAAATTTTTCGAATTTCGGAATATTTAAGGAGCCATATCGCGGGAACTGTAAGGCAAGTTTTAGACGGAAGCATTTATCGTAGCATTTCTCGTAGCAAAAATCCTATCATCGATATCCTACCTTGTAAAGTAGCAAATGCTATAGCATTTCCCATGCCATGGAATATCCTATGGCATCAGGGGTGTAGCAAAGGGAGGGCACATCGGGCCCAGGCCCCCCCAAATGATTTCCTGCCCTCCAAATGACCAGCTTTTAAAACATCATAGTAATATTATCTCGCTTCAGTCATTTAAAAGTAACAAAGTTTACTGACAATTAATAATTCCCAGTAAAATTTTGTTTTTCCATATACCCTACCGATCGGAAAATAGGATACTTTTTTGTGACAGCAGATTACACAATTTACTGTGATTTATATTTGACAGTTTGGAGACAAACGTTTTAACAAGGTACTATAAATACAGCCCTAAAATAAAGGTACTAAACTCATTTGTAAGTACAGTATATTTTTTATATGCTTTAACAAGTATTTTAAAAGACATATGTTTATCAGATGGAAAATTTGGTGAGAAACAATGTTTTTATTCAGTTTGGATTTCATTCGCTCTCTCTTTTATTTCTACTCAGTATAATAAAATAATTATGTTTTTTTAGGCACGAATAATAAATAAATATTTTTGTCAGGTAACCGTAAAGAAATGAAGTGAAATTTCAAAGAAAATCAATCTTGTGTAGATAGGTTCTGTATACAAGGTCTTAAATTTAAATATAAAGGTAACCAAGAAAAGTTGTATTGCTTTTTCACTCACCACCTTCGAACATCGATATGTCACCTAAGACGTACCTGGAAAATCATAAAATATTCCCCATCAACATCGACGACCTTCTGCCAACGCCTTAAAGGCCATGGAACTTGGTGGACCGTGAAACGAAGAAGGTATCAGGTGCATTTTGCACTTTTACTACGGATTTGAACTGGCGTCCTCTAAGGCGATTGTCCAAAGCATAGAACAGGTAATAATCGGACGGTGCAATATCCGGTGAATATAATGGTTGCAATATTGTTTCCCATCCAAGGCGTAGAATGGTATCCAGAGTCATCCTAGTTACGTGGGACTTAGCGTTGTCCCGTAAACGAGGACCTTTTTGCGATTCAGAAGTGCTAGCTCCAGAGTTTTGAGTTTTTCTTGAACACACCTCAACTGCTGACACTACACAGTTGCATTCATAGTCTGACCAGCTGGTAGCGTTCCCGATGCACGATGCACCAAACCCCCAGAGGGATCTTCTTCTGGTGCAGTGATGGTTTCGGCTGATTTGAAATCGGTTAATGGGATGCTAACCAATGATGATGGCGCCGTGGAGAATTCGTATAGGACCCACTTCTTATCACACGTCAACACCCTGTCTAGAAATGGCTCCGAAACAGTAAGTAAACACAGGTGACTGCTGCGTTGCCTTTTGGCCCAGAGTCAAAACGTGTAGGACCCATCGACCCAACTTGTAGTGCTTTGGAGTTGCTGCCGAATGGTTTCTCCAGTTTCACTGAATTGTAGTCCTATAGTTCCACACATGTGTGGACATTGTTCGCCTCAACTGCTGCCTGAAGATCTTTATTTTGTACATGTGTTGGTCTTCCGGCACGTGGTGTTTTCGAGTGTTTCGTCATTGTCCTTAAACTTGTTAAACGATCGCTGTACTGTTCGTGTTTTCACGACACCCTGACCAAAGGCCTGGCATATATTCTCTCCCGCTGCAGCGGCGTTTGATTTCCATTTAAATTCGTTCAACATACATGCCCTTATGACGCTCTATGGATGTCCCACGTTCCCTCTATCCTCTCAAGTTCACGTTGTATTTGAATTGCCACAACCAGGTAGTATGATGGATATACCCACATCAACAATTGACCTTCGCGTTATCTCCACTCGCATTCAACTCACGGTGTGAGGTCCAATTGAACACAGACCTCCACGAAAATGTACTGAACTTTCTTGGTTACCTTTATGGTTATGCACAAAAGTATAGCGTTTGGTCCCGGTTAGTAGTTCTTGTTTAAGCATAATAAAACCTACCTTGAATATAATTTATGGAGGAAAAACATAATAATAATAATAATAATAATAATAATAATAATAATAATAATAATAATAATAATAATAATAATAATAATAATAATAATAATAGGCTAAAATAGTGTTTTTAGTTTTCCAGAAAGAAACCAAAATTTTCCGTTTCTTTCAGGTCTCTAAAATATTAGCAGCAACACATTTTTTGCCTTTGTACATTGTAGCTGCCCCCCCTCCCCCCCAAAAAACGACGGGCCCCTCCTACATAAACCTGCTGGCTACACTCCTGTATGTCATTTCTTTTCGAAAGAACCTGCTCTATTTCGCAGCATCTCCCCCAGCATTTCTGCTCCGATTGCTGCACCGTGGTGTGTTAAAAGGAAGCGAAAGATTTTGTGTCAAATATCCATGCTCTTTGTTTTGTGTGGGAAATTGAATTGTAGTAAAGAAAAATGAGTTGGAGTAGGGATACTATTATTATGTTGATTAAAAAATATGAGGAACATCCTTGTTTGTACAATGTTAAAAGCGTGCAGTTTCACTATACGGATCCACACAGAAATTCATTTAAAAAAAAAAACTTTCTCGTTTCATTTATTGTACCTTCAGCAATCATTTCTGAGGTGTGCTCTTGCATTCTCCGGTGCAGGTTCACTTTAACAGGTTGCAACGTGTAGATTTACTATACGGGTTCATAGTATAAGTAGTAGTAGTAGTAGTAGGAGGAGGAGGAGGAGGAGGAGGAGTAAGTACTAGTAAGTGCATTAGTAGTAGGAGGAGTAATAGTAGTAGAAGTAAGTAGTAGTACTAGTAGTAGTAGGAGGAGGAGGAGACGTAAGTAGTAGTAAGAGTAGAAGTAGGAGTACTTAGTAATACTAACAGTAGCAGTAGGTGTAGTAATAGTAAGAGTAGTAGTAGTAGGAGGAGGAGGAGGAGTAGGAGTAGGAACGGGTAGTAGTAGTAGTGGTAGTAGTCAGGGGTGCCCACAAAGGGGAGCTATGAAGCAAACTGCATCATTGAAATATTTTGGGGGGTTAAAATCTATATAAATATGTTAGACGGGATGTAAAAATTAATCGAAAATTTTTTTCATGGAAAAACACCTACGGAAAGACAATTGGGGGGGGGGGGCGTCATGGACATAAGAGTGGGTGAGTACCACTGTAGTAGTAATAGTACTGAGAACGGGTTAGAAGCTACGAAAGGGTTGGTAGGGTTCTGTTCTCGATACAAAATGGGGAAATTAGACTCTTGACAAAATTTTATGGCAGCTTATTGAAGATACGTGCATTTCAGGTTTGACTTTAATTGCTATATTTCCACGTAAATACGCATCTCATATGTAAGTGTACACCATATTTCCATATTAGAAATTTCTTCTGTAAATTTTAAAATCTATGGATCTGTATAGTATAACTGCACCGTTAAAAGTCCTTTGTATCATAATAAGCATATGCGAAAAAAGGCCTTAGAGGAAATAGTGACTGAAATATCTGTTTTTAGTTTTGGAGCTAATTGTGCTCTTCTCCAGTGATTTGTTTGCTACGTTACGACAAAATGCTTATCAAAAAGCTACCGTGTAAAAGCACAATATACTTTCGATGCCATAAAATATTATACAAGATTTTTGGCAGCACATCTGCTACAAGAAATGCTACGATAAATGCTTTCGTCTAAAACTGGCCTAAGTCATAGAGAAATGATATTTTGCGAGAAACAGAAGAAGGTGCGGATAAAAAGATTTATATGTAAAGAACAATCAGTCATCTTTCTGCTCCATCTCTCCGTTTTTTTTAAAATTCATTCTGCCAACGTTCTTGGAGCATTCTCAACTGGTTATAATATTGTGTCCTATTAATTGACCATGTTCTTAAAGTACCGGTATAAGTTGTATGGCAGCAAGACATGTTGAAGAGTACAACGAATAGTGGAAAACAGCAATATTATTTTGAAAAGTACTATTGACTGACAATGGCACTGAGAATTGACATCTGACGTAATCAAGACTTTATTTTACGGACGTGTTAGGGACGAATGAGTGCTTTGTTATTCAAGTGGACTTAACTTAAATGAGGGTTAACAGGTGGCGCTAGAATGGAAAATTTGAAAGTTAAAAAGATCGCAACTTCTGGCAAATACTTATATTTTTTGTTTGTTTCAGAAGTTGAAATTTTATATTTTAGAGAAAGTTTCTTGTAAACATGAATATTTCTCAGATTTTCTAGTAATATAAAACTGCTATAGCACCACAGTTCTTGCTCTAATTCCTCGAACATCATATCACTAGTAATCTGCTGTGTGCGTGATCAATGACATGAACAAATTGCTCAGTTTGATTTTATTTTTTAAAGGGCATTTATGGGCGAAGTATGCTCGTGTCCCTGGAAACAATTTATTGAAAATCTATGGATCCAGGAATACCTGGTCGTTCAAATAGCTCGGAGGAATAGCACTAAATTATTCTCTAACTTTATTGCTGGCTTCTCATTTATAAATAAATTCAGTATTTTTTTACGTGTCATACAGAAAGGAAATAAGTTACTTTCAGAAGTATCTTTCGTGAATATACCTAGAATACGGGATCCTTAAGGGGATCCAAATAGAATGCTATTTTTTTTTTTTTTTTTTTTTTTTTTGAAAACTTCAGGAAAGTGCCCAAATTTCTCCGAATCTTGCATACGAAAGAGTCACGTTTGGAAAGCGTAATTTATTTCCGTCGTGCATCCAAAGCAGTCGTTCTTTCAGAAAAAAATGTTCCGTGGGTAGCACACTTAGTATTCCGAGGGGGAACACTGCTGGTACAGATCTATTTATTATTGTATTATAGACATATTATTTTGGTCTCCTCAGTGGCAGTACACCCCAGAAAACATTTCTGGAAGAAACAATGCTCCAAACCAATATAAAAATTCTCTAATCCTTAACTTTTGAGACAAGTGTCGTCACGGAAAGAACATGATAACTTCACATTTTCCAATTTCGGGTTTAGTAGCGATAATGTTTGTAGGAAATGATGAAATATTAAAGGGTAAAGTACGATAACTCCGGTTCAGGCAAGAATGTTATAAGACAGGCAAGGATGCTATTTTATAAAATACTTGGGTTCAGGAGAACAGCATGGTAAGCGACGATGTTGTTTTATCTCTCGTGTAAAATTTATAAAATACCGTAAGACTTTGCACATCAGGGATTACTTTGCACAAAATATGGAAAGAGTTGCACAGTCCTCTCACGGTAAAACAATGAACTGCAAAACAATGAAGTTTTAACTGCCATCGTGAACTAGAAAATCTAACTGTATTTTGGCTATGATGTTGGGAGGTTAACATCAGTTCTAATTATCCGGAGGGTTTTCTGTTGTAGAGGTATGGAAAACAGTCATTGTAAAGGCCGAAAAAATTAAAAGATATCACCTACAAGAATTTCCGTCAAAGGCTCTGCCCTAGTAACATAGTGAAATCGGCCCTTGATCCAAATTGGTTCACTATTGACCCAAAAGGTTACCCTTGACCTAAAACTGCCTTTAAAAGATGACCTCCTACCCTCTCCCTTTACCGAATTATTGTATCATACATGTCAAAATTCAATATTAAAAAAAAAATAGTGGAGGTGGTCGAAAAATTTTGAAAGTTTCACAGATTGAAGATATTATCTAGGTGTAAAGGTGCAATTTTTTTCAAGACCATCGATGCATATTTGCTTTATTTTTCTTTTGCGTGTTGAAAATTTCTATAAAATGTGGAAAAAATTTGGGGGGGGGGGGAAACGTCGCTGATTTGTTGGTTAACAAATTTGTTATACTCTTAGGAACAACATATATTTTTTCGGGGTCTCAAAGTGATAGCAACATTGTCAAAAAGAAACAATTTAAGCAAACATTTTTTCACACAGTTTTTTCTCCATTTTAGGCCCTCAATGTGAAGGACCCTTCAAACAATCCTTTTCCAAAGTTCACAATTTTCATTTCTCTTGTGTCACTTCCACTTCTGTCGTTCTTCGGCTGCTTTGATTGTGTCAATTTCGGAATAGAAACACCAAATATATCTCCATAACAGTGCTTCTACTTCAACCGACTCTTGCACAACGAAGTTACATAGCTCGCGGTAGAGAGTGTCACTGTGTGCGGCCAGGCCAGTGAAGCAACCACTGATAGATACGAGGAGCGGACGCGAGCTGTGTGCAACTTCTTTGTGCAAGAGTCGGTTGAAGTGGAAGCACTGTTATGGAGATATATTTGGTGTTTCTATTCCGAAATGGACACAATCAAAGCAGCCCAAGAATGACAGAAGCGGAACGGAAGCAAGAGAAATGAAAATTGTGAACTTTGGCAAAGGATTGTTTGAAGGGGCCCTCACAATGATGGCCCTAAAATGGAGGAAAAGCTGTGCGAAAAACAAGTTTGTTTTCAGTTTTATTTCTTTTTGACAATGTTGTCATCACTTTCAGACCCCGAAAAAAATATATATTGTACCTAAGAGTATAACAATTTTTTTAACCAAAAAATCAGCGACGTGTTAACCCCCCCCCAAAAAAAAATTCTACATTTTTTGAAATTTTCAACACGCAAAAAAAAATTAAGAAACTAGGTATCGATAGTTTTGAAAAAATGCACATTTACATGCAGATAACATCTACAATCTGTGAAACTTTCAAAATGTTTCGACCAACACACTAAAATTTTTAAAAAATCAATTTTTAGCATGCATGATACGATAGTTTTTAAGGGGAGGGTGTAGAGGATCATTTTTCTTTTTAGGTAGCTTTCGCTCAAGGCTAACCTTTTGGGTTAGTAGCGACCCAATTTGGATCAACGACCGATTTCACTATCTTACTAGGAAAGGCCCTTTAAGTCAGCTTCGTAAAATACTACTGTGTATAATGGGACTTTGATGCAATAGTTGAAATTGAAATTTGAAACGTTTTAAAGTCATAAAAAAGTAAATCTAGGAGAAGGCTTTCTCAGTCCGTAATCGGGGTTACTTTTCACCGGTCCAAAATACCCCTTAGATAGTAAATTATTACCTGCATTCCAAATATAGGCAAATTTCCTATTTAGGTAGATGCCTGAATGAATTTCTTGTTGGAAAATAAAATTATGAACAGTGGCGCATCTAGAAAAATTGTTTGAAAGGGGTTCACTCACAAAGGATTGTTTTTTTTTTTTTAGAAAACACTAGACTTTGGGGGGGGGTCTTGAAGCTTATAGCAAGGAATGACTAACATCACATTTCTTTAAAAAAAATATACGATTTGGTTAGGCTTCAGCCTGAAAGCCACGAACCCCGTAAATCTTCCACTGATTACGGTTGGGATGATATTCTTGGACATAAGGAATAACCAAGGCAAATCAGTTCACGTGGATTTTTTTTCCTGAGTTGGTATTTTTGTGAAACATATGCTAAACTATCAGAATGTGGTTCCTGTGCCGGTACGAGAAAATACATAATTTTCTTTACAAATATTGGTAATTCATAGTAAGTATCGATACCGGTAACATCATTCTGATATCAATATTTGTAGATTACATGCAGTTTTGTGTAGAAAATGAAATGTATAAATACTGAAGGGAAAACATTGCACAGAAACATTATGTTCGTTTGTTCAACATACTTTTTGTATGTTGTGCAAAGTACTCTCAACTATGGGGTTGCTTTGCACCAAAGTTTATATTTCAACAACTATGGCCACACTAAGTCCTTACTAATGAACTTGCACTATTATTTCCTCATATATCTGGCTATTATATATTTAAAATACAGCGTTTTAAATCATTACGTTTGTTGCATGCGATTTTCTTTAAAATTGCTTAAATCTTGTTCGAAGTAACCCCGTCTTACGGTAGTGGTTATTAAGTTCCCTCGATAATCCCTTGTGTATGTTCAGATGGTATTTTGGATATTGGTTATTTCATCCACCTACACAAGTATGTATGATCAGGTGACATTTGGAATATACATGATTATACCAACCTAGAAAATTATATATGTTGGATGACATTTTGAATATTTGTGATGCCATCTATCCATAGAGTTATGTATGTCTGTCTGACGTTTGGAATAATAATAACCTGATCCACCTATGCTGTTATGTATATTCAGCTGACACTTGGTCACGCAAAATACAGTTTTGTTTCTTTTCTTAACTCTTTCGAATTCCTATATAAGAGGCAGATGTTCTGTATTTGTGACTGGACACAAAGAAGCATAGATTCGCACGATTTGTTCTTGGAGGTCAATGGCCAGAACACTACCCTCATAAAGGGGTGGTGAGGGAAGGTGTGAATAAGAAAAAGCACGTACAGGAATTCAGGAAATGGTTGTACGTATTTTTTTACCCTGTCTGTTTTTGTAAAAATCATCAGCTATACCAACTCCTCTCATCAGTGGGGAGCTTTAGTAATTCCGGAAAATTCTCAAGGTTAAAACTAAGCATCTCAATTGTGATTTATTGGCACCTGTCGGCTTGTCAAAAAATAGCGGAGTTTTTGAGGTATGAATTCACTGAAGATTTTCTCAAAACATATTTTGGTCCGAGGGAAACGCTTCTAGCTTATTACCAAGAGGTAGTTAACTACAATATTAGATTGTGCATATCTGCCAAAAAGAATAAAACAAATACGTCTAGAATCAACCACCATTCAGTAACAACTGAAAAGAAGTCATATAAATTGCATATGAATTTCTCAATTTATAACTTATCTTTTCTTGTTTTCGATCTGAATAACTCAGTGTGTTATAATATGAATTTCAATAAACTGCGTACATACGCTTCTATTTCATGGTTGTTTGTGTTATTGTGTTTTCAATCCGAATAATCCAATGTACCGGACTAGTTTTCAGGAAGAGAAAGGTATGCACATATATTAAACATACAATAGTAATATTTTCTAGTACTGTATATTTTTATGATTACTCTATATACATTATTTATAAGTAGCTGTCGTGCCACTGATTATTTAAATTTTACATCAAGTAGAACTAGAAATCCTATTTTAAAAATACACAAATCACACTTATATTCTGTAAGTTGGCCACTTTTCGATGGAACCGATGGTGGCCAACATAGACAGGTTTCACTGCATCATATAATGACTTGAGTATGAAAAACTCCGAAATGTGAGGAATGTGGTATGGGAATTTTTTATGAGCGAAATCACTCATCTCGCTCAATCCTCGTGTGCCATATACCTGACGAGGCTAATAGTTATATTGATAAAGAAATCCTGAAACGTATAAGCACCCGCCAGGCCCATATCCAGGGGAGTCTAGGGGGCCGGGTCCCTCCTAAATATTCGCCGGCTCTCCTAATATTTTCACGGTAGGCTTGCAAATGAACTTCAATACGATGATAAACTATAGTATGGTTGGATCGCCCCCCCCCCCCCTACATTTTTGGGCTGGCTACCGCCCTGGCACCCGCCCATGAAATCATACTAGCGGTCATATGCACAAATTTTAGTCAATGTCATGAAAATGTTATTTCGATATTAATTTTTTGAGCACACATTAAAAATTTCTAACAGATGCTTGAGCCTTGGAGCCAAGGCCATACCCATATAGTCGGCACCTAACGGAATTATCGATGTTCAATACTACATTTCTCTTTAGCTTTGGAAGAAGAACAGCACTAATATATTTCGAAATTAAGTAATATTTAGTTTTACGTGCCACGATTATGCACCGAGGCTAAGAGAGGGATGGTGATCATGAGAAATGAATGCAATGCTGGTATGATGAAAGTAGGAGGAAACGGGAAAACCCCGAGAAAACCAACGCACATGGTCTCTGTCCACCAAAAAATCTCACATGGTTCAAGCTGGGATCGAAACAGGGACCCCAGCACCAAAGGTGAACGCTCTACCACTGAGCCGGTACTTGTGCAAGACTCTTGCGCAAGTCTTGGTCTTGGTCTTGGTCTTGCAGATATGGTCTTAATCTTGATCTTACATGCAAGACTCTTACAAAAACTGCAAGACCAAGACTCTTGCGCTCATCACTAGCAGCATTGCATTTACGGTACATGTTTTTCTGGAGTTAGTTGTTAGTGATCGTAACCACCACTTGAAAATGAACTCACGTCCCCACTCGTATAGCTTTTTCTAAGAATATTATTTAAATCTTTTGATTTGTCGCTACTTACTTTATTCTGCATGTGAAACAGAAAAAAAATCTTTTTCGTGAAATAAGATTTTCCGCGACAGAACGACATACGATTAGCAGCGCAAAATAATATATTTTAAAAAAATAATTCGTTTGATATTAATATCGCATTGAATTTTTTCCATTTTTCAATTTGAATATTTCTGAAGAAATCCAATTTATTAGGACAAGAAGAATTGAAAAGGTGTAAACTGAAGTCCAAATTCCAAAGATGTTTGAAAGCTTGTTTACAAACGATATGTTCCTGCTGTTTCACGTGTGCAGCCTCTTCGAATCTATGGTCAGAGGCGTCATTTAGGTAGGGCAGGAAGGGACAATTCCCCACCAAAGTTTGAGATTTATATAGATTTTATCAATAGAATAGTAGAAAATCAGTGAAAAACGTGAAATTTTATTTATATCAAGTGGTCTTGACCCCCCAAGCAAAATCTGAAATGACGTTCCTGTCTATGGTCGACAAGGAAGAAAACTTCTTTGCATCGTCCACGAACTTCAAATACACGAAGCATCCTTTATCCCGAAAAAGAGGTCGATGTCAGTTCTTTAGGTCTGTTTCACCTATAATTTCCGGCAGTATTTTCTCTTGCCGATCATCGGTGACCTAAAAGGATGGGTGCGATCTCCTTGGGAAAACGGCAGTAGGGCTATACAGGTTCAAAAAATTAGGACTGGTTAATTAAATAACTTAATCGGGTTAAAATATTATTACGGTACTACCATTTTCTAATACTTTAATTTGTTGGGGTCAGAACACAAGCATTGGGTAATAAAAAGTACTACCATTAGAAATAGCCTTTTATTATAATAACCCCAAAATAAGCATAATTGATTAAAAATAAAAATAAAAAAGTGTCATGTAACAAAGGAAGTAGGTGTTCGCCTATGTGTTATGAAGTGTGACAACTGGGTATTAGGGGGTAAAAATTGTTCAAAAATAGCGTTACGTAATATGTGGACGGTCCCTTATTTCATTAAATACAGTTTCAATAATAAAGACCAGAATTGCTACTAATATATATCAGTTTATACTGTTTTCTTTCATTATCTCCAAATATTGAAAAGTAAGGGAGAGGGGGTACATTTGAACAGGGGGTACCTTTGAACATTTGAGATAACAGGCTAGAAATAATAGCATATCTGGTGGTTTCAAAATCTTTGGTTTGGCAAAACTGCGTTGCGTGACGGTCAACTGTTATCTGTCATTTTAGTGTAACTGTTGATGAACAACAGTACTTTGTTACATTTGTGGGGTGGAAAGTTCGAATTTTTCTGAAGTTTTGTAAGATTTTTGCCAGAAGCCTGTGTTTTGATATTATCTGCCATTCATTGCACAAACAAGTACATTAATTTACTTATCTAATGTTGCCCTTTGTATTTCACAAGAGTTTGTACTATCAGGGTATTACCAAATTCTGGGTATTACCAAATGAACAAACATTAGGGGGCACATTTGAACATTGTTCTGCCTATATTTTTCTGAAACTTGTAAGTACCAGCAACATGTTTGTGTTTTCAGACAAGGAAGAAAAATGTTCAGTGCCTACTGCTGATATTGTGTGTAGACTTTCTAATCCCACAACTTCTGGAGAGACAAAGCGTACTGCAAAAATTCTGACATTTCATGTTGATTTGCAGAATTTTAGGGTAGAATAAATTTCGTGTCCAGTACCCGGTTAGTAGTGAAAAAAAAATGTAATTTCTTAGATCTCTAAGATTGCTAGTAGTAATAGGTTTTCCATTAAGCCTATCAGGTATGACGAGCTAAATTAAAAAGTCAATCATAATCATATTTTCACAGATATGCTACGATGATCATTTTTTTTTTTTTTAAGTTTTCTTCAGATCACACCTACGCCTATAGATATGTTGTCCACATATCTCTGTGTGTGTGTGTGTGTGTGTAACGTATAATGTACAGCATATATGCAGGCCCGTATTAGTAAGTGCTATTCTGTGCTCGAGCACAGGACGTCACAATTTAGGGGGCGGCAAAATTTTGGATTTTTTTTTAAAAAAAAGAGTCACAATAAAGTTATATTTAACACTACCACCTCAGAGTCCCGCCCAAGAGCGAGAAAATGTTTCGCTCTAATTACAGTAGCTACTAATTAGCTAGCTTATCTGATTATTTTTTTTAAAAAAGTCCTCCTCTCCTACTCCCACCCCAAGGGGTCAGGATGAACATGAACATCATGAAAACTGATACCGTTAAACTCAGCGACCTCGAAAACAATGAATTCAACACTAATATCTGTCGTTTTCGATTACTTTTAAACTCTCGCCCGCCTCACTCGGGAGTTGAATATGACCTTGAAGTTGAATTGGATTAAAATTGTCACTATTCATCTCAGCGACCCCAAAAACTATGAAATCAACTCAATTCAGATGTGTATCCGAAGGGGGAGGCAAATTATCTAGAGCACAGAGGCGCACAATATACAAATACGGGCCTGTATATATGTTTCAGCAATTATTACTATTATTATTATTTCCTTGCCATACGCGATTGGTTAATTCTTGTGCCTTAAACCGTTAATGCTGCTTTGTTACATTAGCCTTGTTGTTCGCAAACGAATTCATCCTGAAAGTAACTATTATTGTAGTAAAATAATGGTTTGTTCAAAACTGCCCCACGTAAAATATGTTCAAATCTACCCCATGCTTGTTTCAATCTACCCCCCAAGGGGGTACATTTGAATGACACCCCCTGCGCCCTTGCATAGAATGACAAGATCAAACAAAGTACTCTATTTTATGGCAAATAATGTATATTATATTTAGCTTTTGCTACAGTTCTATAAGGAAATTTACTAAGTGTTTGGAAGCAAAAACGAATATTCGAAAACAGATGTTCAAATGTACCGCCCTCTCCCCTATTTGAAGAAATATTGGTGCAATTTTACTATACAGACACACAGATTCTAAAATGTACGGAAAATTCTGGAGAAGTCTTTAATTTGCCCATTTTATGTCGAGAATAGATCCCAACTAACCCCTGAGAGCATTCTAACCTGTTCCTACTGCTACTGCTACTCCTACCCCTACTACTACTTATACTATGGATCCGTATTGTAAAACTGCACGGAAATATGTTGAGACGTCTCATATCAATGGTTTAGAATTATGTATGAATTAAAATATTAAATCTATATTTTAGTTCACATCCCTGTTAGAAGATGATGATACGCGTAGAAATGTCAGAAACGGCACAGAACGGTGCTTATACGACTTTAGTGATGAGTTCATATTTCTCGTTTATTTTGTTGTAACAAATGAGCATCAAGTCGCGATAAGTAAAATGTTTACAAATTGTGGCGGCACTACGGAGTTTCGGCACCAGAGTACTAAAAGAACCAGTAAGTACTCCTGGAAAGGAAACATATAGGCTATGCTCTTACATCCAGCATTGGCAAATGGAAATGGAACTTAAAAAATCATATTATTAGTTATATAAAGTACTGTCAAAGAATTTTAAATTTTTTAATCTCCAAATTCTTTAAAACCTAGAAGTAAGTTATAAGATATTAAAATAAAGTAATTAGTCATAGTTCTTATAATTTGGAAGATAAAGTAAAGAAATGGAAATTAATTCCTTCCCGGGAATTTATAGGGCTTTTTAATGTCCACTAGCATATAGTGTTTTTTTTTTTTTTTTAATTACCATCAAGTGATTTGGCGGAGAAAGTAAATAATACCCATTTTTAATTTTTTTCTTCTCATTATAATTATTTATTTATCCAGGTCAAGTAGGCTATTAGCACACTACTCGAAATAATTGTTGAAAAATTATAATTCTTTCACTAATTTCCTTATTATTGTTCTTCAAAAGATTTGTGCTCAGCGACACCATAAATTTGCGCTGGACAACATAGATAAAATTCGAGGGAGCCGCCAGAAGTAATTCTTCAAAAATAATGATTATTTTATGTTTTGCGTATAAATACTGCGTCCATATATATGGCATAAAAACTATAGTGGAGAAAGTAGTATTTAACTTGTGCTAGGTGGCCACTATAAAGTACGAATGCTAACTAAAAGAGTCAGAACAGGGAGAAGCTTTTGAGACCGTGCCATAACCCGAGCTGCAGCCGGAGCGAGAAGGCGTGTCAGCGACGGTGTGTGTATGCGTAAGCCTGGGTAGTGAAGACAGGTAGATTCTGGGAATCATAAAGGGTTTGAATGTCACTTGTCATTGTTTCATTCTAGTAACGCTTCACTTGGAAACATAGAGCTTCTCTACATTGTGCAGAAATGCACCGCCGGTGGAAAATAATATTTAATACAGTCGTCTTTCATATTCAGTCACTTATTTTATTCGTCATCAAGTACTTGTAGTGGTTTTACACTACCAACCCTACAATTTTAACCTCAAATATAGCTGTATTGCTTTGTATTTAATTCTGTCTCTTTCGGAAGTTTGTTCCTTATAAATATACCTTTTCATGCAGAGTATGGAATTTTAACTGTAAATTTTCCAAAATGTGATGTGCCCCAACTTGACCAGCACATATTTATTTTCTTACTCTGATTTCTGTGTTATAATTTTGTATTAATGTTTTACTGACAAGAAAGAAAAATTTATCTTATTTACACTTGCCCTTTACCAGACTCATCGATCACCTTATTGTGGTGGAAATGTGTCAAGTGTAGCAATGGAAAGGAAATGTTATAAGATAGGTAGTACGGTACTTTACAATGCTTATGTGCCTATTCTAGCCTACGTGATGCGTATATTTGTGTTATATATATTATCGGTACCTTATCATGTATAGTGGTAACATAACTTGTTGGTAACCAACAATGTACCATGTTGCCCCCTCCTAATATATATCAAGAAACGCCCTTTATGCTGCTGAGTAAGTCCAGTATTTTCATGCTAAGAAACGTGAATGTTTATGGAGAAATTCATTGTCATTTGCGTGTAAATACTGCGTCCAGAATTATGTCCTAAATCTCCAGTGTAAAAATCACAAATCAATGTGTGCTAGGTGATCTGAACATGGGCGCAGCAAGCGGAAAGAGCGGCAGTGAAGAAATGCGTCCGTAGGCACCAGGCGCGTCAGCGATGGTCGGTATGTGCGTAATCGAAGATGTTGGTAAAACGTTAGGTTTATCTTTTCTAATTCCCTGTCGACAACTTTGTGTCCTCGAGAAAAGTACCTTTCACTACCGACTTTTGTCAGTTATATCTGCTTAATTTCAATAATCCGTGCCGCTCCACAAAATGATAACTCTTTTCTTCACCAATATAGGTTCTTATGAAACTCACAATTGAAATGCCACATCCGTGACATACACCTACCATCTTTGAATCCTGGAAATTAATTTCCTTATTATACCATAATGTGTGATGTCAGCATCCTTCCAGTCAAAATAGTACCAACACGTAGCTTATAACCCCTGACAATTCCACATTACACACTTCTCTTGTTAATATAAATTTCATGAAAAATAACCAATTTACCTTTTCTTTCCTGTAATTTTACGTATTTTTCATATTTCTCCGGTACTTTACCCCAAGAAGCCAAGAATATATACAACGTAAGGATATGGAATTTTCACGCATGTAGAAACTGTGACAATAACGAAAGAAGTAAATCCTCGGTAGCACACATACAAAAAGCCACTAAGGCGCTAGCTACTCACGGACGTACCTCGAGCTAATGCGCAGGTCACCCGGATTCGCCATGTCCTGAGCCCAATTAGATACAAAAGAAGTTTCTAGTGACTCACTAGTAGACGCTGACCAAATGGTCATCGTAAATTCATTTGAGATACTGAAAATGTCGGCGTTGGGAAAGAATATACCAACAAATTTTAAGGTGAAATATATAGAGATTACGTTTCACAGATGGGGTTCTGGCTTAATTTATCCTAATAGTACCCTATTATGCTCTACCGTATCCTAACTACTTTACTCAAACGTAACTCTACCCTAATTTAAACTTATTTGATTCTAATACGGCCCTACTCGACTCTAGATTAACCTAACCTTACTTTTTTCTTTTCTAAACTCTCTTTACTCTACCCTGACGTTAGAATACTGTACCTAGCCTAACCCTACTTCACTGTTCCTTGCTCTGCTCTACCCTATTTTTCCATACTCATCTCTATGATAACCTAACTTCACTGTACCGTACTTTACTCCCTCCTATCATAACCTAACCTTAGTTTTCTAGCAGTTCCTTGTATTCTAATATTTTGTCTTCTTTCTGCATTTTATTTTGGTAAATGATTTTCAGAAACATGATTAATTGGTTGCTGTTCACACAGCCGATTTAAAGTTTTAATTAATTAAAATATATTCCAAGTAAACAGTTTACCAAGGTAGAATCAAAACCACTATTTGATCCAAGGCAACTACCCTGTAGAAGATTGAAGCCAAAACCACGGTCAAAGAAGCTCACTCTTTAGTCATTCTACCATATAACCGCATACAAAGCTTACCTTCAAACAGTAGATAAGTAACTAACCTTGTCTGGGTAACTTGATGTAACGTTCTTTAGCCAAAGACAACAAAAATAAGCATAAAATACCACTTTTTGCTCGGAGATACAATGGAGATGTGACACAGAAGTAATACCGCACGATGAAAAGGTTATAAGCAGGTAAAGTTGAAGTATGCAATGTCATCCCAACAGTTTAAAATTGTATAGTAGAATTAGTTCTTTCGAATGGTGTGCACCATTCTACTCAATCGTATTTTCTCTGATTTTTAACATTTGCTTTCTTGTAGTAGCGTGGATCGATAGTTAGATTGTATTAAACCGAAACGTAGTGATTTTGTCTTTAATGTACACGGCAAGCTATCAATAACACATATATCTTGTAATAAAAAACATTTAAAAATTACGATTTGCGTAAACATCTAAGCGCAATACGTAGATTATATTAATAGACTAGCTGGGGCCCCATCCTCAATCCACCTTGTTTGCTCATCCTATGGCCTGGCATCTCTTAGGTATCAGCCTTTGCATCAAGGGTGAATTTCGTGCATTTACTTTTAATACTTCCTGAATTTGGCCAGCTGGGGACTTGGTCCCCAAACCGCGTTTGCTCGGCCTATGGCCTCACACTTCTTAAACTCACAGTTCTACCGAATTTCAAGTTTCTTTTCCTATTTCAACTACCTAAAAGATATGATTTTGTATCCCAAGAAAACGCCCATTTAAATAGCATGGGAATTTGTTCATCTCCCCTTTAGACTCCTTAAAAATTTTAAAAAAAAAAATCTCTTTTGGCAATTTTCTTGTTAGTTAGTCCCAAAAGTCTACGATCATGCTAAATTTCATCATTCTAATCCTGCCGGAAGTGTCTAAACATTTTGGGGTGTAGAAGACGGTCGTTAGAAGTAACATGGGAAGATTATTCTGTTCCTCATAAAACCACTCCAAAGTTCGAAATTTATACTTTTCATGATTTACTTAGGTAACTAGATCTGATCGTGTACAAAGACGTTTTCTCAATTTCCAACTCTGGGGACTAGTCGGGGAGATTCAAAGTTATGCACGTTTCTTCCTAAGAACGCCTTCTCTGTTTGCAATCCATATTATTTCTTTCTTCTGCAGGCTTGCATAGCAGCATAGGATAAATACCCGGAAAATGGGACAAAAGCATTCGTCTTTTCCACTTTTTATCCGAGTTCTGAACTAATACTCAGCAACGACGTGTGCTTACAGCTAGTCTTAAATACCATATCTTCACATAAAATTAATAAACATACAGAAAGCGGCGTAGTATTCTTATCATTGAGTGAAATTACTGAAAGTTGCAACAAACAAGTGACTATCTTTCATACATAATTTTGGTTCCTTCATCTATTATTACATAACAAAAGGAAAACGATATTAATTCGAAACATTCACTTATGCTTGTCACCGAAGCCAGAAAATTGACAACAGGTTCCAGCCTGTGAAGCCACTATTTGTCCGCTACATATCAGGCAAATTATTTATTCCTTTTGTAGGTGCAATCCCGAAAAAGTTTTCCACGCAACCGACAACCGCAGTAGTAACTGAGAGACTCATATGTAAGATCTAACCTAGACTCGTGCTTCATCTAGTTTTATTAATGAGATGCTACGACTCTACTTAGACTTAGGGCTAAAAGTTTTTTTTTTTTTTTTTTTTTTGTATTCCCTAGAATCATAGTTATTGAATTGAATTTTTGGCCAAGTCTGCTACCACCATCTTCCAAGCCTATAACTGGGAATAGAGCAAGTTTTAATTTGTTAGAAATACATTCTGTAAAGAAAAGCAATATCTATACTTATGTATAAAATAGTGTGTGTGTGGTCAGATTTCCGGATGAAAAGAACTATATACCTGCATTCTTCACATCTAAATCGTTTTCATATTTATAACGTTTTGCCATATCTACTACCTAAGCGAAAAAATAATTTAAAATTATTTGAGTATTTCTTCGCGGAAGAGCCTTCACTAGTTTTTGTCAGTGAAACTAATATGGACAACCAGTATTTTACTTTTGTTTCGTGCTATGAGTAGTATACAGTATTAAAATAATACGAAACTGGAGTATTAAAAATTAAACCTTGTTTCTTTTTGTATTATCGAGAAACGAATGTCGAGGAGTCGATGTACATTTTTGGAAAAGTTACCAATCAAACTTCCATTACATCATTAATTTCAGTTAAAAGGCTGCAAAGATCTGATACTTTTGTCCCTCCACACGCGTCATAACTCAACGTAGATGAGTAGTAATTAAGAAATCGCGAGTGTTGAAATGTGAAGTTTCAGGTAGATTTTCCGTCTTGTGTTGCTTAATTAGGCATTCTTGAACTTGACACAATTACAGCCATAATAGAAAAACTTTCTTCCATTCACTGATCAGGGAAACTCACCACTTTATTTCCTTCAGTAAAACATTGCATTTCTTGATCTTACTTAAACAACAACCTGTATATTTCCATAGACAATTGCTTTAATGTGTGTATCACAAATAGCAGCACAAATTGTAACCCGCTCTTGATAGCAAGTAAAGCAATAGAAAGATACGAACTGGCCCTTATTTTCAATTCGTCGTAAAATCTTAGGAACACCGCCCATTCATGTGCTTTTTTTAAGTAAGACAATCTGTCGTCCTAACTATTCGTCTAACGTTGCCACCCAGCCACTGGCGTACAGAATCGCGATATTATTGCTTATTTCTTTCTTGTCGCTTGTGACACATTAGGTGGATTGACATCCTTCCAGTGTGTTACTGGCCGCGAATCAATCCAATGTTTATCTGGCATAGTAACAAAATCAAGATCAGCTAAACTATGATTTTGTTGTGTTGATGATGATTGTTGGAAAATGTACAGAGTTTTGGGAGATGGTTTTGAAATATACACGTTTGTGTTCACAGCTGCTCCTTTTCGCGTTTGAACGAAAGAACTGGTGATACCTTTTGCGGATATAGTACCATGCTAAGATCTTTGGCTCAACTTTTGATTTACGGGTACACTTTGCACTCACAGGTGTGGTTAACTAGGTGCATATTGTAAAATTTCTGGTTTATTACTGTTTGCAAACGAAACGTTACTTTTCGTCATTCATAATGACAGTATCATCCTTCAGTAGTGTTTGGCGTAATGCGTGGTGTCTAAAGCTTGTTCGCTCAACAACTTTCATCTTCCTGCACCACACGGTACTGCACATAGCATACAACTAGAAAGACGAGCTAACTCCTGCAGAATGTTGTCTAGCTATGGTAAACCCTCTTTCAAACCACGATTTGTGATAAGGATTACCAGACGTCTTCTTTTACCTGGACATATCCTCTTTTGGGGCATTACAAGCAACTGTTTCAGCTTCAACGTCACCTGAGCTTAAGAATGCTGACAAAGGCGATTGACATATTTCATTTCGTATTTTTGTTCGGTTGGTGGGACTTGCTTCCATAATAATATTGAACTTGGACAACTTTATAAACTACCCTAAAACTAGCTAGGGGCTCTCAGGGGAATTGATTTTAGAAGAAAAAAATCGTGAATAATTCAGGGAAATCGATCATATCTAGTAAAAAGTCTGGAAATATCAGGGAAATTGAGTTCAATATTTTTGTATATTTTGAATGTATTCAAGTATGGAACAAAAGTATTTACGTATTAATTCCCTTAGTAGGCTTCTGAACTTAATATTTTTTTCCACTTAAATTTTATTTATTTATTTTCTTGTGACTCAATATTTAATTGCAATCGTTCATTGGGGAGAAGGGTGACCGTTCTTAAAAAAATAAATAAAGTGTGTGTTATGTGTTCTCACACACAGTAAATAATTATGTGTTCTCTTACTGCAAGTTTCTTCCACTAGGCCTGTAAATTGCAAAATTGATACCTGGAAAACCTTGAAAATTCAGGGAAATTGAGTTCAATATTTTTGTATGAGCCCTGTAATAGAAAACATCATCGTTCACCGATATCAGGGTTGGCAAAAACCATGGTTTTTATTGAAAAAACCAAAAAAACAGTTTTTTTTTGGTTTAAACCCTTTTTTTTTTGTTTAAACCAGGTTTTTTTGGTTTAAATAATTTGCTCTATGTATTTATATCACATATGGACAGAAATAAGTTTGTTTCGCCTTGGTGTTATTATACAACAATCGGGTTATTCTGGAAGGGGTCACATAAGCTTAAAGTGGAATCCAAACCGTTTCTCGGCTTACGTCCGAGAGAAATTGTCCATTTGAACTCGAAACCGAACTCGACAGTCTGCCGACTCACTCACGAAAAACTCCTGATAAAAATACGTTGTACTGATCTTGACATACTTCTTAATATAATTGTCAAGAGCCATTTCACAAGGACAAAAAATAAACAGTTGCACAAGTGAAATCATTATACGGAATTACATATGGACAATTTCAAAATACTGCAGAGTACAGAAGAACTAATTTAGTCCAAGTTAGTTTTCTACAACTTTTATTAGTCCGAGTTAAAGAAATACAACGACTTAATTTGCTTATCAGTAAGAAAAGTGAATAAAGATAGGAATTATTTGAATCCACTTTGGTTCTGACCCATTTATACATAAATAGATACCAAAGATACTTCTGATTTCGATAAATGCCTCGTGTGGGGTTTTGTATGACCCTCTTCCCCCCCCCCCCAAAAAAAAGTACGGCACTTCGATGTATTTTACCAACAGTAAACATTATTAAAACGAAACAATATTTAGAATTTTTCTTTGATCGCAATTGCATAACAATAATAACAAACTATTAAAAAATCACAAAAGAAACATTCATAAAGTTATAAAAAGAACAAAAGTTGCTTTTGTAGCATAATTTCTTTGAGTGCTGAATGGGGAATTTAAGTCTGAATATAATACGAATAATATATGGGAAACGTGATAACCCACAAATATGTGTTCATCAAGATTTTACGGGCAATTTTTGTTTTTTGGTTTAAACCAGTTGTTTTTTTTTTTTTTTTTTTTTTTTTTTTTGAAAAAACCAGCTGGTTTAAACCAGCCAACCCTGACCGATATTACTCTGTATTTAAGTAAACTACTTCCAGCAGAAGGATAATTATCCTTCGATGATAATCCATTATCAGATTCTTCTACTATAAAACAGGTTGCGTTTCTTTTTGTGAGTTCAACATAAAATTACATCATACAACATATCAGTTAAGCTTCAATACGTTTATTTAATTTTGCACTGGTAATGAATGACATTTACATATATGTAGTATTAACTATTGCCTATGGAAAATATACTAGAAACACAACCCTTACTTCATGAGTTCAAAATATCTTACGCTTTTTACCTTTCCACTTTCCTTTAGAGCCTTGCTCGTGGAGGACAAAATAGAAGAAATAATAGAAATATCAAGGAAAAAAAAGGAATAGCGTGTCCATTCCTCCTTATTTCCTTGATGTTCTTATTATTTTTGCTATTACTTTTATTTTCCATGAATAAGGCTCCAGGGTAGAGCCGAAAACTAAGAAGTGTAAGATATTTCCAGTAAATAGATTTATTTATTTATTTAACTATTTAATGCATTGACATCTAAAGTATTATGGATAGAGATGACATTTCAGCGTTAAAATATGTTCCACTGATGTTGAAGCATAATGTCAAGAATGTGAATACCCTACAGCATAATAATATTTTAGTTGTTGTGAACCTTGAAAAAGGATAATCAATCAACTTACCCGAAATATAGAAACCACTTCAGTCTATAAGGAACAAACAAGGCTAGTACAAGTTTAATTTGAATATAGTCACACACATTACAAATTATTATTTGTACTATATCTTCAAGTTTTACGTCCCATTTTTATGCCGGCTAGGCTAAAGGAGACGGTGATGATGACGAATGAAATGGTAGAATGAATAAAGTGGGAAGGAACGGGAGAACTCCGAGAAAATCCACGCACACGGTGTTTGTCCACCACAAAGTTTATTTGGTGCAAGCTGGGATCGAACCAGGGACCCTGTGCACCAGATATGAACACTCTATCACTGAGCCATCGCGGCCCTATTATTTGTACTAGTAGATACTATGAGTAAGACAGAAAATTCTAGGTATCACTTATTTTCTACATTTATAATTATAGAAACGTTTTCTAAAGATAAATTTCTGAGGAAAAATGCAGTTTCTTTAACCTGTTTTAAATGTGATGCACTACTGAGTTATGTATGCTCTCTGTGAAATCTGTTTTATACAGAACATGGGCTTTACTGTTCATCATATCAAAAGGACAGTTATTTGATTGTTAAATGGAAGAGCTTAAAAAAGCAGCAATAGTGTCTTAGCCAGTTGAGTTGGTATGTCGCTTTCACGTTGAACTTTTACCCGTCAAATGAACAACTGAACTTCATGTGCTTAGAACTGTTACCCGTCAAATGAACAACTGAACTTCATGTGCTTAGAACTGTTACCCGTCAAATGAACAACTGAACTTCATGTGCCTAGTAAAAAAGGCACTGAGATCCAGGGGCGGCTTTAGGATTTTAATTTTGGGTAAGCCTGCTCCCTTGCTTACGGGTACATATACACATTTGATTGATTATGACAGTAGGAAATTACTTTTACAGTAGTGGTTGATGCTACTTGTTAAATAGTTATCTACCATTAATATAAATAGTGGAAAAGAGATTTACTCTTTATTGTATCTTTTAGCGTTTATGTATTTTTCAAAATTTTTGGGTAGCCCCATGCCTACCCGCTAAAGCCGCCACTGCTGAAATCTGAAATTTTATCTTTAATACAATTGTGAAGAGCGAAAAAGAGAAAGTTATAAGTCAAAGGATAATTGCTCATAGTGTTTAATAAAGGTACGTAATTATATTACTTATATTTGTATCAAATCAAATAGTAATATGTAAAGAAAATTACACTAAATATAGAAGCTTTATACACTAAGATCTTTCTTTCAATTACAATTACCAAGCTTATGTAGATATGAAGGTTGTACTTAATATTTTGTATTAATTTTTTCTTTCTATCTTAAGCCGGAAATAAGATTACGTTACGGGAATCGCGTATCCTAAGGGGACTTAAATAGTATGTTTGGCGTTCGCCAGATCTGTAAGGCACAGGACCTTGAAATTTTGTATGAATATTCTCCTTGCATCGTGGGCTGTAAATAGGAGAAGGTTTTGGAAATTGCGTATCCTAAAGGAGAATTGGGAGCCTTAATTATTATTATTATTATTCCGTTCGCCAGATTTACGAAACTATAAGCCGTAGAATCTTGAAATTTTGTATTGATTTTCTCCTTGTACCCTGAAGAAGGGGTTTCGAGAATTGGGTATGCTAAGGGAGGAAAGACGGGCTTGAATGATTTTTTTGCCGTTCACCAGATCTCTGATAAGTATTAAACGGTGAACACTGAGATTTTTAGTAAACTTTATTTTTGCACCTAGGATGCAGTCGGTTTTGCGAACACGACTCCTAAGCGAGGTTAAAGCTTGAATGATTTTTTGTCGTTCGCTAGATCTAACACACTGTCAGGTGTGTAACCTTGAAAATCCGTATTAATGTTCTTGCAGTCTAGCATCTAGATTAGACAGGATTTCGCAAATGCAAATATAAAAGGGGAATGGAAGTTCTTTGGCCAAACCACCGAAACTATTGACCTCAGAACCATGAAATTGTGTTAATCACTTGTATTCAATATCGAAGACGAAGACAAATGCGCAGCAAGACGAAAAGATTATAAATATTGTCCGCTGTAATACGCAAGGCAGACGCCAGTTTCATAATAAAATACACGTACATTGTAAGTGTTTTTATAGTATTCATTTTTCTAATTGATTATGGAAAAATATATTATTTGTGTCGTCGTTGTCGTATTTTCTTGGTCTTGTTTTTCCATCAACGTAGGAAAGTCTGAATGGCTGATTACTTGTCAGAGAAAGTTTAAAAAAAATGTTCTGGAAAACTGGAAAAAGTTAGAAAATTCTTTCCGGTACTTCTTGTTGACACTCTGTTACACAATTTCTCCTTTTTTCGCACGCAGTATGTAAACAAGTGTTCCAGGAGACCCTCGGGTATGTAGAGTTCACGAAACGTGTAGACTATATCCATTAAATTTCGAGTTCTATTTTTTAAAAGGTAACAGGACTCTGTCCATTCGTATTGTAGTTTGGTAGTAAAAATAAAACACTCGAGAATAAAGGTAACTGTCAGAAATCAATTTATAATAGCGCTTTTCTGTTGTTCGCAGAATTATGAGACATAAGCGTTAACACGAAACACTGCATAATGCTAGGGTAATCATCATATAACCAAACAAGGGGGCGCGGTAGCTCAGTGGTATAGCGTTCACCTCCGGCGCTTGGAGTCCCTGGTTCGATCCCAGCTCGCGCACTGTGGATTTTGTGGTGGACAAACACTGTGCTCGTAGGTTTTCTCGGGGTTCTTCCATTTCCTCCCACTTTCTTCATTCCACCATTTCACTCATCTCTCATCATCACCGTCTCCTTTAGCCTAACCAGCATAACCGTGGGACGTAAAACTCAAAGATTTCATTTCATATAATCAAACACCTACATTTTCTGTAAACTTACCAAATAATGCCTCCGAACAGAGGTTCCCAATTCGATCGAAATTCATGCCTCAGGCTCACTCGAGCTCATTCTGAACATCATTTTGACATCACGTTCACATTACCAGTCTAACATCAATTTATTCGACCTCACGCTTACAATATTTCGACATGATGCCCACTCGACATCTCAATCACGTCTCACATCAAATCGACATTACACTTATTCTAATGCCACATCTATTCGATTTCACGCTCATGTCATTTTGACATCAGGATCACTCTACATTCACATCATTTCAACATAACGAGCGTGACTTCCGAACTCATGAGCGCCGACCTCATGAGTTCGGGTATCTTTGATTGTGAATAGCACCAGACCGTCCCCTTTCGGCTCTCAAACCCAGTACTACTTAATTGCCTTCATTCTGGCTGCAACATTCCCTGTTAGGTAGGGAGAGAAAGTTTTTTCTTATATCATGCCTAGTGAAAGTGTATGGTCGCGAATGGAATTTGTCGAATTGCAAAAACACTATGTTTATCATATGTATGCCGATCTATTGTCAAGATATACAAAAAGTAGATGAAAATTATAAAGACGTTAATGCGATATTTAAAGGCATTAAGAACTTTTTTTTTTTAAAGTGCCATATTTGAATCACTTCTGGCAAACAGTCGAAGTATTTGTAGCCATAATATACATATATACTGATGTATAATAAAAGGGGTGTAAATTCAAATGCAATTACAGAATATAACCTTTGAAACCACTGAACTTTTAACTTTAGAACATACTTCACATATAACCATGATACGTTGGATGAGATATTAGTAATCTGTATATTACCAACTGTCCAAGGTGAGAAGGCTACCATTCACGCATTCGATATCCGGTAAGATGTATGGAACTCAATAGATCTATGACTGACGTAGTGAGCGATAACTGACATCACATCGTTTTACCGGCTACGGAAAGCGCAAAAAGGTATCGTTCACATAGGTACTGCCTATATCAGACCATAAACCCCAGTTGCTTATGCAACCCTACCAGCTACGGTGTTAGTGTGGTTGCATATGCTTCTGCTTTCGTTATATGAACCGTTTACTGCAGAAAGCAAACATGTCCAACATTTTCACATTTCGGTTTTTTTTTTTTTTTTTTTTTTTTTTTTTTTTTTTTTTTTTTTTTTTACGATAATGGTTTGTAATAAGTCAATGGATCGTTTAGCACCGAAATGACACTTGTCCACTCTATAGCAATGGTCATCGCGACGCCTTCAATTTTCTGTTTACTGCAGAAATGAAACTTGTCCCGGACGAGTTCTCTATCTGCAATAAATGAGACTTTGTAGTTTTCCTGTTAGAGGTCACTCCTTCATGCCCAATGATAGGGGTTTCTGGATTACACGGAAGAAGCTGAGGAGGGTGGAAAGGTCAACAGTGGATGACGTTGTTGAGCTCATTCAAACTTCCTCGACCATCTTCAACTAGTTTTCCATTGTTTAAAAGAAAGCGACTGATTTCATTCACTAGAATTCCTGGTGGCCTGAATTTTACACACACACACAAACACAAGGAAAGTGTGTCTGAGTGATGACTTATGGCAAAAATTTCCCTAAACACCTAAAAACGAATTTCAGCATTTCAAAATACCATGAGATGTATTTCTCATCTTGACTTGATAGAAGATACTTTTAAGCTGAAGAACTCTACTAAACACTTTGACCTGCCTTCCAGACAAGCCTAAACTCTGTCCTTCTCCTAAACAAGAAAATAGATGACATCAAAAAACACTTGTCTATATATCTCAAGAAAATATACTATTTTGGAGTTCAATAGTATCCTCCTCCATCATAACGGAAACACGTTCTGATGACAAAGATGTCTGATTAATTAATAGTTACATGTCCAAATCACATATTATTCAGAAATGTTTAACAGCTATGTTTTCTTCCAATAAAGGATATTTATCAATGTTATGGTCGTTTTCGTTAATCATGTTAATCCACAATATGTTTGAACAATGCATTTACTGCGGAAAGGAAACGTGTACAAAACACAAAATAGTGCCCCCTCTATCCCCTTAGGTACGTGATATACAAATTTTGCATGTGTATTTAAATCACGTATACGTCTATCATTAAAGAAAAAAATCATGTTATTGTGGAAACATCGTAAAAATAGTTTTCTTCAGTTTTTTTTTTTCTTTTCGTCTCTCCTGTAAAATTACGAAATGTGGACATGTTTGCTTTCTGCAGTAAGCGGTTCATATATATATTGGTTTTACTCGGTTAACGTTGCAATTTATGAAATTTTTTGGCCGGAAAACTTAAGAATGGCATATTTTAAATTTGGCAGGTTCTGTGCTTTCCTCACGTTTTATTTCTAGTTGTTGGAATCCGTAGAATCCAATTTCGTGGTCCAAGTCGCCAACAGTCTTTCAGTTGTCCAAAATTACTCTGGGGATGGCAACACCTTCAGATTTGTATCGGTGTCCGTGTTGGAGAAGCCGGACCTAAAGTCAATTATCCTGATATTGTCCTATTCCAATAGTTTTGATTATTTTTCTTTTGCCACTAGTGTTGTTTTTTCACTGTGTAAGTACGTGGTTTATATGTAACTAGCGTATGACCCCGTGTGTTACTTTGGACAATATTTCCCATCTCTTCCTATTCGTTTTCGATATTGAATGCAAGTGAATAACACAAACAGAATTTCATCGTTCTGGCCTCAATAGTTTTGGTGATCTGATGAAAAAAAAAAAAAAATAATTCTCTTTGTGGGTTCGCAATTACAAAATACCGTTCGGCGAACAAACAAACAAACAAACAAAAAAAAACTCCGTTAGGATATGTAATTACCAAAACCCTGTTTTATTTGACACCTAGCGTGAGAGAAAATATTTATGGGAAATTTTACGCCTTATAGTTTCGATGATCTGATGAACACAATAAATAAATAAATAAATAAACGAGCACATATGAAAGATAAATAAGAATAAGAAATAAACCAGTTGAGAACGCTTCAAGAGCATTGCCGGAATTAACTTAAAAAGAATGGAGAGATGGAGGACGAAGGATAACTGTCATTGTTCCTACATGTAAAAGTAAATAATTTTATTCGCACCTTCTTTTCCTTCTCGCAAACACTAGCAAAACATCATCTCTCTATGCCTTAGAGTTCTCGAGATATAGCCCAGTAAACAAAGACCAAAAAAAGGGCTCGAGCTGAAATAATTCTAAAAGAGCTGGAATTTTCAGGATTTGCTCTTTGTGTCAAATACAATCAAATCTCAAAAGTCCCAAAATATCCCATGTGAGCTTCATCCTCAAAATGGCCGCCATCCCATACGCACCTGCTTTTCTATTTCAGCCTGTATCTGCACTCTAATAACGATATTTCAATTTAGAAAACACCACTTTACTCTGCAGGAACTGTACTTTAATTTGGTATATTTATTTAAATAAAATCACACCCAAAACGGTTATTTGTGATCAAAATTGATAATGTCGGCATTTCAGAAAAGCATTCTGTAGTATTTTGCACTTAAGCTCCTAAACCATTAGAGAATCATAAAAATATGTTCATATATTTTCGATTGTGTGTTTCATAAGCTGCATTTTAAAGAAAAGATAATCAAAATCGGATCATAACTTTTCGAGATATTTACTGTGTTGTGAGTCTAGCTGTTAGCGGTGATTTAAAAGAAAAGCACTAAGTGATGGTTAATTATCTTATATTTTCATATTTATTCTACAAAACATAAAAAAATTACAAAAATGGATTTAGTGAACGATTGATCGTTTCAGAGAGATACATTAGTTATGGGAGGAAATCCATCCATTCTAGAGATGCAAAAAAGCCGACTTTTTTGAAACGATGGTTTTTTGCACATAAAAAGCCGGTTTCTTTCTCGTTTGGGAAAAAAACGAGAATTTTGGAAATTTTGGCTTTTTTCATTTTCATGATTTTTCTATTTAAATAGCTTTCTTATAGTATACACTAAAGTTAAATAAGATTTCATGACCTAAATGCAATATTTCGCTCTGCAATTCACCATCATGATGGATGGAACACATGTTTTATGAATTAAAGTAAACATAAAGTTACGTAGTATTTGAGGGCAACTGTAGAAGATATTTAACTTTATTTTAACTTCTGAGTTATCGAGATTTTTTCCTATTCTACATCATTTCTTTTTAGTCATCCGTGTTTCATTTCCTAGAGATTAGTAGGCCCACTCTAGCTTCTAGCACATAAGTTAAACTTTTGTTTTTCAATATATCCGTCAGAGCGTATGTTTGTCAGTATATCAAAGCGTACTTCCACATTCTTGTTATACTGTAATTGTGCAATGATTTAGCAATAATCTTCCGGATACAAACTTAAATACCATTTTATACTGATAATCAGTGGCGGATTCAGAAAAGTATTTTGGGAGGTTTTTCTCTGCTTAATGTTTGGTTTTTCTAAAATTTCCTAATTTTTATTTGGGAGTTTAGTACAAGCATAACTAATATTTCGTTTTGTTTGTATATTCAGCAGTAACCTTCCGGATACAACTTTGAAGACTATTTTATACTGATTATCAGTGGCGGATTTAGAAAAGTACTTTGGGATGGATTTTTCTTATTAATGTTTAGTTTTTCTTAAAATACCTAATTTTTATTTGAGAAGAGCTTGAAGTTTATGAGTAAAGGCATAACAAATATTTCGTTTGTTTTAGAAATTCTGTAATTTCGGGCTACAAGCTTCACCCGTAAAACATCCCCACCCTAACCCCCTTCGCAAATCCGTCACTGCTCGTAATTAGTAATAACAACGATTTAAAAACGATAAGAAAAGAAGTCGGCCAGAACTCACAGTACACGCATTATCTCTACATTCACAGATACAATTAAGAAACACTTTTGTCAAAATGGTCGAATGCTGGGTTGAATCCCGGACATCCCGATAAAAGTGCAAAAGCTAACCACTTACTCATGGTTGTTGTGCAGTTGTGCTTAACTTAAATATATTCTCTCTCTCTATGGCCTATGGAATCCGAAGGTTCAATGCCGCGTTCACAAAAGCTCTCCACTGACTTCAATTGTTAGCCAATTGGATCCAGGTTTTACTTTGTATTCCCATTTCTGCGAGATTCATTTTAATGTTGTCCTCCCATCTGCGCCTAAGTCTTCCTAATGGACGTTTTCCGATTGGATTGCCAGTTAAAACTTTGAAAGCGTTCCTACCTTCTTCCATTCTGGCTGCATGACCTGCCTATCTGAGCCTCCTAGACTTGATGACCGTAACGATGTATGGTAAACCGTATAAATATGCAGTTCTTCGTTATGAAGTTTCCCTCATTCCCGTTCCTCTTGGGTCCGAATATTGGTCTCAGGATTTTACTTTCAAATACTTTGTCTGCGTTCTTCCCTCAAGCGACCATGTTTCACAACCATAAAACACAACAGGCATGATTATCGTTTTATATATTTTAAGCTTTAAATTCCTCGACAGAATTCGCGACGACAAAATACTTTGAACTGAATAATAACACGAATTTCCTGATTTCAGTCGACATTTAATTTCTTTGTGAATATGATTTTGGTCTGGTGAAATTGATCCCAGATATTTGAAAGTATCCACTTTGTCGAAAATATTATTTGATATTTTAACACATCCATAATTTCCATATTACGACCCCGGTGAACTTCCATGTATTTAGTTTTCTCTGCATTTACTTCTAAACCAATGTCGCTGCAAGCGTTTAATAAGGACTCTGCACTTCTTTCTATTGTTCTCCTATCATCCCCTATTAAATTTACATCATCAGTATACGCCGTAAACTGGTGAATACAAGTCAGCTCTAGGGCCTGGTTGCTATCTTCTTATTTTCCTTATAGCGTACTCCGGAACAAAGCTCAACAGTAATGGCGACAACGCATCTCCTTGTTTCAGGCCATTCTCGATGTCGAAGCTCATGGACAAGAATTTATCTGCTCGGACTTTACTTTGTGATTCATTTAAACACATTTTAATTAATCTAACTAGCTTTCTCGGTATTCCGAATTCTGTAAGAATGTACAATGTTTCCCTCCTATCCGAGTCGTAAGCCTTTTTAAAACCAATAAACAGCTGATGTACTGGGTAATATATTCCCATTTCTTTTCGAGTATTTGGCGAATGGTAAATATTTGGTCGATAGTTGATCGATGTCCCTAAATCCACACTGATAATCTCCAATAATTTCTCTGCGTATGGAATCAATCTTGTTAATAGAATGTTAAGAGAAATCCCTCGATAATTCTTACATTCAGTTTTGTCGCCTTTCTTGTGAATTGAAACAGTGATTGATTCTTTCCACTCTTCTTAAATGTATTCCATAATTTTTCACTTTTTTTAAAAATAAAAAAAGTTTCGTAATGATATGTTGAATTCCTGTCGTTAAAAATTCAAAAACATTCAGGACTGGGTAAACCGTGATGGCGGTTATAAGTCTAGGAAACCGCACGATCAGATGAACAGTCTATTACGCATATGATCCATTGACAGAAAATTTTCCCGATTTTGAACAAGCTTAAGGAACAGTCAGTGCATTATAGAATTCGGAATTTTACCGATTTTGCAGATTCCAAGCACCTGATAGGTGGTAACATTATTACGTATGTGATCAATGAATGAAAAATTTGTTCGAAATATTCATACAATGTATATGAAAGTTAAAACTTAAAAATTTCAAGAATGTACGGAACCACCCGAAACCAAGCTCTTGATGTGCAGCTTTTAAGATTATCATATAAATGTATTTCTCTCATGTTTTATTTTTTTGTTTCAAAAAGAGGGGAGGGGGTGATATTTTGAAGTAAAAATACTACATACAATTTTGCTAGTTATTTCTGTATCTTTTTTATAAAAAAAGGTACTTATTTTTGTGTATAAGAAGTTAAAAAATTATTATATATATATTGGTTAATCCTTTGGAATTCATAATGTAAATATGTTAAGAATTTTTAAAAAAATCTTTTCGAAATTCATGGTTTAGTTTAGAGGTTCTACATTATTATCTACATCAACCACTAATCAAATGAGTTCTTGTGCTATAGAGAAGCGAAACAAAGTCTGCTTTATCAATTTAAAGCAAAATTTTCAAAAAAGCCCAAAATTTCCCAAGCAAAAAAGCGAAGCAGAAAAAACAGTTTTTTTCGAAAAAAGCAGTTTTTTTTAAAAAAAAAGCCGTTTTTTTTAAAAAAAAGCCGTTTTTTTTCGAGCCCTTGCATCTCTAATCCATTCTAACCTTCAGGGGTACAAGTGAGAGACTGCTTCACAATGCTTGGTATTGGAAAAGGAAAAAAAAAACGAAGAAAGTGAAGAAACTTGCATTGTATTAATGGCAGCGAAAATGATTAAAGAAAATATTGAATCAAAAGTATATGATAATGTGTCATATCCTGAAGCAGAACAAATCTTTGAGGGGCACAATGATCTTATCCCACCATCACTAAAACCTATGGTCAAAGAAGTGACATCACCAAAGAAAAATGATCCCAGGATAGCCCGAAAACAGAGCATATGTAGTTCTGTTATTTCGTTATGCAGACCGAGAACTTTTATATTTTCCAATGAGCTTGCTATGGGAGTATTTCTTCATTTTGGTCCTCGGCAACCAATTAATGTCTTTCAAAGTATTGGAATTTGTGCAAGTTATAATGAGATTCGACGATGCGAGCATATCATATTGTGCTCCACACATGAGCGAAACTCGAGAGCAAACTGTGTCTATCAAACAGTTGTAGCTCTTCGGTAGAATTGTAGCTGTGCTTCATTTGAGGGAGAATCTTCGTGAGTGTCTCAAACATGAATTAACACCAATGGCTCCATCTCTATTTGATGAGGTATCAATGAGAAAGAGTGCCAAATTCACTCTTTCGAATGTAGTTGAAATTGTTGAGCCATGTGTAAGAGCAGCGCAAAATTTTATGTCTATAGTAGATGGAGGATATCTTCTTCATGCAATGGTTGGAGCAAATCGGACACCTACGATGCGATATGTGAAAAGTATGTGGACTTAAAAAAGTATAAAGTCCACTTACAACGACGTTTCACTTCATGCAATGCAGTAGTGTTTAATAACTATGCTTCTAAAACTGTACTATGAGTACCAAGAAATAGAGGACAATGTTGAAAATGTCTGCAACTATCGCCTATCACGAAAACGTGGAGACAACAATAGATCAATCTGAGTTTTTACGGAACTCTGAGAATAAGGATCCACTGCTTAACATGCTGAAATCATATTTTAGTAAGAGTGGGATAACAGTGTACCGATCAGATGGAGATGTTGATACTCCAAACGGTACTAGATTTTGAGCCAAAATCATAGTTCTGTTGCAGCTGTAGGAACTGGCTCAGACTTTCTAGCCAGTTTAATCGCTCACGGAAATCTTGGAACGTCATTATTTTTTGTAAAGCCGAAAGTGGGCAACATTGAAGAAAAATACTATCACATTGGCGAAATACAAAATACTCTTGGACCACTGAAAGACTACCTTCTTTTTCTTCATTCGGCTACTGGATGTGATGCCACACATCAGTGATCTTTAAAAAAAAAAAAAAAAAAAAAAAAAAAAAAAAAAAAAAAAACTTCGAGCTACTTCAAAAGGATAGTGTGCTCGGAACTTCTGTTTTGGCCTTCAATGAAACCATCTTACACTACAGGATGTTTCTGAAATTGGAGAACTTTCCTTGCTACGACTTTATGAAGGTGTTAAAGCATCCTCCTAGACACTCTCAGAGAAGTTGGGAAAAGCTTTCTTCTAATTTTCAGCTAGCAAATTTACCACGGGCTTATCTGCAAGTGCAACAGTAGTTGGGAAACAGGAGACCAACTGAATAAAAATGGTGCGTCAAAGAAGACAGACTCTCTCTCTCTATCCCAACGAGTTTTTCACCAGCTCCTGAAGTACTTAATTTGATTGCTTACTAGTGCAAAATACCTCCTCGCATAGCTTGTGACGTTGAAACCTGTGAATGTAAGCATGTCAACCTTACTTATTCCAAGTTTTATCCCTTTTGTGAGGGAATTACTTGCACAAACTCACAACCGAATAAGAAGTCTCTTAAGGAGCATGACGATTAATCATTTTACCTATTATATTTGAATCAATGTTTTATTTCACGGGATTTTATTCAATACGATACATTCCGTTTTAAACTATTCCAGAATACTGACACGTTTAGCTTTGTTAATATTCATGTAAAAGCTACTTAAATGAAATGTTTCGAAGTGAAAATGTGATTTTGATGATTTTTGATCTTTGAGGCTCTCAACGGAGTAAATATCTCGAAAAGTTATGATCCGATTTTGATGAACTTTTCTTTAAAATACAGCTTATGAAACATACATTCAAAAATAAATGAACTTATTTTCACGATTCTCTAATGGCTTAGGAGCTTAAACGCAAAATACTACAAAATGTCTTTCTGAAATGCCAAAATTATCAACTTTGATCACAAATAACCGTTTTAGGTGTGACTTTATTTAAATAAATATACCAAATGAAAGTACAGTTCCTGCAGAGTAAAGTGGTGTTTTCTAAATTTAAAAATATCGTTATTAGAGTGCCAGATAGAGGCTGAAATAGAAAACCGGTGCGTATGGGATGGCGGCCATCTTTGACCCCCATTTTGAGAATGAAGCTTACATGGGATATTTTAGGACTTTTGAGATTTGATTGTATTTGACACAAAGAGAAAATTCTGAATATTTCAGCTTTTTTAGAATTTTTTCAGCTCGTCGAACTATTTTTACTGGGCTAATATGGCTGCTTAAATATCTAGAAATTCGAACTTTTTGGCCAATATCACGGGAACGGTAAGACATAGAGAGATGATATTGGTGTTAATCAATCCCTAATAGAATGTTAAACATTTTCTTACCGATATTAATTGATGGCCACCATTTAATAGACCACCGGCCAAACCATAAACATGTTTTAAAAATTTTTGTAATGATATTAATTGATGGTCACTTGCCAACTGGCCATTGACCAGTTGGACAGTGGCCACCGGTTTCTGTTTGGTACCAAAATATTTATCATCCTCTTAGATATTGATGAATATCAATATCATCTCTACAACTTATGGTTCCCGAGCTATGGCTGCTTAAATATCTAGAAATTGGCCATTTTTAGCGGGAACGGTAAGTCATAGAGAGATGATATTGGTGTTAGCCAATACGTAAGAGGATGGTAAACATTTTGGTACCGATATTAATTGGTGGGTTTTTTCAATGACCAGTTGGCCAGTGGCCACTGGTTACTATTTGCTACTAAAATATTTACCACCCTCTTCCGTATTGATCAATATCAGTATCGTGTCTCTACAACTTATCTGGGAACCGATTTCCGAGCTATGGCTCCTTAAATCTCTTGAAATAGGCCATTTTTTGCTCAATATCTCGGGAACGGTAAGTGTGACGCGACAAATTTCCTCGCTTTCTCTGATAGTTCTTGATGCTCTATCGAATGCAGGGTTCAAAATTTAAAAAAAAAAGAAATCGCAATACAGACAGATACACAGACATAGGGAATTCAGTAACGAACTTTTTAAGTTTCTTAATAATAATAATAATAATCAAGTCCCCGATCCCTTGTTAGGATAGGATTTTGCCAAATCCCATCTTATGTACAAATTTGGGTGCTAGGAGAATATTACAAAAAATTTTAAGGTTCTAAGCATTTAGGGGTTGCCTTTCGCAAAATTACGCCTTATCTGCAGCTTACGACTCAAGGGGAGCATTTGTGCAAATTTTCAATTATGTATCGGGCTCCTCCTGGAAAAAAACTCGTAAGTCCATACAAGGGCGCCCATCAGGGGGGACAAGGTAGAGCGCTAACCCCCCTAGAGGTAATTGTACTTAAGAATATCGAAAATCCAATAGAATTTTTACATTAGTTACAGCAAAATCTGAAACTATTTTTGAAACGTCGCTTATACTTGCTTCCCGTTGGAAACCACAACATGGGCGCCCTGGAGTCCATATATGTTGCGATAATTTGCTGCTTCCGTGCAACATGCACCTATGTCCGTATGCCTGAGTACTTGCTTCTGCTTGTTATAGCTTTTTCCTATTTTTCTCACACACAAATGAATACTTCTTCGCTCACTTTTTATTGCCAGTGACGACGTAAGAAGGGCAAAGGACCCAGTGTCCCCTTCCCCCGGTGGCTACATCTGCGTCCCAGATATGCTGTAATGTAAAACTACTCTTTTCTATGTACAAAATAATAGCAGCCCCAAAATGTCTCTCCTTTTGGTTTGCAACCCGTTCCCCAAGGAATTAAAGCTATCTTTGTCACTGTTTACTGCCCACAATAGCCACATACCATACTCGTAGTAACGTCTATTACGCACTATTTTTTTCGAATGAAAATATTTCTTTACACTGAAGTTGACTCTTTTTGTTTTCCTTGAACCTCTTGTATTCAGCAAGAATGCAATTCTTTTTTCATACATGTTTTTCTTTAATTTGTAGTTCAACCGTGCCCTGACTTAATTTACATAAGAACTGAAAATTTTATAAATTCATTGTATATGCTATGAGAGCTCTGCTTATGATTTTTCTTTTCTTTTTTTTTCTTTCTTTTCAGTCACGCATAGATAGATTTTTAAAAAAAACTTTCTTGGAAATAACTTTTTTTTTTTTACTACCTTGTAGAACGATTTGTTTTGTTTTGTTATCCTTTTAAGAAAGCACTAGCTGAACCTGCATTTTCTACACAGCCAATCATTCACATCTGAGAATGAATCTCCTGGTCATTCCTCACAACATATGTACATGTCCCTTTACAGACACAAGTGAAAGACGTCTTGATAAAAGTCGGTAACGGGTACCATAAAGAGGAGATTTTTTTCGATTATGTTTGCAAGATTGACCTTACTTCCGATTGGAGTTTCTAATTCATGTGTGACCAGTGTTTTCTTTCTTGCGTGCAGTGTGTAATATGCAAGTACATTACACACACAATTAATTATAGTGTCAGTGATATATGGTGTTCATTGGACAAAATACTCCAAATAATAAATATTCATCTTAGACTGGAGAAATGGTTATCCTTCGTTTTGCATTATCATTTGCCCATGAAACAAACATCTGAGAGATATACAACCCCTGTACACAACTATGTGGTGTTGGAATGTATAACTCGTATGGTATGATCCTTTATTAAAAAAAAAAAAAAAAAAATCAACACCTCCAGTATACCCCTGCACAAAATTTGGAATCGATCAGTGAAAACGGCACGTTTCTAGCACTTGTGGATCTCATTATCGAAAGGAATCGAGACAAACATATAAACTTTTCTTTGGGGACAAACATATAAACCTAGCATTTTAATATATAGAAGTTTCTGAAAAAATACTTTTTATTTTTATTTTTTGTTTTTGTTCTATGTAGGATTCTTTCACGCCTTTGCATTCCCAGTTCTAAAGTAGATTGCAATTTTATGAAATCATTCAATATTTTCGTTCATATTATTATATTCAATATTCAATATAATAAGAACTATGAAATCATTCAATAGTTCTTATGTAGAGTCGTGCCCAAGCTTCACCTCTCAAGTGCTTGGGCACAATTCCTCCAGATTTACTATTCTCCCTCCACCCCGCAGTCCCCGAAAAAGTAGTAGAGGAGACCGAAGTTGGTTGTGTCAGAGCCAAGATAACTTCCTTTGCAGACTACGTGTTGTTCCACTTTCGGAACTTTCTCCTTCGTAGTTAGCGTTGTTGAAAGCATTATTTGATTGTGTCGTGTTCAATAGAAGATTACCTTACAAGCATTCAATAGGAAAAGAGGACTACTAACATCAAGAAATGTGTCGTTGGAGGTTCGTAAACGATGTATTAAGACCCTGGTATAGAGCGTGGCGCTTTACGGATCAGAGACGTGGACATTGAGAAAGGCTGAAATATCCAAGCTAGAAGCATTTGAAATGTGGTGTTGGCGCAGAATGCTGCGCATATCATGGACCGAAAGGAAAAGGAATGAAGACGTATTAAGGGAAGCTAACGAAGGACGACAGATCATGAAAATAATAGGAAAAAGAAGAAACAGCATCCTTAGCTATCTTATTCGGCACTCCGATTGGATCACCGTGCTGATAGAAGGAAAGGCAGAAGGAAAACCAGGAAGAGGAAGGCCAAGGATAGAATATCTAGACGCAGTTACGAAGAAGAGGCCTTATCAAAGTATAAAACAGCTGTGCCAAGAGAGAAAAAAGTTTTAAAATTTCACTGTTCCTGATCTCTGCATTTTCATTTCCATCCTCGAACCTTCAATTTTTCGAAATCACTTTCTACCCCGTCCAGCCATCTGGTTTTTGGCCTTCCTTTCCTTTTGCTGCAGTAGAGTCTTTCTTTCATTATTTTGTATGGCATCCTGTCATTTTCCATTCTTATTACATGCCCTTAGTCGATTCGATTTTATAATCCTAACTATATCTTGATTATTTATTATGTTGTTTATCTCTTCGTTAGTTTTGATTCTCGAGGTTTCTTGTTCTTTAATTGGACCGTAAATTTTCCTTACTATTCTTCTTTCGAATGGTTTAAGATCTTTCTCAATTTCTTTTGTCAGTGGCCATGTTTCCGAACCATGCGTTACTACCTGTCTTATTAACGTTTTGTATATCCTTATTTTTGTCCTACTTACGTTTTTACTTTTTAGCAGCCTCGTGTTTGCGTCGTATGCTTTTGTTGTCTAGTTGTGTTCTTCCCTTCATTGTGTCTTTTAAGGAGTTCTTATCTGTGATTGTCAGGCCTAAATATTTAAAATTATCCAATTTTTGGAATTCTTTACCTTCTATTATAATTGATTTTTGGTTTCTTTCTGTTGTGTAAGGTGTTATGACCATGTACTTTGTTTTCTTTATATTAGTTCGCAGTCCTATCTTGCTAACCTCTTTCTCTAGCTGTGTGTATGTTTTCCTCGTCTTTCTCTCTCTCTATGGCTTCTATGGAAAATTAAGTTCCCAAAAACGTGAGCGGCGTACTTGCAACTTAAAACTCACCTAAGTACTCAAGCTTCCCCTACAAACAAAACTTTTCATACACTTTTATATGTCCACTCACGCTTTCTTCAATGTCCTTTTTTAAATTAATTGAGAGGTAACGATCTTCAGTTTACAAGATCAGAAATTGACGACGCGAAATGACACTCTGACCACGCACCACCTTAAGTAAAACGCTCTTTTTGTAGGTCTTAACACCATAATTTAGTAATTTAAAAAAGGACCCTAATTTATAGCCCGAAAATTTGCTCATTCCGAAAATTGTCATTTACAAGTGACGTGAAATTGTTATTTTTATTTTACTATTATTATTAGTAGTAGTGGTAGCAGTAATAGTATTTCAGCAATGATAGGACCAAGTGTTCAGTGTAAAAATACATCTTAATGCTCGGTTGCCAGCACTGTCCATCTGTTGGTATTCCAGAGTATGTCGAACAGTTTCTCCTTATCAGCGTTTTTTTTTTAATCTATCGTTTTAGAAGTTATATAGGCGTATCAAATTAAAAAAAAAAAGAAAAAAAAAAACTTTATATTTTTTGACAACGATACTTCGAAGCTGAAATGGGGAAGAAATTACTTTCAAGAAAATAGCCAAAACATTATTACACAATATTAAAGAAGGAAAGCAATAAGAGTTTTGGCTGATAGCCTTTTCATATAGTAGCCGTTTTCCAAACCCTTTTATTTATTTTTTTAAGGTAAATTATAGACTTTCAGTCAAGCAGCTACAGCATCATCCCTATTAATCATAGGATCATAATTCGTACCTCATTCTCTTTAGAATAAAACAGCCTTTGTAACGGTACATTCACATTACCCTATCCTGTTCCTGAGGCGGAAAATTTTTAGGAATATCGGGATTTTTCTTAATTTTTTTTTTTTTTTCAAATTTTGATCCCTTCTGGACTCCTCTGTGTTAACGCACAGATCTTAAAATCAACTGAAAAATACTAAGGGGCGTAGTAAATGTGTGAACAATAAGTTTAAAGCACAGTGCACAGCTGATAGTACGTTAATACCTATCAATTGTGGAAGTATATCAGCAATGGTGATAGACGGAAATGGAAACGATTGTGAAGGTGATCAAATTTCGTCTGAACAAAGGAGACACAGTTCGACTTACAACGGAGCGAATCGGGATGAGGGTGAAGTGTTAAAATTGACAGGAAACTCACACGTAAGCCATGATAAGGGGCCAGGAGTACTTTTGGCTACTGAAAGTGAAGAAATTGATCGAATATCGTTAATACAAGGCCCACATAATACAAATCACGGTACGAAAGAACCTGGACTGGATATTAACAGATCGCAACAAGTATCCACAAATGGTATAGAACAAAACGATCTATCTAGTACAACTCAGCGAAAATCAAATAGAATAAGAAAGGTTCCTACAAGGTATGATGATAATATTTTTTTTAATGCAAGTCCCAATAAAAATTCCAAGCACTTAGCCAATAGAGGTAACAGTGACTACAATGTAATAAATGTATATTACCAGATCGTGCAAGGTTTAGCTAGTAAACTTGATTTTTTTGATGTATTAGTTGAAGAGGATCTTAAAGGTATGCATGTCATTTGGTTTAGTGAACATTGGTTATCTGCTAATCACATGAATATGGTACACTTAAATAACTATCAATTAGCCACAAACTATTCACGCGCTAGTGGGCAACATTGTGGGGTATGTATATTTGTAGGTGACCATTTACGTTTTAAGGAAATAAATGTAAGTCAATTCGTTGTTGAATTCCATTTTGAAATAGTTGCTATTTCAATTGAAAACGTGTATAATTTGCATCTATAGGTCATCAGCGGGAAATATTAATGTATTCTTTAGGAATCTTGAAACTGCTCTTGAGTCTCTGTGTAAGAAATATAGTACGTTAATAATTTGTGGTGATACTAACATTGACTGGCTGGTTCAATCAAGAGAAAAAACAAAATGTCAAAATATATTAGATATGTTTGGGTTGCAGCCCCTTATCAGGGAACCAACTAGAGGGAAAACTGCGTTGGATCAAATAATAATAAGTAAACAATACACAGAGTCAGTTACCTCTTTGAATATCTTTAAGCCAGGCTTTTCTGACCATGATGCAATAATAGGGCAAATACACACATCTCAAATATTCGTAACTACTCAATCAGAAGTTATAACAAAAAGATGTTTCTCAAAAACAAATATTAATTACTTTCTACACTTGCTAGCACAAGAAACCTGGCACAAAATATATGAAATTGGTGATACGGATGGTAAATTTAACTTTTTTCTAGATACATTTCTCTTTCACTTCAATATTGCGTTTCCCAGAAAGAACTACAGTAAGGTTAGGATGGGGAAACCATGGGTCACTATAGGAATTAGGACTTCTAAACTCAAACTACTTGAATTATCAAAAAAAAAAAAAAAAAACTAAAAACGTGTAAAGATGTAACACCTCAATTTATTGAATATGTAAAATACTATAGAAAGACATACAAAAGAGTCATACGAACAGCAAAACTTTTACACAGTACAAATTACATCTTAGCAGCGAGAAACAAAAGTAAAGCTATGTGGAAGTTAATTAATGGTAAGATGAATAAGGTAAAAACAACAGGAATTGATGCAATAAAAATAAACTCTCAAGTAGTATGTAACCCAGATAAGATTGCAAATCATTTTAATAAATATTTCTTAACTTTAGAAACATTTCACCCAATCAAAATAGCTCATCAAGAAAATAACTCTAAACTACAGAGCGGAATACCTAAGTCGCTTTTCCTGAAACCAGCTACACCAGAGGAAATCTTACAAATAATAAAAAGCTCCAGCTCTCCAGGTTGGGATGAAGTGCCATCCATGATTGTAAAGGAAAGTTCTCTTCTTATTGCACATCAACTCTGTCATATAATAAATCATTCATTTTTGACAGGAATTTTTCCTACGCGGCTTAAGTTAGCTAGAGCTACACCTGTGTATAAAAAGGGAAGTAAATTGGAGTTAAATAATTATCGTCCTATTTCAGTTTTGTCGTGCTTTTCTAAAATATTTGAGTTAGCAATGAAAGCGCGACTAAATAACTTTTTCCTTTTAAATAATATAATATCCACAAGTCAACACGGGTTTCAAAGCCAGAAGTCAACCAACACTGCAATCTTTAATTTCGTCTCTGATGTAGCAATGGATATAAATAAAGGAAAGCATGTAATTGGTATTTTTGTTGATTTATCTAAGGCGTTCGATTCTATAGACCACGGTATTTTGCTAGAAAAATTGTATTCTTATGGCATTAGAGGTGTGGCAAACAATTGGATAAAGTCGTATTTATCTGGACGTAGTCAAACTGTTGGCATCTGTAAAGAGGTAAATGGCAGAAGAAAAATGTTTAAATCATCTTTAATGAAAGTAACAAAAGGAGTACCACAAGGATCAATATTGGGTCCTCTTTTGTTTGTTGTATATATTAATGATTTGGTTAACAGTCTAGGCTGTGTGAAGTCAACATTGTATGCTGATGACATAAATGTTCTTGTCAGTGGAGACTCAGTAAATGAAGCAGAAAGGCTCACTACAAAGACGCTAACAAAAATTATTAGTTGGTTAAACATAAATAAATTAACTATGAATTTAGGAAAAACTAACATTGTCAAATTTCGATTCCCGGGCCAAAAAAATGAACTTGTACCAATAACTGTAGACACTGTAGAATTATGTCGAACAACATCTATTAAATTTCTAGGAGTATATGTTAATGAAGATTTAACATGGAATACTCATGTTGAATACATTAATACTAAACTCAGTTCACTCTGCTTTGCATTCCGTAGGTTGCAAGGTAGTTTGTGCAAGGAAGCTGTCATGTCCTTATACTATAGCAAAGTTTTTTCAATAATAAACTATGGTGTTATATTTTGGGGAAATTCGAGAATAAGTGCTAGCACATTCCGAATACAGAAAAAAATTATTAGAATAATGTTTAGTATGCCTGAACGATCCTCATGTAAAAATATTTTTAAAAAATATAAATTATTGACATTACCTAGTTTATATATATATCGCACAATTATGTATGTAATCGAGCACAAGGATTTATTTACTTTAGCTAATACGATTCACTCATACAATACTAGGCAGAATTGCAATATGTGTATTATCCAACAGAATTATGCAAATTTTAGCAAAACTGTGTATATGAATTGTATAAAATTATATAACAAATTACCAACAAAGTATAAGGACATTAACGAGAAACGGATATTCAGAAATACTCTGTTAGAATTATTGGTAGAAAAAAGCTATTACTCTGTGGAAACTTATCTTACTGATAATATATAGAAAATGTAAATCATATCTGACAACTGTAATGCTTAATTGAGGATTGTCCTCATTTGTAAGCTATGAACAGGCAAATAAATATGAATATGAATATGAATATGAACAAAATTTCAAGCTTCGATATTGAACATTAAGGGCGGGAAAAATATTTACCAATGAGCTAAGAACATCCCCACAATGCACAGTGGACCAGAAACCCCGAAAACCTAGCCAAAATAGGAAGTCGTGTTTCCATTTTTATGAAACTTGGTATACATAGGTCTAGAAGATCACTTAGTGCGAATTTGATACCAAAAGTGGCAAATTCAAAATGGCGGATCCAATATGGCGGACATAAATTGCAAAAATATGTATATATATGTTTAATAACGGTATAGACAGTACAGAACAATCGGATGTGAAAACAAGAACAAATGAAATTATATTTATCATACATTATTATGTCTCGAAAGATCACAAACTATCGCAGCCACTTTTTATACGATCTATATCATAAAACAGTCTGTCTTTTCTGTGCGAATTGTCTTTAAATTATATTTTTGGTTCCTCACGTCTTTCCCATGTTAATTCTTTTTAAAACATGTTGTCTAATTTCCCGTGCTCCCTGTTACACATTCTTATTTCACATTGTAGAATTCAGATTGCTCATTACTGTGTACTGCCCTCAAGGTTGAATGTAAAACAAAGTGGAAAAATTGTTACAAAGGTAGTTACATAGTTAGTTATGCAGAGTCACACTCAATAGTTGTTGCATGCATGGATTGCTTCAGGAAGGAAAGGACTTCCCGACATAGTGCCTTTCTTTTGTTTTGTTGAGACATGTGCTGCCGGAAGATCTAAAAAAAAAAAAAGAAAAGAAAAAAGAAAAAGAAAAAAAGAAAAATCAGGTGTCACTAAGACATGGAGCATAACATCTTTCATGGTCTTCCCTCTGGAACACTTCCGTGACCAATGCTCTCGATGCTGCTTAATGTGCTTATTTCTAACCTCCTGAGCCTCTTCGGTCATTTATCCTATCGAAAGCAAGCAATGAGTAGTGATGGGCTGGCCATTAGCAAGAATCTTATGAAATGATGTCGGCATCTAGAACCACGGATAATTTGCAATATACAGTTTCTGGATATTATTTGCCCACTCTTCAAATCTGTCTGCGTCGATGTCCAGCCCTGAGGATAATGCCTGAAATAACACAGAGCACTTGTCGATTAGTTTCGTGTGGAGACCTTTTATTGTGGCTACCGTTTCCGCATTCTAAAAAAAAAAAGTTCTAGCCGTGTTGCCTTCATTTGATGTTACGCTGCCGCCCGTTCTTGTCTCATCAATAATCAGACGTAACTCGGCTTTCAGTTTCTTATGGATGTCTTTCTTCCTTTTCTTCATGGCTGACTAATCTTTCCGGACTTTCCATTTCTTTATGTCTAGTCTGTAGGGTACACGAAGCAGCCACTCCGTGAACCTAATCCATACATGTAATGTAGAAAGACCAAATCTGAAGAACTTGGGATTTTCAGGCTTGCTCATGGGTCATCTTGTAACTGCTCATATCTTTAGATTTTGTGCAGCTTTTGCCGTCTACCATCGTTAAATGGAGGCTGTGTTACGTCCCATACGTGATTACAAGCGGGATAAATATCATGGCCCAGTTTCTTTGCTTCACTCCTAGGAAGTTGGTACTGATGTTTAGTTAGATTCGTTTCCTAAACAATGCCAGAGGCTTTCTGAATCGTACGATGTTGCAGTGTGTCTTTCGGATCGTGTCCAGGACTTCCTAATCTTGGTCGCTCTAGTTGGACTTGCCTCGATTTCTTGTAGTACTTTTGACTTGTTAAGCTCTTTTTGCTCTCTGTACTTCATCGCGCCCCTTAAGCAAGAATGGTTCCACGCTTGGTTAACCGAATTGTCTCAGTTTTTCTCCTCTTTGATATTTCACTGCTTTCTACGAAGTCTGTTTGTGGGAGTCCGACTTTTGCCGAGGTCGATGGCTGTGGTTCACTATCACTCAGATTAATATCAGTATCAAGCCAGTCTGCGTACTTTTCCTCTACTTTACCGCATTCGGGGTTGCATTTGTTGAGCTTTGGAACATCTGATAGCAAAAAGCGACTACTGTGTCTTAGTCAGCACTACATAACATCTCTCCACCTGATATTTTAATCTTCCCCGAAGCTCAAGAGCTGCTGCTTTTTGGCTTCTCTGTTCCCTTCTGCATTCTTCAGAAACGCAAATAGCTTTCTTCTAGTTATTTTATGTAGTACTGCTTTGAAGAAAGAACAAACTTGCTATTAATATGGTGTATTTTGGTTAGAAAATTTCACACACAATCCACATAAAAATATGCACTTACAATCTAAACGGGCAAAATTGGTTCACTGTTCCAGAAACATAAATAATTCAAGTACTACATTACCAAAAAACCCTGTGTTGTATCCGCTTTTCCCGGATTGAAAACCTACGAAACCATAAAATTTTTTGTTTTTCTTCGTGATTTACAACCTACTTCTCCATAAGTATGTATAGAATTGATAAATTACATATAATGTCGTAACTAGATGTGTATCATTGAATTATAATCAGGGATATAATGGAGGGTGTACGCGGGTATATGGCGTATACCCCCTCTAATTTTTGGAAACTATCGTATAGCCACCTAAATTTAGAAAGTACGCGGGTATACGCTACATTCGATGCATAGCGTACTCACTTCATCAGAACAAACAACTGCTTTTCATGTAAACAAAAAGAAAATCTCATTAGTCGTCAGGCTGTTACCGGGAGTGATGTCTGCGTTTTCGGGTGTGTGAATCAAGTTTTCCGAGAATCTCTTCTATAATGAAAAAAACACTCTGAACCTGCAATGGTTTGCTTCAAATGTCACATGTGCTGCCCCTACCTTCTGAAAGCTGACCTCTGGTGTTACAATAAAATAAAGCTGAACTATTTCCTAATGTTTTTCTTAGGAACTCTTTTGTTTATAAAGATCAGTGGGAGATAGAGTTGAGTTGTGAAGAGGGAGGGTGAGGAGTAGGACATATATTTATAGTTGTTCTGTTTTGACCACTGCGCTCTGGAGTCACTCACTCTCCTCTTGCTCTCTATAGAGGATGGAGTGGGCGGTGGTTTTCACATAGCAATGATCACAGTTTTCACGCTGTCTTTGATCCAAATTCAAGGTCTGCCGATTGGATACAATTTGAGCGAGACGAGCTCTTTTTTATTTACGGAAGGAGGTTCTGAGTAAAATATGATCTTTAGGTCAAAAGCTAAGAATAAATGAACATATTTACCCAAGAAATCGTTAACCTCCACAAAAATAACAAAACATGTGACTTATCGTCGGTCCAGTTTAAAGCTTTCACCGTCGTTCCCAAGTGCTCAACTGCTCATTTGTAGCCGCAATTGCCATTAAAAAAAGCGATGATTGATTTCAATAAATACTAAGCAGCTAGTATTATTAGCGGTTTCTCCACAACGTACTGGGTAAAGAAAGAGAGGGGGTAAAAATAAACATTTTTCTGTTTCGTTTTCGTTCAGATAAAAAGAATAAGAAAATTTGTTAACAGAAGGGGGTAGAAATAAACATTTTTCAGTTTTGTTTTTGTTTAGATAAAAATATATATATATATATTTGAAGAAAATTTGTTAACAAAAGGGGGTACAAAACAAAAGTCAGGAAAGATTTGTAGCGTATGAGCATGTCACAGCGATATTTGATCATTTCGATACAACCGTCACTTCGAAAATATTTACTTAGTAGTGTTTAAACTTTCTTTGTGGGTTGACGAATTAAAAGGTGCTTCGCAATTCGCAAGATGTCGAAGAAGCTGTTAGAAAATTGGTTAAAAAGAAAAAGAGACAATAGCTATGGAAGTTCTGTTGATGAAAATGTAAAAGCAAAGACATCGAGAAACAGCGAAGCCCAAAGAACATGTTAATTTGCCAGCTACTACTTCAAAGAAAGACATAAGTATATTTATTTATTTATTTCACACTGTAAAGGTTGTTATGGCATCTCAGGTTGATGACGAAGATGTCAGAGGGATAAGGTCCTTTGTTAAAGGTATTGGAAAGGAGACTACTTGAACCCTATAAGTTAGGTACTATTCAGGCATTTGCCTGATGCGAAATGATAGCTGATCTGCAAAGGCTTTTTCATACCTTCTTGATTGATTTTTTATTATTATTTTTATTATTATTATTATTATTGCAATTATCTATCTAAACGGCCCCAGGTTTAAATTTCGCTCAAAACATCTGCTAGAGTAATTCTGTTTTTTTAAAAAATCAGTCAACCATCTTAACTGGTCCTTCCAAGCTTTTCTTTGACAGATTAAGTGAATGCTGGAATAGTACATCAGCTTATAAGTCCAGACAGCGTCGTTTTCAAATCCTTTTATCTGACAGTGTGCTCAAGGTTTAATAATTTAATAAGCAGTGATGAAACACCTACCAAAATCTGAGAAAATGTCTCATCACGGAAATTGTAATCTACCTAGAGGAGCAAGACTTGCGGGTTTTCTTATTTACCTCCTCGGTTTTAATAATAATAATGATAAAAATTAAAAATTCAAATTTGAATTTAAAAAGTGGAAAAGCTCCAATTATAATTTAAAACTTTTATTTCTTTAAGGAAAGACTCTTAGGAGGATCACTTTTTACCTTTGTCTATTTTTCCTTGTTTTTTCAGGGTGCGTATTTATTTTATTTTATTTAACAATCACCAGACAACTCAGAGGCCATTTTATACTGGATATCTAACAACAACAATAACAATGGAAAGGATTTGGGAAAGTATCGGTCAGAGCCTGTTTAGTAGGTACCATCCCGGCATTTGCCTGGTAGTACTGAGGAAAACCCCAGTCATAATGATCGGCAGCGGGAATGGAACTCACGGCCACTCGAAAGCGAAGCCAACGCTCTACCTCTTGAGCTTCTTCGCTTGGTAAGATTTTCGATAGTAATTTTTTCTTTTGGAATTGCTCCTAGCGGTAAACCTTAACTTCGAATCGAAAGAAATTATTGGACTAACGTTTTAGATGGGTATACCCATACTACTCTACTCTAACTTCCGCGCTGGCATCAAGGTACAACGACTTATCAAAAAGATAGTCGTAAACCTGGTTCGTTTGCTGAGATAAAAATCCGAAGTGGTAGTAATTCTTTGTCATAGAAATATTAGCTTCGATATATTAATATCATTAATCTCACCTTTTTAATAAAACTGACAACGTCTATAAGCGATGTTAAACTGGTTTATTATTTGACATAACTTATAATATCCTTTTCTTAAAACTGTTAAGTACACACACTCACTGACTAGGTAACCATAAAACATGTCCATATCATCCACTATATCATAATAATCACTTACATATATTAACAACATTCTTCTTTTGTTAATATGAAATGAACATTCTACTAAGTATAGTGCATATGTATGAGTACTTTCTGCCCAAGGTACAGGTAAATATTACACAAACCAAAGTATTTTGTTGTATAAAAATGTCGCTCGACAAAGGGACTGAATATAAAAGTCATGAGTAGGCTTGACTTTTATCTTCAAGAACCACTGGTCCGTTTACATTAGTGTTCTTATATTATATATGTCCATCATATTTTGATCGCACCTTGTATATCTATTCATTATATTTCACATATACATATATGTATAAATACATTCGTAACAATTCTTTCATTTCATCAATATTTATCTTTAATTACATTAATTATATTTATTTAATTATTATCCACTATATTATTAATATATTTCCTTATTAAAATATCGTCGCTTATTTAATTAATCGTCGACGGGTGCGATTTCGAAAAATGTAAAGGACAAACGTGGGTTACAAATAATATTCATCTTTACGGGCGCATTAAATAACAAATAAGTCGGATGTTGCCTTTAAAGGTATACATAGTAGCACTAAGATGTTATAATAAAGAAGAATTTCTTTCAAGGTATTCGTTGGATAATTGATATTAACACATAAACTTAAAATGAAAATTTACAAGAGTCTACAACTAACATGAATTTAACCTAATTTCAGTAACGGTAATCAGGTTACATTCGAACTTGCATACGGTTCTAATAAAGTACACTGTACTGCGCTATCATGATTAGGTTCTACATTGTGTTGTACATGTCTTTCATCGTGATTCTGACTTTGGTATGAAGTCCCATCTCTTGATCTCCAATTACGTCTATCTACGTAGTTCGCTGCATTTCTGGAATTTCGCTCAGTACTTCGATTATTTTTATATCTACTTTGACTATATGGTCTAACATACGAATTGCTACCATTAATTAGGTTAGGCGGATTCTCTACATAACCTTGCCTATTGTGCGCATTTTGATTGCTAGAGCATACTCGACTTAGGTTAGGTCCTGTATTATTCACACTCCGAATATTTAAATTCCGAACAGGCACCAAATGATCTGAATTATTCTTATTTTTACCCATTCCTGATTGTGGGTTCATGGCATGGTATTGAGTTTCGTAGCATTGGACAAGCATCAATAAATGGCTGAAACTCATACACTGTGTGGAAAATAAGATCTGTTGCAGTTTAAATGGAAGCAAATTTCGAATCGATGCTATTATTCTCGATTCCGATTGCAAAGGATTAACGACCTTTAATTCGTTGTAGACATTTACAACAAACTCTACAAGAGATTTGTGCAATCGAGGATTGAAGTGTTGATTTCTAAGGGTGGCATCTCTATTTGCCAACAAAAAGTCATTTTCATAATTTGCGATCAATGCCGCTTTGAATTCCTCATAGGTACTAATGTGATCACGTATGGCTTTAAACCATAAGGAACAAGGTGGGAGTAATACATGGGGTATTAATTTCAGATATTGTGATCGATCGATAGACATTATATTGCATTCGTCTTGGAATTTCTCTAAGAAAGAAGTAGCATTCTCATTACACTTACCACTGAATTTGCTCATAGCTCTAATTTCACTCATTTTAACACTTAATTTTACCTTCCTTTTCTCATTCCTTGTTCTTGTTGAGTGATAGTTCCTATCCGTGACGTGCTGTGTCATGACACCATCTATGTTTCGCTCATCAGTGTTCTTCGGACAACTTTCTTCTAGTATAATATCCTCATCAGATCCGGGCAAAGGCGAGTTCATCTCTGGTGAGTGGGGCAACTCAAAGCAATCACTACCCAAGTTATTACGGTTAATGTTGTCTTTAGCCTGTAACGTTCTAATCTCTTCCTGAATAGTAGCTAACAACTGTGTATTTACACGTATGTTATTAGAGTTGTTGCTGACCTGGATCTTTTGCTGTTTAATGGAAGATTCTATTACTTCTAAATCTTTTTTTACAGCACTAATTTCTTGGTTTTGTTGATTGTGCTTTTCTTGACAATCATCGGATATCCTTTTTAACTTTTCCTCGAACTGTGAGGAAATGTCGTTCACCACCTGGACAATTGTCTGTTTCGTTTCATCTGATTTCTGTTCTATCCGTCTACTTAATTCTTCATATTGCTTGTTAGCTTCGTCAAACTTCAGTTCTATCTTATGCTCCATGGTCTTGTTAGATTCGTTGAATTTCTGTTCCATGGTCTGCTTTAATTCTTCATTTTGTTTGTTAGCTTCGTTGAACTTCTGTTCCATGGTCTGCTTTAATTCTTCATTTTGTTTGTTAGCTTCGTTAGACTTCTGCTCTATGGTCTGCTTTATCTCGGTAGACATCTGCATTATTTGTCGCTGTAAAGCCAACAAGATATCTTCCGATGCCAATCCTGGTGTTACACTAGTCTCATCGCTGTCACTAGTATTTGATTCCTGCTGCATTGTTTCGTTGTCCATTTTTCTTATGATTACTTTACCACTTCGCAATATTGTTAAGTTCGTATTCATTAACTGTAATATGAAAGTAAATTCAGCCTTACTCTTCTTCGGGAATTGAATTTACAAAGTCCCGGGTGAGGTAAACCAAATTTTTACAACGACTTATCAAAAAGATAGTCGTAAACCTGGTTCGTTTGCTGAGATAAAAATCCGAAGTGGTAGTAATTCTTTGTCATAGAAATATTAGCTTCGATATATTAATATCATTAATCTCACCTTTTTAATAAAACTGACAACGTCTATAAGCGATGTTAAACTGGTTTATTATTTGACATAACTTATAATATCCTTTTCTTAAAACTGTTAAGTACACACACTCACTGACTAGGTAACCATAAAACATGTCCATATCATCCACTATATCATAATAATCACTTACATATATTAACAACATTCTTCTTTTGTTAATATGAAATGAACATTCTACTAAGTATAGTGCATATGTATGAGTACTTTCTGCCCAAGGTACAGGTAAATATTACACAAACCAAAGTATTTTGTTGTAAAGGCATAATTCAGCCATAAATTGGCCTGGAAAATGTTCTCCAAGATGCTTTTTATTATTTTTTTTATTTTTATTTTTTATTTTTATTTATTTATTTATTTATTTATTTATTTATTTATTTTTGTCGAAGCGGCTATTTTGAATCGCATCTGATGAAAAAAACTTTTAATTGAAAAAAAAACTTAACGGACTAAAGTTGCAGACACGAAATATATTCGATCATAGTGCCGCCGCTGGTCATATGCTTAATTCAGTCTAAATTTGTGTTGAAATTGGCATCCAGAGCAAAAGAAACCTTCGTATCTGAAGGTCGCGACAAAGCACTAGACTTGAACTTACGACAGCCAGTGTGAGCCAGTGAGCCAGTGTGAATTGCCTATAAGCAAGAATATTTCATAACTTCCCGAAGATATAACTATCTGATAACTATAAGGACCAATTTTTCATTAGTATTCAATAAAAAGACACTGATTAGTAATACAACCATAATGCTTAAAAAGCATAACAGAATATTTCACCCATGGTTGGTACCTTAGCTCTGGTTGTGACAGTTACCTATGTGTTTGTATGTTTGACATTTTTAAGAGTATAAATAAAGCATAATGCTTGATTCTTTCATTTGAGAACAGTGTTTTCAATTACTTTCTACAAAAAAAAAGAAAGTTTATTTAAAATGGCTTGGTAAAAAGAATGCTTCAAAGATAGAAACCACTTGCCAGTTGCTTTCATACGCAAGTATGGAGAGTGCAGACTAGATTGTATAATTTTTCTGTCTGTGTTTTCCTTCTGGAGGTAGCAGCTGAATAAGATGTCAATTTTGAAAGGAGTGTTGTCTGGCAGTATTCTCCAAAAGTTTTCATAACCACATTTTAGTCCTCTCTGTAATATAAGGGCCTAAATGTTACCAGTATTATAAGTATTTGCAAAACGCGAAGCAAGAAATATGTAAGATCGGACATTGCTTCTCAATTGAATGCATTACCGTACTTTTGCGACTTGCTTCTCACATAATTTTCACTTAACATTAGGTAATGTTACATTATTTTGCATTACAAGAAAATACAGTGAAACCTGTCTGTGTTGGCCACCATCGGTTCCATTGAAAAGTGGCCAACTTAGATAGCTGGCCAACTTACAGAAAATAAGTGTGATTGTTGTATTTTTAGAATAGGATTCTAGTAATACTTGATTGTAAAATTTTAATAAGCAATGGCACAACAGCTACTTTTAAATAATGTATATAGAGTAATCATAACAATATACAGTACTAGAAAAAAATACTACAGTATGTTTAATAATGTACTAGTATGGTACATAGAATTATTCGTATTGAAAACACATTAACACAAACAAGCATGAAATTGATATTGTAGCACATTGAGTTATTCAGATTGAAAATAAGTTAAGCAAAATTATAAATTGGACAACTTATATCCAATTTATATGACTTTTTTTCGACAGTGACAAATATTTTATGTAGATACCTTTCGAAAAATAGCAAATCATTTATTGCACAAATTTATTCATGGCGATTCATTCTAAACGTATTTCTTTTATTCTTTTTGGCGCATATGCGCATTCTAATTTTGTAGTGAACTACCTCTTGTTAATGAACTACAAGTGTTTCTCTCGGAGCAAAAGATGTTTTGAGAATATCTCAAAGCCTCTGCTACCTTTTGACAACTTGTCAGGTGCCAATAGTTGACAATTGACATGGTTAGCTTTCATCTTGAGAATTTTCCACGATTACTAAAGCTCCCACTGATGAAAGTAGCCGATATAGCTAATGGTTTCAACAAAACAGATTAAGCAAATACGTACAACCATTTCCTGAATTCCTGTACGTACTTTTTCTTATTCACATCTTCCTTCACCCCCCTTTATCAGGGTAGCGTTTTGGTCCTCACCTCTAAGAACAAACCATGGAAACCCATGATTCTTGTCTCCAGTAACAAATACAGAATGTCTGCCTCTCACATGGGAGTTAAGAAATATAACAAAACGGTATTTTGAGTGGCCAAGATACGCAGGTAAATTTATTATTATCATCATAGGGTAAACATTGCTTCAATGCGGCCAACTTCCAAGATAGACAGGTGGCCAAGTTCACAGGTTTTACTGTACTTACGATGCGAGTAATGTCTTTGGCCCTTTTAATTTAAAAATACTGTAGTGATGTCATGACATTTTGAAAAATACTATCAGAGAATACTTCTATTTTGACTATCCAGAACACGAAAATATAACACTGACTCTCTCTGCTGCTTAGAATGAGAGAAACTTTTCACTCGTATAAATCTCTAGAGATCTTCATTTATAGAATGAAGATCTCTTGCAGTTTGCTTCCAGTCAGGGAGATATCAGCAATATTGGAACCATCACAGAAGGTGGCGAGAACGAAGAAAAAACGAAAGTGAAAAAAAATAGCTTGAAGTTGTAGTATGATTAAATAACTTGTTTTTATTATGCATTTACGAAATATGATTGTAAATATAACTCTTTGAATTTGAAAATATCTGGTTTAGTGCAGAATTCCCTATTCAAATTTTACACAGAGAACTCGATGTGTTATTCTTAACTTTAAGGTTCATTATTAAATAAAGCATAAATATGTAAGAAAGATTATGTGTATGTTAAGCTTATTAGTAACAAAAACGACGGTATCCCACACAGCACATTTAATAATAATAATAAAAAAAAAAAAATCTGAACATGAACATTGCATCATCTCAGCTTTTCAAAAGAATGTTGCTTTGGCACGTGGCCCCCGAAATATATTATTTCAATCCTGACAAATTATCTAATGGTAAGAGTTCATTTCAATATGATTAATTCGTAGAAAACAATTTATTTTCTAGATCTGCATTACTTCTTTTCTAACGTTTCTTCTTCCTTTTCGTTTTAGGTCTCCAGTGAATATAACTGTACTCCGCAATGGCCTCAGCTATGGACCTTAGAGCAGTGGCAAGACAAAACAGCAACGCATCCATGGCTTTCATGCAGAGAAAACAATTGAGGGTGTTTAGTTTGCATTGAAGCTCATTCCGCCGTAGAACCAATGAAAGAAAAAGGTGTGTCGTTGTCAAGTGAATGGTTTAATTATCAAATTCAGACTTCATGTGGAAGTAACAGAACCAGTTAGCTAGTAATTATTCGAAACAAAATTTAAAAAACACGAGGATTCAAAAGCTCATGAAATAGCTCAAAAAAATTTGCGATAAGAAGGAAAAGAAAGAACTTCGAAACCAGTTTGAAGAAATGAACAAAAGGTCAGCAGACGCAACTGAAAACATCTTTCACACTGCATATTATTTGGCTAAAAAGAACCGCCCTTCTGCTGATCACGAATCTTTTGTGGAACTTCAAAGTCTTAATGGCACGAATACGGGAATTATATTACATTCCAGAAATACATGTTCTAAGATAATTGAACATATTTCCAGAGAAATGGAAAAACGCATTGTGTCCAACATAGTGAGTTCTTCAGCGAAACTTTCAGTTTTAGTTGATGAATCAACAACCATTAGTTAAAAACCGGTGTTTATTGTATATATTCATGCTTCAATAAACAATGAACCACCCACATTTATGTTTCTCAAATTACTAGAGTTAGAAGGACATACAGCGAAATCAGTTTGTGATGCGCTTCTATCATGTCTCAAATTTTCAAGCTGTACAGAGGAGTATTTACGGAATAATTGGGTCTCTTTCGTCAGCGACGGAGCCAGTGTAATACTGGGAAAGAACAGTGATGTTGCCAAGAACATGATAGAACTTTACCCGCGTATTTTCACGTGGCATTGCATGAATCATCGACCTGAACTAGCTGTAAATGATGCTTTGTCAGAACTTACAGCAACAAATCATTTCAAGACTTTTTTAGACGTCATATATGCTTTCTATAGTCAATTCCCCAAAAACATGCTAGAAATATCAAAAATTTCTAAAGATCTTAATGTTCAAATCCTACGTATTGGCTAAGTGATTGACATCCGTTGGGTTGCAAGTAGCTTTAGAACAGTTAAGGCTGTATGGGTTTCATTTCCTGCTTTTCATGCTCATTTCACGACCCATGCAAGAGGAAACTCATCCACTAGGAAGACAAGTCATGGTCTAGTAATGAAGTTAGCCAGTCCTGAATTCGTGTGCGATCTCGGGTTGATGTACGATGTACTACAGGAATTATCTTTATTATCTCTTTAACTACAAGAAAGTAATGTCTCTCTAGAACGTGCAAAATTATCTGGTGAAACGATCCATTAGGGCGCTGGAATCCTTCAAATATCAACCAGGGGAGAAACACGAGCAGGCTCTAAAAGCTAAGGAGTTGGGTATCTTCAAAGTTGTGCTTCTTCAGAGCAACAAAAAGCACATGAGCATCGACCCTAACCAGTTTCTTTAAAGTGTCGTCGACAACATGCGCCACCGACTGTGTGAGGATACACCAACTACAGCACAACTTTTATCTGATAAGAAAATTCTTGATGATGACTCATGGCCGGCTGAAATGGATGTGCGTTATGGACAGAAAGAAGTAAGAAGATTGTGCGCACGATTTAATCTGGACGTTCAGGAAGCTCAGATGGGTATGCAGGATTACATTGACAATTCGCAGTCAATTCCTAATACATTGAAACCTCTTCAAAATTGCATTTTCACATTCCCTTGCAGTACAGCAGAGTGCGAAAGGGATTCAGTGTAATGAATCTTGTGGCTTCTGATCTTAGATCAAACCTGCAAGTGGGCAGCATTTCCAATGCAATGTTTATTAATATTAATGGACCACTTTTAATAAATGGAATACAGAATCATATGTAAAAACTTGGATGTGTAATCACAGAAGTGCTGAGGACAAAAAAAAAAAAAAAAAAAAAAAAGCCAGTATATGAAGACAATGGAAAAGCCTCTCTTTGTTTTGTCCGAGCAGGAACAGTGTGTATATATATTATTAGTGTGCGTGATTGTATATTAGTGACTGATTATATATTAGTGCTTATATTAACAAAAAAAAAAAAAATCTGCTGGATAAACATAAGTGCTTTCGTAAAAATTAGAGAAATGCATGAAGTAGTAATTTGTGTATATGTATATACAGTACAATATAAATTGTGTTTGTGTACTCAAGAGCGGATCAGACTCACAGAACAGCGCTGTTAGTGTCAATGCCAAAATATTGATGATATTAGCGGCCTGAACCTTGATGTACGTACAGTGGTAAGTACAATAGTTCTTTCTTGTTTCCTTGATCTTTGATGTTTAAAGATGTTTGATTTTTGCTTACAGTGACTTTACTCGGTTGATAGAGCGTTAGCTTCTTATTCGAGAGGTTGAGTATTCGATTCCGACCGCCAACCATCCTGATACAGGTTCCCTAGTCCTAATAGAGAAATGACAGAATGGTCCCTTGTATACAGGCCCTGGCCGATGACTTTCCAAGCCCTTACCTTTGTTTTTGTTATCCAGTGCAAAATGGCTAAGAGCCGTATCTGAAGTTGATAATCAATAAATATAAATCTCCACCATCAGATCAGAGCTTCAAAGCCGTAACTTCTCGTACCAAAGACGAGAAATAGTAATAAGATAATGTGATGTATCTCGAAATGAATATTGAATGACATCACACACGTACACACACATGCGTGCATATATACAGGATGTTTCATAATTTCTATTACAACGCTCGGAGGTTGAAAGTAGATACGAAAACAGGCGAACAAGTTTATTACACCGAAGTTGAAGCTGTTTCCTTTGCGAGTTATGAGCGCGGGAAAATGCAGAAAATTGAACTTGAACTTTATAATAGCACAAAGACTAATAGTGTTAGAGGTAGCAGTGTGGTGAATTTCTGAGGAAACCTCACCTGTGTTTAAGAGTATGGGGAAAGTAGATACAGAATTTCATAAATTAAGTCAAGATCTCATAGATAATGGGGCAAGGTTTAATAAAATCTTGCGTAATCTTGAAGTGGCATTTTTCGAAAATACAAGTATGGTTTACTCTTAAATTCACCTACCGCGCGCGTGTGTGTATGTGTGTGTCGTAAGGGATGGAGCATATACCCACCTACAAAATTAGCATTACATCACTGATTATAATATACACAGATGAAATAAACAATAGTTATCCACTCGTAGATATGACACTAATATCCGTAAAAATATCGCAAACTTAACCTTCTCTAACATAGAAAATACACATGAATACAGAACATTTACAAAGTTTTGTTTTGACTTTCACTCCTGACCAAAGCAGTGAACCTATGTCAATAACACTGATAATTGTATACGATTGGGACCTTCCTGGATCATATACGTTAGGCGATAGACCATTCCATGAACTTTCAGTTTTGGCCACGTTTTCGGGGTTCCTGGCCCACTGTGCAATACCCCAAATGACCTGGATGTCATATAAACATTTCCTGAGACATCCCTATGTATCCAGGGATCATGGTTCAAACATCTTTCTCTTCAAAATAGAACAGACTTTCAAACGGTACCATTCACATGTCTCCATCATGTATCTCAGGCGGTAAAATCATGAGTAAAGGGATTTTTTGTTAAAAAGTATCCCTTGTTTTACCCCTCTGGACACCCCGTTCTAACGCAGAGATCTGAAAAATTTTGAAAAACACTAAGGGGTGCACTGAATGTGTGTGCAAAGTTTCATTCTTCTAAGCATAAAATAATATCTCCACAATACCCCAGATTCCCGTATAAAACAGGATCTCAGGTAATAATTTCCTGAGACATTCCTATTTATCCTAAGATCATGCTTCGTACGACTTTCTCTTCAGAATAGAACAGCCTTTCAAACGGTACCATTCACATGTCTCCATCATGTATCTGAGGCGGGAAAATTGCGAAAAACTGGATTTTTGTTAAAACAAATCCTTTTCTTTAACCTTTTTGCACCTCTGAACCCCCGCTGTTTTAACGCACAGATCTGAAAATATCTGAAAAATACTAAGGGGTAGACTGAATGTGTGTGCAAAATTTCAGTCTTCTAGGTGCAAAAGTAAACCCGCCAAAAAATAATAAAAATAGGCATAATATTTTTTTAAAAAAGTTACAACGTGATCACGCCCTATGTCTAGACGCAGAAAGGCGTGAAAACGTATGTAACGTGTTCTACAATGCTCCAGGCTTGAAAAACAAACAAACAAACAAACAAACAAACAAAAACAACGAAGTAAAAAGGTTTATTGGTACTTTTTTAATGGAATAATGAAGATTCTACCCTATGACCCTAAAATAGGTGATATAATTTAAAAGGGTTAAAGAAGGTAAGCAATAAAAGCTCTTGCTAGTAGCCTTTTTATATAGTAACCGTTTTCAGTGTTCTGTTAGTAGTTAGGTGTAAGAGAGGGTTATGGCCCTAACCTCGCTGCTGTAGAAAAATAGCAATAAATAAATAAATATAATGAGGAGAAGTAGAATAAAAATAGAGTTGCCAGATTTTTCAGAAAGAGGGGAAAAAAAGGAAGATGTATGACATTCAGAATTCACATATAACAACCACGTGTATGGTTTCACTTAGTAGCATAGAGGAATTGTAATAGGAAACACAGCCAATTTCATTAAAAATAATAGGAATACATAAAACACAAATCTCTGTTGCCGTTTATTTGTATTTTAGTATAGACTTCGTATCTCTTGTCCCCCACTCATTTATATACGTTCAAAAACTCTTTGCACAAGATATCGAAGTGCATAGCCTGTTGGAGTTCTGCTTACGTTAATTTACAGTAGCTCTGTGCCTGACATCAATAAATCACAATGGATTCAAAGTGCGATATGATAGACACGTCGTTGACAGACAAAAGCTATTCTAAACCCAAATTATTCTTAAGCATAAGTTTAAGGTGCTGGCTAGTTACAAGACAAGAATGCATCCTGTTGCATTTTCCTTGTGAATACTAATTTACATGATTGGGTTGCGTTGTCAACAGTGTTGGAGAAATCAATTCCTCTAATTAACATAGAACCCCCACTTGGTCTAGTGGCTAGCACGCTTGACTTTGGTTCGCGTGGTCCCGGGTTCGATTCCCGGTGGGGGTACAGTTGAAAAATCAAAGTGGTTCGGATTCCAGTATAATCAGTAGGTCCACGTCTTCTTTAGCCTAGCAGGCATAACCGTAGGACGTTAAACTAAATCAAATCAAATCCTGTAGACATTTTTTTTCGGTCTAATTTATGAAAACATTTTAAAATAAAAAGGAACACGTAAGAAATCGTTTTACAGGAAAAATCAAAATGTATAACGTAAAACGTACCACTAAAACATACCAAACTTGTACACATTTTAAATTATTTCATGTGCATTATGTTTGTATATATGTGCTTAATTACATCGTATTACTGTGTTCGTATATCTATCTATATATATAAAAGAGAACGCACAAATCCTTTGTTACCTCATCACGCTAATACGGCTGAACCAATTTCTTTTATTTTTGGGGGGTTATTAGGATTTGGACCCTAGATGGTTTTTATCATATCACTTTAATTTTTAATTACCAGTGTCTTGAGATAATTGACCATTCAAGTGTCCATAACGTACAAATCCTTTGTTAGTTCATCATAGGTAAAAATAAACGTATTTATATGCAACCCGCATGACCGTGTCACTCGGCGGGTTAACATAAATGACAGGCGATATAATGTTAACATTTACTGCAATCTACTATGGTTTTTATCATATCACTTGAAAGCGAAAACTTCCGGGGTGACCGCAGCGAAGCGGGGCGGGTTAACATAAATGACAGGCGATATAATGTTAACATTTAATGCAATCTTCTATGGTTTTTATCATATCACTTGAAAGCGAAAAAGTAAAAATTATCTAAGTAACAAAGTTTATTGCGTTCCGGGGTGACCGCAGCGAAGCGGGGTGAACGCTGCTAGTCTTATATATAAAAGAGAACGCACAAATCCTTTGTTACCTCATCACGCTAATACGGCTGAACCAATTTCTTTTATTTTTGGGGGGTTATTAGGATTTGGACCCTAGATGGTTTTTATCATATCACTTTAATTTTTAATTACCAGTGTCTTGAGATAATTGACCATTCAAGTGTCCATAACGTACAAATCCTTTGTTAGTTCATCATAGGTAAAAATAAACGTATTTATATGCAACTCGCATGACCGTGTCACTCGGCGGGTTAACATAAATGACAGGCGATATAATGTTAACATTTACTGCAATCTACTATGGTTTTTATCATATCACTTGAAAGCGAAAACTTCCGGGGTGACCGCAGCGAAGCGGGGCGGGTTAACATAAATGACAGGCGATATAATGTTAACATTTACTGCAATCTTCTATGGTTTTTATCATATCACTTGAAAGCGAAAAAGTAAAAATTATCTAAGTAACAAAGTTTATTGCGTTCCGGGGTGACCGCAGCGAAGCGGGGTGAACGCTGCTAGTCTTATATATAAAAGAGAACGCACAAATCCTTTGTTACCTCATCACGCTAATACGGCTGAACCAATTTCTTTTATTTTTGGGGGGTTATTAGGATTTGGACCCTAGATGGTTTTTATCATATCACTTTAATTTTTAATTACCAGTGTCTTGAGATAATTGACCATTCAAGTGTCCATAACGTACAAATCCTTTGTTAGTTCATCATAGGTAAAAATAAACGTATTTATATGCAACCCGCATGACCGTGTCACTCGGCGGGTTAACATAAATGACAGGCGATATAATGTTAACATTTACTGCAATCTACTATGGTTTTTATCATATCACTTGAAAGCGAAAAAGTAAAAATTATCTAAGTAACAAAGTTTATTGCGTTCCGGGGTGACCGCAGCGAAGCGGGGCGGGTTAACATAAATGACAGGCGATATAATGTTAACATTTACTGCAATCTTCTATGGTTTTTATCATATCACTTGAAAGCGAAAAAGTAAAAATTATCTAAGTAACAAAGTTTATTGCGTTCCGGGGTGACCGCAGCGAAGCGGGGTGAACGCTGCTAGTATGTACATAAATGAAACTCACTTGTGTTTGTGACTTCATACCTGTTGAACCACACGACCAATCTCGATCAAAGTTTCAACGTAGGTGAGGTTTGGGCCTGGTATGGTTTTTATAATTTCACTTTGACGGTACAATTTAGGGAAGGGGGAGGATATATATATATATATATAGATATATATATATATATATATATATATATATATAACAACTCCTGAACCACGAGATTGATCTCGATCAAATTTGTCAGATAGGTGAGATTTGGGCTAGGGATGATATTTATCATTTCACTTTGACGGTTCAACTTAGGGGAGGGGACATATTTAAAAATGACCGATATTGAGTCGAATCGGGGTCGCTGAAATGAAAAATGACACTTCCAATAGTAAAAAGTGTCTGACTAACAGAACATATTCTATTTTTTTCTTATTTTAACGCTTCGGATAATTGACGCTAGTAATAAATATTTGTATCCTGGTGTGCGTATGTTGTTTGTCCTCTCTCGATAATTTCGGCTTCTAATGGTATCTGAACATTTAATTGTAACTAAGCACACGATAAACTGGTTAATAAACACTACATAAGACTTGTTTACCAATTGAGAGGTCTATTTACGAATCATATTTTGTCAGAGCAAATAATCAAGACTAAACTTGGATGAAGGCATACTGGATAAGCAATGAGTCTATGTAATTTCTTATTAGCGTTAATGAAAAAAAAAAATGTATAAAGGTCAGATACATAGCAATTGATAGATCTCAATGAGCTAAATAAAATAGTATGGCTAAATTTAAATCCTCATGCGCAGTTTCTGAGAAAATCCAGAAAGAGAAATTTTCCTTCAAAATTAAAAATTAGTGCTGTACGATAAGCACTATCCTAATCCTATCCTAACTATATATAAAACTACATTAACTGTCATAAAATAGCGGGTACTTTTGGTTGACGTGGAAGTTGAAATTGGGTATGGATTTTTATCTATTCTAGACTAACCTACAGGAAAATTGCCAAAAGTGAATATTTTTAATTTTTAGGGGGTCTAAAGGAGGGCGAATGAAGAAATTGCGCATCTTATTTAAATGGGCTTTTTCATTGGATCTAGAATCTCATATTTTAGGCACTCGAAATTGGAATAAAAACTTGAAGTTAGGTAGTCTTGTACTTTCTCGTTAGCATTAGCGGAGTAAATTACTAAAAATAAGTATTCCCAACTTTAGAGTGGTTTTATGGGGAACTGAAACATCTTCCCCATATTATTTATACGGGACACCTTTTACACCCCAAAATTATTGGGCACTCCCTGTAGTTCTACAATAATTAAATTTGACGTGATTGTGGCTTTTCGGGACTAACCGACAGGAAAATTGCCAAAAGTTAATATTTTTAATTTTTAGGGTGTCTAAATAGGGAATGAAGAAATTTCCATCTTATTTAAATGGCGTTTTCTTCGGATCCAAATCTTATCTTTTAGATCGTTAAAATAGGAAAAGAAACTTGAAATTTTTCAGAATTCTGGGTTTAAGAGGTGCAAGACCGTAGGGCGAGTAAACTTGGGAGTCGGGGGCCGAAGCTCCCAGCTGGGCCAAATTCAGGAAATGTTAAGAGCAAATGCACGAAATTAACTCTAGATGCAAAGGCCGATACATAAGAGATGCGAGGCCGAGCAAACGCGGGGGTCTGGGGGTGGAGTCCCCAGCTAGCCAAAGGCTAGTTAAACTATAAAACTATTAGGATGAAACTGGTACTGTAATATCTACTCTTTTAAGCTCTTCATTCTGACAGCATGACTACAGCATATGGTATTGTTAATGAGGTGTAGTCCAACATTATGATTAGGTATTAAATATTAATTCTTTAACTATAATATTGTTCGAAGATGAGGCATTTTTAAATTGATAGAATACATCGAGCTGAACTAAATGGCATATTTTTATGGTAAATTTAATTTGGAGAAAATCAAGAAAAACGAAATTTTCGTACGTTTCATATGTCATTCGTTACCTGTCTGTTGCAGTTCGTAGTTTTTCTTATTTTTTATTCTGCTAGAATATACTATTAAGGAGCTCGAAGCTCTGTAGTCTGTACTTATGAACACGTGGACCCTTCTGGGGTACCCCAATTTTTGGCGTCTACCGAGCGTCGTGTGAGGCAAATTTGGGAGTCACGTAAATAAAAAACGTAACGGCCACTCGGTCCAGGAAGTTCCCGATACGCCTGTTAGAGGCAGAGCAGCGCAACATACCACGCACACGTTTGTCGCTAGGCTAGATGTAGTTCCAGCAGATACTAATAGATGGCGTTGGACCAGGCACAAATCCATAAATGACTGTTACGCCGGTGGTTAGTCAGTTTGAATAAGTTATTTACTCATTTCTATATGTATTTATGTATGAGAAACATACGCTGTTAAGCACCAAATTGTATATATTATTGCTTTATATTTCCTAGCAATGATGTACATAGTACTTGTAAACCGTCAGATGAAAGAAATACAATAATTTCTAAATATTTAAGGAAATCAAAATTCAACGTAAGTTTTCTGTACACCCAAAAATGACCGGTTAATCTTGTAAAATAGGTACAAGTTACAATGTGAAGTTGTTACTGGTTGTCTGTAAGATTAAATCGTTATACTTTTTCATTATAATGCTCTTTAATAGCCATAGAACAGGACATACAAGGGACCTACGTGTTCTTCGGAGTAATTCAAAAATTTCTATAGATTTATGTAAATATGCAGTTTAAGACGGACAAAATGGCGGTCGAGTTAGCAGTTCAAGATGTTCTAATACGTATATTTATGCTCTAAATTCAGTACCATTCGAAGCCGAAATAATCGACAAATAAGAAGTAGCATATCCACACCAATTAAAATAATATATATAAAAAAGAATGTTTGTTTGTTTGTATATATGCCCGATAGATAAATCCACACCATTCATACTTGAAAGTAATTATAAAATAGAGACCGAAGTTTGGAAGAGACCGTTCAGAACTTTTTGATGCGTATCTTAATAGGGAGTTCAAAACGGGATGAAATAGTTTAAAATGTATGGAAAAAATTAGTATCTCATGAGTTCCTTATATTAGGAAGGTCACACTCACGCCACTATATAAACTGATTTTTAGAAACAAGTGGGCACACACAAGTGGATTTTACAATTTAAGAAAAAAATGCTGTGGGAGTTAGACACGCCTAATACCCGTCGGGGTTGGGGAAAGGATGCCTTGTAAAGAAAATCGAAAATACTAGTGTCAAATCGTGGTCGCTGAGATGAATAGTGGCTCCGATGTCGTTAGTTGAAGTTCAACCCCTGTCGCTATGAAGGATAAGAAAGGTTGAAAAATGAAATATCCAGAATGACTGAGTGTCAAACCCATAGCCCTCGGGATCGCTAAGCTGGCTGGTGTCAGTATTCATGACTCTTAAGTTCAAAATGAAAAAAATGAATTGAAATCTTCGAGTTTTACGTCCCACGATTATGTCGGTTAAGCTAAAGGAGACGGTGATGATGAGAAATGAATGAAATGGTGGAATGGAGAAAGTGGGAGGAAACGGGAGAACCCCGAGAAAACCCACTAGCACGGTGTTTGTCCACACGGCGCGAGCTGGGATCGAACCAGGAACCCCAAGCACCGAAGGTGAACGCTCTACCACTGAGCCACCTCCCCCCCCCTTCACTTAAGCTCAAGTTTAGTCAAGAACGTGCATGTCTCTGGTCCGAGCATTGACTGGGGCAGCACCTCGGCGTTGCTCTGTTATTTATTGTACCCGGTTATTCATTTTCAAACATTGGGCATAAACATTAAATGGGCACTTCTGCTATTATTTAATAAATATAGGAGTGCGCACAATCAAAATGAAAATATTATCATTTTATGTTGTTTTCATTTGCATACTGATACCATTCATTAAACGTGTGACAGAATTAAAGATCGAACTGGATACAATCCTTTGGTTTCTGGAGTAGGATACTCGTTCACTGAAATTTTTGGAACTCCATCTCCTAAATGACGTTTTCCCTTCAGCTGCTTTTATCCAGTAACTCTAGAGGCACCCCATTTTATTAACTAATCTTTAGGTAAAATTATTAAAACTCTCAAGTTTCCCTAAAATGAGTAACTTCTCACTCACTTTATTATTATTATTATTATTATTATTATTATTATTATTATTATTATTATTATTATTATTATTATTATTATTATAATTATTATTATTATTATTAATTTACCTTAACGTCAAAGAAAAATCACTCCATTATATATATATATATATTGTGATACTGTTTTAACGAAAAAGTTTCTGTATGCAGCTTATGGATTAACAATAAACCTTTACAATTTCAACTTTGAAGTACAGTTGATATTGTTTTAGTGATTAAATTAAAATCGCTGATCGGTTCGGTTGGTGATAAGGCTGTCTCATTTCTTATCCATATTACCTTTGTCAAAATTCAATGTAGATAGTGTGGGTCCTAATAAAGTACGATTCATAGACTGTTGTGTTGGTGTGAGAAGAGATCATGTGTAGAACTTGAACCTCTTTCAGGTTTCGCTAAATAGCTTCAAGAATTTATTCATATTTGTCTTATTCTTCTGAGCTCAGAAATGTTAACATTAGCAATTCCTTTTCTTCAGTATTTTGTTAGTTTTTGCTTCTATACGTTTGATCATTTTTCCTCTGAATTTCCATAAGGCATTTTTCTCTCTTGGGAAGGTAGAAATAACGATAGTGTGTATTGCAATATTTTGTGTAGGTAGAGACAATCATAGACCGAGAATCTAGACCTTCACCTATTTTATTTTATAACAAAACAAAATAATCTTTGTGTCTACAAAGTTTGATGAAATCTTCCTTATGACCAAAAGTGAAGGAAGTAATGTTTCATACGGGAACTATGGTTAATTAGGGTCCGAACTATGGAGGTTTAAACTGCTAGTTTGACCCTTGATCCGTTCGTCCTGAAAAGGTTAAACTGAAGTTCGCTGCAATGACATTTTACTGTAATCTCTTGTTGATATCTCGTAATTTTTTCCTATCTGCTAAAGTGTACCTGAAAATTAAAAAAAAAAAAAAAAAAAAAAATCAATTATCTTCGGCAACATTGCCATTAACAGGAGTTTAATTCTTTCGGACGAGCTCTTCGGTAAGTTTAAAAGTCATATTTGGTGATCATTTTTAGAATGAAAATATTTTTATATCATGTTAATGTTAGCCCAGTGCTGAAAGTACCAGTACTTCCGTACGTGAGTTTCGTCGTGGCTAAGCGGTTAGCGTACGCGACTTTGGTGTGGGAGACCCGGGTTCGATTCCCTGCAAGAGCTATGTAGTTTGGATTCCACGTTAATCAGTAGGTCCACGTGTCATATAGCCTCGCTGCTGAATGGGGCGCTGAACTTAACAACCACTTCCATACGTTTCCAATCCTATACCTAATAGCAATAACGAAGTAGTATTTTGTAGTAAGATGTGCATCTAGGTATAGGAACAGAACTCGAGAATAATCTCTGCGATCCCTGGTTCGATCCCAGACCATGCTAGTTTCTGGTGGGCAATATCGTGTTCGTAGGTTTTTCCTTTTCCTCCCACATGCTTGTCTCTACAGTTTTTCATAACCATTCAACCGTCTTCTTTAACCTCAAGGACACACCTGTGGAACGTGTAACTTTTATTTCACTTCATTTCAAAAGTCCAGAATCTTCGACAATACTGTATGTTATTAAAAATACTTTAATTCCTTTGTTATGTTAATTAACAGTGAGTTGCCATCCCCCTTCGAAGAAGGAAGTCGGCAATCTCTCTTCCAAAAAGAAAAATCAAGGCAACACATTACTGCGATTTGTGGATATCATTAGAAACCCTTCGAGCTGTTATTCAGCAAAGTGCATATTAACTAACTGAGAGTACTAAAGATAAAATCTAAAAACACGCCACTACAGTATATTTCAGTGTACAAAATTTATTTTATTGTGGAGCTTATTTAGGGTCCTAATTACCATGTGCATATTTCTTCTATACCACATCTAATCTCCAAAATTATTCACCTGTACCTATAACAAAACTTATGCCATCTATTAATTACATAGAAAGCTTATTACATATCAATACTATTAGAATTCTAATGAAGAGTACGTATATTTGTCCTTTAGTAGCTCAAAAACTACCTGGTCGATTTCAGTGAGGCTTTTACCAATACGTTCAATGAAACGTAAGTGTTGTTACAGTCCTTCTATCAATTTCCTTTTGTTCCATGGAAATGACCAATAACATGAAAGGTAGAACAAGGTATTGGAAAAGCGTGTATTGTTACTGTTACATGGACTATTTTATTAGTATTACATTAGCTACTCAATCGTTAAATGTGAAGTCAAAATTTATTTAAAGAGAACTTTTTGAGGCACAAAATACATATTTACAGGAATTTAATATGGCGGCTACAGGGAGAAGGGAAGAGCTTGTTTTCAACCGATAGATTTATGGTCACGAAACTTTGTATATGAGGGCTTTTCGATATAGAAACCTAATATTACACTCATTACACTATGTTTTGGGGAATCCATCCCCCAAAATGAAGAGAAGTAAAATCAATATGGCGGATTCGCAGAAAAAAATGTTGTTCCTAATACAAATGAACAAAATTTGGTACATAGAAGCTTTTGATTTACAGAACTCAAATATCTCATTGATTTGAGAAATTCCTCTCGAAAGGGACTTATAGGCGAATTCAATATGGCGGACACATGGATTTAGGTAAACACCACGTACGAAATTTTGTGAACTAAGGCTTTCTCTGTATCCTGAATAGGTACACTTTTCTATTCCCATGAATTAAAGAAGTTCAACAGGTCCGTGGTGAAGGACGAATTCAATATGGTGGACGCAGCGGAGAGATGAAAGGTTTCTTCTGAATCGTTGGAAATAAAGACAAGAAATTACGTGGATTACAGGGTCATTGATTACGCGATAGTCATCATATACAGGGTATGTCCTGCAAGTAATGTCAGTGAATTTATTGTGACGCGACTGTACGTCGGAGCGCGGTCTAACCGGTTTAAACTGATAGTGATGGAATCCAGCTAAGCAGCGCTCCGTCTGTGTGCTCCGAGCATCCGGAGAGTGAGGACGGGCCTGTCTGTTAATTATTTTTTGATCTTTTGCAAGTGAAGATGCAGCGCTCGTTAGAACAATGATTCGTCGTCACCGACTACCTGGTCAAAGTAGGGATGCCAACGATCTCCCAGCCCCCGTACAGCCCGGACTTGGCTCCCCCGACTTTTTTTTTCTGTTTCCACGCTTCAAAACACTCCTGAAAGGCAGGCATTTTGAGACAGGGAACGAGCTCAAAGCAGCTTGCACCGCAGCATTAAAGGACATTCCGGAGGAGAACTACTGCAACGCATTCAAGAGCTGGAAGTTCCGCTGGAGCCAATATATCGGCGCAAAAGGAGACTATTTTGAAGATTTTTAAATACTTGTAACGATAATTTCAATAAATGATTTTTAATAGACTTACTGACATTACTTTCAGGACAAACTCTGTAGAGATTGACACAACTCGTTTCCGCATTATGGTCAAACAGTTCAAACATGGAGCTTAGCAAGTTGTTCGTATACAACAACTGCTAGTGCCAACAATGGTCGTAATGACAGATAGATTTTGGAGTTGGATCGTTCTAGATGATTAAACATGGATCTTTTTTGTGATATTTTGTCGCTATTCATCAGTGGCTACAACCAGGCCCAGAGTAGTTAAAAACAACAACAACAAAAACTGCAGTTTCTTTGAATTTGACATGGTGGAAGACGATCTGATGGATACTGAGTGGACGGTACTTCGCCTCAAACGTTAATCTTTCTTCCTATTATTACTATTCATTGTTATTATAATTTTTATCTATTGTTACTGTTATTACTACTTTTTATTAATGTTATACAGGGTGGCCCAAAAGTAGGTATACAGTCCTGTACTGATCAGCTCACTGTATTTTATATCATTTCTTATTGTTATCAAACAGATAGACCTAGCTTCTTTATTATTTGTTCTTAACGTCTTTTTACTTATAACTTAAGCCCAGAACAGTCGAAGCAAATAAATCCATAAACTAGAATGTTATACTTGATCAATGCAGGGGTGTATATCTACTTTTGGGCCACCCTGTATATTCGTTATTTTCATATTTATTTATCAACACAACAGGCATTACTGCCCAACGTTTTATTTCTAATTTGCAGCAGTTTTCTCCTTATATTTTACTATATTCATTTTAAATGTTATTTAAGGCAGTTCGTTTTTGAGCAGTTCTGTTGACCGTGATGTGGAACAAGTAGTCTCAGTGCTGACGTCCCCGTTAAGCCCTACTCAATCAATCAGAAAGGAACTTTGAAACGAAGGTAATGTTATGCACATGATTGAGTATCGATAACGCAGTGTTCTGGAAACTCGATTCCCGGCGGGAGCTCATGTGGTTCGGATTCCACATTAGTAGGTTCCGTGTCGCATAGCCTCGCTGCTGAAAGGGACGTTAAACTCAAAATCAACTCAACCAGTGTTGTGAAACTCGATCCAGGTGACCGTGCTGTGGGTGGGAACCTTTGTGCTGAACAATTACAGCGGATCCATATATATATATATATATATATATATATATATATATTTGGCTTACATATTTTTCTTCAATTTTGGAAACTGTTATCTCTTCGCGTATATTTCAATCTTCAAAATATCCCGCCATTGGTATCCAATGGACTTATGTTGGAGAATGGACAATTTTTGCGGTAATGAACCCTGGGACATTGTCCTATTTGATCCGAGCCTGGATTGGGCGCGTTTTTCTTGAAATCTTGAGTGTTCTTCTCGAACATGGCATCACTCAACAACTTTTCAGCACCCTTCAACATATCCTCTTGGTAACACACTCTAAAACGAAATTGCGCGCATGTTTTTCTTAAGTTTACTAATAGGAAACATAACAATAGCTAATAGAGAAGTAGTTAAGCATCGGGTTATATTTCTTTATTCAGGATGTGGCTACTATAAATTATATGTAAATGGTATAATGAGTGTACAAACAAGTCCTTTGGATGCCCGTATTAATTAGTGAAGATTTATGTTCGGCACTAGAGTGCCCAATAGAACGCTACATTTCAACGAGATACAGAACTCGGTGTTACGATGTTTCAAGAAAACATTAATAACATAGTGAATTTCTTTCTCGCACTTGAGTTAACTAGCTCAGTACTGCAAGTGCTGGATGAAAAGTAATGGCGACATTATTGTAATTTGTGCAAGGCTTTTTGCGTTGAACAACATCTGTTTAATTCCTTCAATTTAATGACCTCCCATCTCTATCATTTTCTGCCACATGTGTGGAAGGCGTCGCACACTCATTGCATTGATGGCTCCTCTTTTGTCGTAGTGCTTACTGCAAAGTGTTACCTCCATTTTGGCGGAAAGGTCGTTACGAAGTCCGAGGAAATTGTGCACTGCGCCCACTTGCAACGTCGATCTCGATTCACGCAGGTTGTTCGCCTTTCCGAAACATATTGTTATGACTCTTCCACTTTACTCCTCTACATTACGGGACTGCAGCTTTTGACTAAAGCCAGGTTGTCATTTTACAAGAATCTTGTAGCTGTCGTTAAAAAGTCTTGAACCCGATCTTTCTATTTACTGTTTACACATTACAACTTTCTGAAAGCAAGAAAGATATCTCCACCCATGCAGCACTGTATTCTAGTAGACAAATAGTGAACCTCCTCATTAAAAACGTATTTTGACGCGCTTCTCCTCCCCTTTCAAAAGAATCGGTTGTTTCGGAAGCGGCAAAACAGTTTTTCTCTTTGTCAGCGGGAGGTCGATAGCAGGTAGGAAGCAAGACGTCCCAGAAAGTTGCACATGGTTTGATTCCTTGCAAGATGAAGAAAGAAAAAAAAAAAAAAAAGTTGTGTGCCCCTTTCAAGACAATGGTTACATGGAGAAATATTGTAGGGTTGCAAGATTTTATTAATGACAGCTACAAGATTCTTGTAAAATGACAATCTGGCTTTACATACAGTCGTTACCATTCGCCACACTTTATCACCTCATATTTCGTTATCGTATACGTAATTCTTGTAGTGCTGAGACACACCCCTCTGACGTGGGAACAGTGTTGCCACGACTTTTTATCCAATCTGTAAATTTCATTTCTATTTCATAAACCTCTCTGCGACTATTTTATCATAGTAAGAAATGTACTGGGTGGTTGTAAAGTCAGTGCCTATTTGTAACAATGAATATTTCAAAAAGTAAACAGCCTATCACAGTTCTATTTCCATTGAATACGTTATTAGGGTGTACCATTTGGTTATTAAGTTACATTTCAACGCATGCACCCGCATTTTCTACACACTTCTGAAATCTTTTAGGAACACAATTTATGGCTCTTCTTAGCATCTCAACTGGAACATCTGCAAACACTTTAGAAATATTTTGTTCAATACTGTTAATAGCCCTTGGTTTTAACTTGTACATTTATTCCTTAGCCCGACCCCAAAGGAAGAAGTCGCATGAGATTAGATCAGGACTGCTGCGACCGACTTTCAACCTCCAAACTTCATACTTGGCGGCAATCTTAGCTCTGTCTTCTACGCTGCATACACTAGCCATTTTGCGGTTTTCACTAGATCAGCTTCTGAAATCATAAATGGTAAACCTCACATTAGTAAACAGTATTAGACGCTAGCTGGAGATAATGCTAGTTTCTAGGATAATATGAATTAAAAATAGGTATTGGATTTACAACCATCCTATATATCTGATTCTGAATGTGACTTGTTAAAAAAAATAAACTTTTAGCGGATTTTTTTTTCTGCTAATTACTGGTTGAGAAACTGATTATTACGTTGTTACTGAAATATTTCAGAAAATTAAAATTACAACTTCAGAAAATAAGTGATCACTGGGGTCTGCTTCAGTCTTTAAGCAATAGAATTCGAATTTGAAACAACGCTCAGCCTAACTTTTATTACTGTACATTTTTGCACTGTTTTTGTGACTAGACAGTTTCCCGTCACAATGTCTTGTTGACGAGTTATGATAGAGTTCGTACGAAAGTCAAACAATAAAAGACTGGCATGCAAACGTACAGCTACTGAAACACGTGTAGTTGTATGTCACGCATTTCTTGAAATAAAATTAAATGAAATATTTCACAGTTTTATGTCCCATGGTTATGCCGTGTTGGTTAAAGGGGATGATGATGATGATAAAGGAATAAAATGGTGGAATGAAGAAAGTGAGAGGAAACGGGAGAACCCCGAGAAAACCCACGCACATGTGTTTGTGAATTTTTTGAAATCTTTCAGTTTATAGTGCCATGGGTATTCCCTTTAGGCTAAGGGAGATGGATGATTAAGGCAAGTGAATGATGCTATAATGCTACTAAAATGTCTTGATCTGTGACAAAAATGCGAACTAAAGCTCACACCCTAGACACACCCACGCGTTGAGCCAATAAGGGTTCAGCTGTTGGTAAACAAGAGAAAGGGAGTGGAATTCCTTCAGCCGATAGCAGCGCTTGGAACGGAAGACTAGGTGTCAAGTCAATATGGTATATCAATAGAAATAATGGCGGAATGATAATGTGGGAAAAACGGGAGTACCCGAAAAAAAACACGGACATGATGTTGCCCACCACCAACTTACTTGGTGGAGGATCGAGCTAGGGCCCCCTTGCACCACAGGTATATTTTTAACTGTGAATATATAAGTAAAGAAGGTGTTAATTTGGAAATGTTCTCCTGTAGTTCGAAATTACTGGTACTGATTATTTCCGTTATTAAACACTTGGATATACTATTTTACATATTTGTGCTGTTCCTGTCTGGTGCTTTATGTTCTGATTTATTTTTTCAGGATCTCCATGTCCGCCTCTTCAAAAGGACAAATTACGAATGTACAGCATGAGATTTTGCCCTTACGCCCAATGTGTTCATCTAATATTAGACGCCAAAAAAAAAAAAATACCGTAAGTATTTATTGAAACTTTGGCTCTATATAGTGTGCCTCAAAATATAATGTGCATCTAAACTGACTTCTAAGTTTTTTTTCTTTGGGTCGAATGTATATTATGGTTTATATTTAATTTTATGGATTCATGTGTACTGCATATTTTATTGATTGATTTTACGTTATCCTTTATCAGCAGAGAGACTATGTAGGTACGTGCACTAATCACTAGACAAAGGATGAGGGCTTGCATATTTCGTGAATTCGGAATATAAAGTTTCTAATATATATAAAATAACCTTAAATTAAAAAAAAAAACTCGGGAATGGGGTGAGGACACAGTTGCTCAGTGGTAGAATATTCACCTTGTGGTACGCTTGATCCCTGGTTCGATTCCAGACCATGACAATTAGTAGGGGGCAACATCGTGTCCGTTTGATTTTCTCAGAGTTCTCCCGTTCCTTCCACATTTCCGTTCCACCAACTCTTCCATAATAATTCAGCTTAATTAATCTTCCATCTCATTTAGCGTAGAGAAATATTTTCAACGAACTAAAAAAGTTCGTTACTGAAGTCTCTATGTCTGTGTGTCTGTAATTTGCGCTCTTTTCTATTTTGAACCCTGCATTCGATGGAGCATCAAAAACTATCTGAGAAAGGGATTAAATTTTTCGCGTCACTCTTACCGTTCCCGAGATATTGACCAAAAAATGGCCGATTTCCGGAGATTTAAAAATCCATATCTCTGGAACCATAAGTGATAGAGAGATGATGTTGGTGTTCATCAATACCTAGGAGGATGGTTAACATTTTGGTACCAAATAGTAACCGGTGGCCACTGAACAGCTGGCTACTGGCAAACTGGCCACCTTTCCCCAGATATTGGCCAAAAAAGTTATAATTTCAGGAGATTTAAGGAGCCATACCTCGGGAACCATAAGTCGTAGAGAGAGATTATTTTGCGAATTTTGCGAGAAAGAGAAGGTGCGGTAAGAAAAATGCTTTTGAATGTATAACACAGTTATCCTTCCCGCTCCATCTCCTCATTATTTTTAAGTTCGATCTGACAATACTCTTGGAGCATTCTCAACTGGTTAAATATGTAGGTTAAATGAAGACGCAGAAACTCTTTATTAATACATATCAAATTGAATAGAACTAAAGAACTGAATACTACCTATAACAGCCGGTAGTGTGGAAAAACAAATTCAGATCCATTTTTTAGTAAGCTAATTTAAGTAAGAAATTCATTTTACATCATTTAGATTAATGAAAATTTAAATAATGAATAAATAAATTGTGAACATGATATAGAATTTTCAAGTTTGAAAATAAAAAAAGCATCCTGTCTACGGAAGACTTCGTATTCAAGGATATTCTTGTTTTATGTCTTTCAACATAGTAAAAAATACAGGTTACACTTACAATATACAAGAAACTGATCCTGGATTAATAATAGCCATTATCCTTATGCCAAAATTCTTTCTCGATGTGTGAAGATTCAAGATCAAGGCAAAACCTAGTGACCAAAGTGAGCCCAAAATAAGCCATCTTGTTTACAATGAAGCCAGTTCATATTTTCATCGGCTTTGGTTTTCGCCTGTATGATTTCTTAATTTAATACTTGTTTTCATACTTTCGCTTATGTTTGTTATCTTTTGTTTTAGCTTTCCAGAAAACGAACTTCGACTATTTGCTGTCTAGAGCGTACATAGGTTTTCTCTCAAATTTAGATCACAATATTGATCTACATACAGCGAAAACGATAAGAGAGCGAGAAGCATGGGCGCCCGCAGGGGAGGGCATTCCCCCCCTCTGAGTTTGATTTCCTGGCTTTACTGTTCTCTGGAGACCACGCATGTTCACCTAATACTCACCTGTGAGATTCCAAATACACTACTAACAGAGCTCAAATTAATATTATATAGACTAATACTATGTTTGCAGTAAAGCTTACAGGAATGGTTGGATTTTAGTTCCTTACAAGGCATCTACTAAATATAACCCTTTCAAATATGAGAGTACTGTGAATCATGATACAAACCTTCGCCCTCCCCTGAAAATTTTTCTGTGGGCGCCCATAGCGAGAAGTATTTATTTATTTATTTTGAATCGCTTTAGCGTTCTGATGTGTTTCGTAACTTTAAAATAGAGAGGTTGGTCTACTAATTTGAATAAATGATTGTAGGATATTGCCTATATTCAGATGTGAATTACCGTTATTCTTGAGTCGGAGAATTCTCAATAATATACGTAATTCATGAGAATAACTGAACAATTGAAATGGTTTCTAGTAACCTTGATAGAAAAACACGCTAATTTAGATGCATCTTAATTATTATTAATACAAGTTACATTGAATTGAAAAGGAAGTTACAAATTTAATAAAAATACAGGAATTATGAATTTAAAACAAATTAAGCCTGTTATGGAGGAAGACCTCCATGCACGGAACTTCTTGTATGTCGCTTCTTACCATAATTAAATGAAGGTTACTTACATTATAATTGGCTTGTACAAGCTGAGATCCATCCTGACAAGTATTCAAATCTAGTGGTCAACTAACTTAACTATCACGACGCTGTTGACAACTCTGCCCGTTCTGACCATTTCTGAATACATAGGACCCCGCACAATTCTTATGGGAATTGTATTTTGGTGAAATTGCTTGAAACAGTGATATATTGTAGATATTATGATTCTGAGAAAAAATCTCAATGGGCATAATCATCAATGACTAACCGTTTGGTCACAACGAGGCCAAAAACAACCGAAGATAACAAGATTCTGAATTATGATGAAAATCACTGAAACAGTGATATATTGTAGATCTTGTGATCCTTAGGAAATGTCTCAGTGGGCACAACCATCAATCAGTGACCGTTCGGCCACTACGAGGCCACTTTATATATATATATATATATATATATATATATATATATATATATATATATATAACAGCCGAAGATAACGATATTCTGGATTTAGGTGGAATTGCTTGAAACTGTGATATATATTGTAGATATTGTGATCCTGAGAAAAAGTCTCAATGGGCAGAACCACCAACCACTAACCGTTTGGCCACTACAGGACCACTTTTTTGAAAACAGTCAAATATTCTGGATTTCGGTGAAAATGAGTAAAAGTGTGATATGTCGTAGATGTTGAGATCCTGAGAAAAAGTATTGAGTTGTGGCTACCGAGCAACTGTAGGTCAGTTAGTAGACCATTTGTTTGCACTCAGGAGGTTTGGCCCAGGACAGTCATCCTGGCTGGAGTTTTCCGGAGTTTTTCTTTGTTACGGAAAGAAAATATCGGGGTGTTACCTATACTTGGCCGCTACTTTCCCTATCCCTTCTCCAGGTTGTGTAGTCGCTTAGGAAATTCATCCCTCTTACATGACGGGGTAGGTGAAAGTTGCAAATCTGTGTAAGAAAATGTAAATATCACTTGTTGTTAATATCAGAGCCACCCCGGCTCTCTACTATCTGTTGTGCAGTGACACTAAGTTGGCACTCTGAAGACAGGTGGGTTTAATCCCTGCAGCAAACGCTCTGACTGATTTTTTAAAAGTTCTTTTTCACAGACGAATGCCCTGATAAAACTTGAACTAATTGGACTAGTCATCAACCTCCCTATCTCGTACTCGGATCAGTGTAAGCCTAGGGTTATTGTACCCTCAATTTGACACGTGTAATCCATCACAGTCGCCAAAGCAGTCAAAAAATACCAAGGAAACGTCGGTGTAATAATCATACTTTCAATGAATAAAATTGCTTTTTAAGGAATGTGTTACTTTTGTCTTGTCTAAACAGTGAAGCTTACAAGAGCGTGATAAATTTTATTCTAAAGTTGGACGTAAATACATACACCACCAACTCAAAACCCAAGTTCAGATTGTAACGTAACACATGTTTGTGCTTTACAAATGTAAACGGTGTCATATATGTAACCATTTGCAATAAATGTAAAGTGGAACTACTTGAGAGGTTTCAGTTATTAGTTTAAAGTATTAATTTAACTTCAGTAGATATAGTGTAATAATTACTTGAAAAGAGCGCGGGAAATTTTACTCCCCTCAACCCCTTGATACTACGCATAGCAGATATGGACTTGTTAATTGTACGGTTAATGTAATATTAAAGATGTGATTTGATACATTTTTTATAGTTTGTTAAAAATATGTTATATCGTCCTAATGAACTTTGATTGTATGTAACTGTTTGAGTAGTCCTTTTTTGCCTTCGTCAGTAGCTGTGGGAAACTCACATCAACATTCTTTTTTTTCTGCACTTTTTAGAATTTCACTTTTTAGTTCTTTACTGTTTGTTGGTATAGTTCGTTAGAACACCTTTTTACATTTAATATTAGCCTGTACTTCAAAGTAAATTCGATGATTAAATATTATAATTATATACTAGCTGAACCTGCGCTCTGTACCCATCGCATCATTCAGTAAGAGCTTGAATTTCCTTGTCATTCCTCACGACATCTGTACATGTTTCTTTACAGATACAGGTGAAAGACGTATTAATAAAAATTGGCAAGGGGTACCATAAAGGGGAGATTTTTTTGATTATTTTTTTTCCATATCTCGCACCGTTTGCAAGATTTGAAGCTACTTCCGGTTGGAGTTTCTAATTCATGTACGATCACTGTGTTCTTTTTTCTTGCATGCAGTATGTAATAACCAAATACATTACATACACAACTAATTATAATGTCAATGATATATTGTGTTCATTGGCCAAAACACTCCAAACAATAAAGATTGATCTTAGATTGGAGAAATGGTTATCTTTGTTTTTCATTATCCATAAAAAAAAAAAAAGCTTGATAGATATATACGACTATGTGGTGTTGAAATGTATAACTCGAAGGATATGATGATATACTTTTTTAAAATTTCAGCACTTCCAGTGTACCCCTAAAAACTGTAATAAAGAAATATATATTTTTTTAAATATTCAGTTAGAACTGGACAATCTGCAAAAAAATTGTAATTGACCAGTGAAAACGGCACGTTTCTAGCACTTGTGGTTTTCGAGATCTCATTGTCGAAAGGATTGGAGACAAACATATAAACTTTCCTTTGGAGACAAACATATAAACCTATGTTGAATATATAGATAACAGTGCTAGTCTCCAGACCACCTCATTTCCTTGACCTACAACCTCACATATCAGATTTCAGCCTTTGCTTCATAACACTTTGTTCACTCACATTTTATTTTTACAGCAGTCTTTATCATCCATAAAATTTCAGCTTATTGTATGATGTTGACGTGGGTTCTGATTTTGTGAGCTTTTGCTTAAAACTCCCATTTTTCTCTAGGATCAATGGTAAGGAACGTACAGATTCCTTATTAATTACCTTAGAACTTTAACTAATATCGTTTCTACTTTTTGTTCAAACACTTTTTCACTCTTTCTCTACGGTCAGTAGTTATGAACGTTATGTACTTTTAGATTTGACAAGATCTCAATTTTAAAAGATGATGGGGTATCGAAAAAAAAATATCGAAACAGAATTGTAGAGTTACTTACGAGGATTAAGAAGCATTTTTTATTTTTCTTTTGAGGCATTAGGATTAAGGATAAAAATACATAACGTCTAATTTTAAAAGCTCATGGAACCCCCTGAAAACAGGAGACGATTTTCTTGTTTGTCAATTTCAAAAATCTACGAGCGTGCCAAATTTTAAGTTTCTATTCCAACTGGAACTATTTTTTTTTTTAATTTAAAAATCTCATTTGATTCACAAGGGCATTTTTTTCTTCTCTCCTTTGAGACCCCTACAAACCAAAAATATTCACTTTTGGCAATTTTCCTGTGGGCAATTTCTGGGAGGTTACAACTTGCCTAATATTTGGATAACGTGGGGAAAGATTTTTCCGTTTCTCATAAAACCCCACTTAACGTGGAAATTTTTATTTCTTGCGACTTGCTTAGATAACGCTATCAAAAATTACAACCATACAGAATTTTTAAGTTTTTATTCCAATTTCCTAAAACATGAGATTTAATGCAAATAAATAAATTAGTAGAGTATGCATTAATTCTAAATTTGGAGCGAAGCGATTGACCTTTATTGGCTATTCATAGAATTTGTAGTGCATCAGGACTTTGAAAAATGGTTCGCAGAACAAAACGAGAATGGCTTCGCCCTAATTCTAATGCTGAAAGTTATACTTTCAATTGTTTACAACGAGAATTCGCGTGCCAAATGGTTTTCCAATGTTAAATCTGTGGGCATCTCGCTTTTCGGTGATTATTTCTTTAATGGTATGTCCGATCGGAACATGCCACCTCCTTACAACACTCAGCGCGCGCTCTCGAATCGTCATGTCAAATTTGGTGAAGAACGTTCAGGATTTCGGAGGAGTATCCGAACAGACGAAGGCGTAAATCGAGTAAAGAGGAGTTTCATTCCAATGAAAAACAAAAATAAATAAAAAACGCCAATTTAAATAATATGGGTACTTTTTATTCTTCCCTTTTTACCTCCTAAAAATGTAAAAAAATATACTTTTAACAATTTTATTGTTGGCAAGCTATAAGCATGCCAAACTTTAGCTTTCCACGTCAACTCGAAGTACCGTGATCTTATGTCATTGAGTTCATGTAATTGTATATATTACAGATGCAATATTAATGAAGTAATAACATTTAAACAGATTTGAAGAAATTAATAAGATCAAATATAAACTAATTATTTGCTGAGCAAAACTATATATTTTCAATAAAATTCAATACGTGTTACAGTTTCGCCAACTAACTCTTTGGCTTCATCAGACACTATGTGATACAGGATAACTGTACAATCGTATACAACAGCTAAGATATCTTTCTTCTGATTGGCTACTGGCAGCAGCAAATCCCTTTCAATTATACTTATTTGAAAATTTCTATATAGATGCATTCTATTGTTGCTAATTACACAAAATAACGATCTTAACTAATTTAAACTAACAATTAATTAACTTAGTAATTACACACACACACACACACACATATATATATAAAATTAAAAAATAGACATTAAACACTATTACACCTAAATATGCACACACATACACATATATAACATGTACAACAATCAATATATATATTCACATTTTATACTTTAAGCTTTTGTGACAATTTATTCCACTGTTGGGCTATGTTAAGTCCTGAGTTCCAGTTCATTACTTTATTACCCTTCATTTCAATACATCATGCCTCCTTCCCTTTGCTGACAATGCTTCTATCTTCATAGCCTAGAATTTTCACTTCTTTCCAATTTACTGCATGTCCCGTGCCCCTTATGTGTTTGTAGACCGCATTTTTGTTCCTCTCTAACCTAACATCATCTTTATGTTGTTTTATACGTTCTCTAAGTTTCTTTCCAGTTTCTCCAATATAACACGTATCACACTCGCTGCACTGAATTTTGTATATCTCTCCTTTTTTTCTTCATCAATGTCCCTTGCTCTTCTTTTCTCTTCTTCCTTCTTTTCTCCCTTATTACTTCCAGTAGTCTCTTGCTTCCTTTTCTGTATGTTGATATCAGTGTCGTCTCCTGACGTGGATGTTAGGGCGTTGGCAAGAAAGGAAAAATATGTTAACCCTCCCAACCATACGCGAAATTAGAGGGGAAACCCCACTCCCCAGAAGCAAAGATGGGCTCATCCACATTTTTTTTACTGCTGAAAATGATGTGATGAATTTACCTCAATTTACGCATAACTATTTTAGTAGCATTTGCATTCGACATACGAGTATTTAATAGTGACTATACTTTGTCGACCCATCGGTTTCTTGAATATAGTATGTGCCTGGAAGTTCTCGCAATTTTCGAAAGTAAGGAACCATGACCGTCTCTCCATAATACGCCAACCTATAAATAGCAATTTTCTTCTAACAATTTAGTCTGCAAATTATAAAGATGAATCAAGGAGGATGTTATTATGTAAGGAATAATTTAATTATAATCATTATATAAGTAAATTTTGATGTTTTTATTTCAATTCCAAGTACCTAAAACATGAGATTGTAAGTCCAAAAGGGCTCACATATATAACATGGGGAATTTCTTCATTGTTCCTTTAGACCCCTAAAAATTAAAAATGTTCACTTTTGGCAATTTTCCTGTGTGTTAGTCCCGGAAACCTATACTCATGCCGAATTTCAACTTTCCACGTCAACCGGAAGTACCCCTTTAATTTATGCCAGTTCATGTAGAGTTATATATAGTTAGGATAGTCCATAACCTCAAAATATGAAACTTAATTTTTACTTACAATTAGTACTTGAATTCCAGCTCGGGTCGTCTTTCTTTGCTTAGAAACCTCTGGGTTACTGTTTTAGAAACAGTAATAGAGTGCCCGAAAACGTAAGTCTTGAGGATGACCCACTAACGACAAAGTTAATTAAAATCAGGGAAAGAGAAATGGACAACCGTTTTGTAGCTTAACGTCCAGATTTTTGTTTAATGTATACAACTGATCCTGCGAACGCAACTTTATTGGATCGAAAAAAATATAATTATATTTCTTTTCCCCGTATTCCTTACATGTATTTTAGCAAGAAGTCAATTGCACCCTTAACTTATGAATTGAACGATATGTTTAACAATAAAAAAAGTGCGTAGATCATACACCCCCCCCCCCAAAAAAAAAAGTCCGTATTGCTATCTTTGCATCCACTGATAAATCTACAGACTTAGCAACGCTTGAGACAAGCAGAAAACTCAATACGTTGGTTTCCTAACCAACGCCTTGGATCACAGAAGCACGAGGTGGGAAATACGAAGCGCATGCGCAGAATGAGTCTTCTAAAGCAGTGAAAATTCAGCCAAAGCGCTGCCAACGACTTACTCGCAGAGGTGCCTCCTCATATCATGACGGGGATCGCACATCACTTCTCGATTCTTCTGCATTTCAACAGTTGATTCTTCCTCGTTAAAAATAAAAAATAAAAAAAAATCACTAGTTCTGACGATCCGTTTAATTAAATTAAAATACTCTTTTCTTCATTTTTCGTTGGGCGTTAACACACGACTTTCACAACCAGAGAAGACTCTTCTGGTTGATATGTCTCCCACCTTCTTCAACATTCTTTTAATAATTTCTGTTTCTTCGCCCAAACTTTCCATCTTAGCTGTTGTATACGATTGTACAGTTATCTTGTATCACATAATGTCTGATGTTGGCGAAATGTAACACGTGTTGAATTTTAATGAAAATATATAGTTTTGCTCAGCAAATAATTAGTTTATATTTAATTATAACAAAGCAAAACTTCTACTTATGGATAATAAAATCAATCTTAAATTTCTTATTTATTTTAAAAAATCAGAAAAAAGTAATTCCACATATAGAGTAATGAAGAAAGGGAAAAAAAAAACAATGTTCAATCAGGAATTCAATATCATTCAACGAAACTTGAAAACCGGAAAATATGTAAGATGTGACCAACTCCGAAGTAGCCAGAAAGAGTGAAAGTATAATGAATACACTGCTAGTGTATTGAAACGGTTACGTGCTTGTGTTTTTATATATTTTTCACATAGCCTTGCTTAGTATCTTGTTGTGTTTAGTTTGAAAACTTAGTGTGTACTAGGAAGTATCTTATATTTAAGTAATCTTAAAGATACACTTGAAATATTTTTCTGATCTACTAGCAGCGTTCACCCCGCTTCGCTGCGGTCACCCCGGAACGCAATAAACTTTGTTACTTAGATAATTTTTACTTTTTCGCTTTCAAGTGATATGATAAAAACCATAGAAGATTGCAGTAAATCTTAACATTATATCGCCTGTCATTTATGTTAACTCGCCCCGCTTCGCTGCGGTCATCCCGGTGCTGGCATATTGTAAAAGTGTCTGTAAAAATAAGCAAATCAATTAAAAAATTTTAAACAGAAGATTCAAGCTATTTTCCGCTGTATATCGCCTGTCATTTATGTTAACCCGCCGAGTGACACGGTCATGCGGGTTGCATATAAATACGTTTATTTTTACCTATGATGAACTAATAACAAAGGATTTGTACGTTATGGACACTTGAATGGTCAATTATCTCAAGACACTGGTAATTAAAAATTAAAGTGATATGATAAAAAACATCTAGGGTCCAAATCCTAATAACCCCCCAAAAATGAAAGAAATTGGTTCAGCCGTATTAGCGTGATGAGCGGACAAAGGATTTTGTACGTTCTCTTTTATATATATAGATAACGGAACTAATTCGGTACATATTTTATCTTTTTTAGGTACGATGTTGTGAACGTGAATCTCACAGAGAAGCCAGACTGGTTGTTTGAGATGAACCCATTGGGTAAAGTTCCGGCGTTGGTGGTCGATGGTAATGTTATCTATGAGAGCCTAATCATTTCCGATTTTCTAGAAGAAAAATATCCTCAGCGACCTCTATATCCAAAGGACCCATTGAAAAAGGCAAAGGATAAAATTTTAATTGAGCACTTCAATAAGGTATTACGATTTTTTAATTAAATGTATATTTCCGCTAGTTAGGATGGGTAAGAAGTCGCTCCATATGCAAAGTAACAGTGAACATTTCCTTACTATCCGAAGGTAAAAGCCGTATGTGCCGAAAGTTGGTTTTGATAAGATAATGTTTCCGTTTAGCTAAAAGCCATAAGCTTAACCTTAGAAATCACAAGTTATTTTAGATTACAAGTCATCCCAAGGGGGCTCCTCGAACCTAGTCAGTATTTTATATATACATATAATTAAAAAGAAAGGAGTTATTTTAAATTTTGTTAGCCCATATGCTTGAATGTACTCTCGTACATAAAACACGGAAGCCCTTATTTCATTTTCTGTACAGAAAACTGCAATATTCTTTGTTGATGTCGAACTGACGAGAAAGTCTATAAAAATAAAAATATCTGCCACCAACACTAAAAAACCGTTGCCAAGTTGAGGAGTATGGTCACATACATACTTTACATATTTACATAGATACATACATATGAAAAATCCATGGAGGTAGTTTCTTCTTGGATGTTTCATTAGATACAGTTTTCCTAAAACGCGTATTATAATTTTGTACATACTTCACAGATAAATGTTTCTATAATAATGACAACTTAATATTGTTGAATTTAAGATGTGAGAGCGAGAAAGTTTAATGCGGTAGACCGTACCTTTTATTAATTAATTAATTTATTTATTTATTTATTTATTTATTTATTTACTTGTTTGTTTATTTCGGACGATTTCCTATAAACGATTCAGGCGAATTTGGTAATATACATATGATTTCACTAATAATTCTATAATATTGCATAAATTACTTCTTACATAAATCTACCCAAGGGGTAATTTACTCTTGGGGTGAAATTATTTTCAGAACACTTTCTTAGAAACGACTCAGGCTAATTTGGTCATATTTCATAAATGAATATTCCTATAACATTGCATAAGTTACTTCCATGAGAATACCGGTATCCACAAGGGGTAATTTACTGTTGTGGTGAGATTTCTTCGGACGAAATTTCCCGAAAACATCATTTTTTTTTCTTAACTTCACAAGAAAATATTTCCTTCCAATATTTTAAAGTATTGGAGCGAGAAAATTTAATTGGATGGCCTGTACCTTTTATTCGGTATGTAGGGGCTATGAAACGTATAAACCTGTTGACATTTTGAATTCGATTTTTTCACGATTATCATAAATTCTTCCCTCCTCTCGTCGCTCGAAAGTAAAAGATAAAGAACATCAAGGTAATGAATTGAAGAGCCCTCTGCAATAACAAGGTGAGTGGAGTTACCTCGATTCCTGGTAAAACAGAAAAACGAGGAGGTTACTTTCCTTTTCCGTTGCTTCTAGTGCATTTTCGAAGCGTCAGTTGTGGGAAAAATAGTATTCATCGGTATTGAGTCGCCGTTTTCCGATGCAGAAAACAGAAGGCGCCACTGTCTGTGGCTAGTGAAGCAAGCACTGGTAGATACGAGAAGGCGACGCAACGTGTGTATGTATCTTTGTTAGCAAGAGTCGATTTAAATGAAAACACTGGTACGGATACATACTTGATTTTTTTTTTCGAAATTGACAGAATCAAAGCAGTTGAAGAAGAACGACAGAAGCAAAAGGGACGAAAGGAAAAGGAGAATCGTGAACTCTGGCAATAAAAGGCTGCAAGATGTTAATGTTGAAATGAAAACAGTGCTGTCAAAAATTCGGATTTTGAATAATTCGAATTCCGGCTAGCCGGATTCGGATTTAAATCCGAATGTTTTTTTTAATTATTTATTTATTTACTAGTAATTGGGCAAAAGGGAGAGGGTGAAAATTTCCCTAAAGAATGTAAAAAAGCCCCCACATGGAATATATCTGCTTCGGAAACGTATAGTGGTGTAGGGGAAAAAGTCTATTCGGTGTAGGCACCACCATGAACATCCTTCTGCCCTACTTCAAGAAACTAGTCAAAACGGGAATCAAGGACTCAAAGAAGGATGTGGAAGCTCGTGTTGTCCATCCCGTGCAATGCACAACTGTAGTCGCCGCAAACTCTCTGACTGCACACGGAGGAGAATGTCTCCTGAAATTTGGTCACAGGTTTGTTGAATGCGTTCCTCCAGGTGTCTCAAATCACAGATTGTCTCAGCATACACTATCTGCTTAAGATGTCCCCATAGATAAAAATCAAGGGGCGTTAAGTCAGGGGATCTTGGTGGCCACTCAACGGGACCACGGCGACCAATCCACTTCACTGGCAGTTGTTAATCCAATCATTCACGGACACCAAGTCCATAGTGTGGAGGGGCTCCATCGTGCTGAAAATAAGATGGGAAAATGCCGTCAGCGTTCAGTGTGGCAGGGAACACAAGGTCCTGCAGCAGCATCAGATACTGTGGTGCAGTTAAGGTGTTGTAAATGAAAAATGGCCCAATGGTGTGGGTGTCCCATATGTCACACCACACCATCACCTTCGCTGGACTATGTTCTCGACTCGGGTAACCCAGTTCGGATTTGCGTCACACCAGTATCGGCAATTATGTCAATTAACCTTCCCGTTCAAAGTGAATTACGCCTCGTCGCTGAACAGTATGCCCTTGGCAAACGCGGGATCTAGTTCGTGTTGTTCAGTAGCCCACATGCAGAACGCCAACCGGCGATCAGGGTCATCCTCGTTCAGTTTATGTTGCATGTGCAGCTTGTAAGGATGCCACTGATTGGCGTGCAATATCCGGACAACGGAGGATTGGCTTATTGCACATGCTAGGGACACACGACGAGTACTTCGTTTAGGACTTTTCACAAACAACGCAACAACCGCCGTTGCAGTTTCATCATTGGTGACAGTGTTTGGTCGCCCATTACGTGCCACTCTTGAACAGAGCCCGTCTCCCGGAATTTGGTGATCACGTGAGCCACCGTGCTGTGCGATACCGGTTCTCTGTCTGGGTGCCGTCTGTTGTAGTCAGCTGCTATTGTTCGGTAGCTGCGTTCCCCTGTTATAAGGATGATTTTGATCTTCTGTTCACGTGCCAGACCCATTTTAGATCACCTGGAACAAACAGAGAACTGGGTCAGTATCAAGGTAATTTCCCACCTTTGAACATTAATAACTTCTAAACTGTACAAGATAGAAAAAACAAATTACACCACTAAATTCTTGAGCTCAAGCTAGTGTTATTTGATGTGTCATACACCGCCTTCCCATTTAAAAAAAAAATTGACTTGAATCCAAAGTGGCGAATTTTAAGATGGCGGCCATGAATGATATATACTCCAAAAGTTGTGGCCTCTCATCAAACCTCTGTTCCCATCATCACTTTTTACTTTTCCCGTCGATTTTCACACTTATGCAGGTGTCCAAGGACTTTTGACTCACCCTGTATATTAACATTGTTACGCAAGTCGTTGTGTGTTCCCACTCTCCTTTTTCTTTCCATAACTATTAACGATATGCCATAATAAGGTACATGGTCACTTTCCACCTGTGTTATGTATTATTCCGCAATTTTGGTATTCGCTATTTTATGCTCCAAAGCACAGACCACTTGCTACACCACTTTTTTCCATAGGCATATACACACAGATTTACTACTATTAATTACTACGTTGCACGTTAAGTATAAAAGCTGTGTAACTCAAAACCTCCATTTTTTCACTTACATTGTTATTGCAGAGGGAACTTCAATTCTGTACTTCAGTTAGGTCTATTTCAACTTTTTCTGGAGGCATTTCCTAACATTACTCATTATAATCAATAAATATGCAATTTTTATTTCTTTGTTCTACAGTGACCTCACAAAATAGCCTCACCTTGTAATTGCTAGATACCTGTTTAAAGAACACGATAGATTATTAATATATGACTAGCTGAACCTGCGCTCTCTACACAGCCCATGATTCACATATGAGGATGAATTTCCTTGTTATTCCTCACAACATCTATATATATGTCCCTTTACAAGTGAAAGACGTCTTGATAAAAATCGGCAAGGAGTACCATAAATGAGAGATTATTTTCGATTATTTTTTTCAATATCTCGCACAGTTTGGAAGATTTGAGCCTACTTCCGGTTGAAGTTCCTAATTCATGTATGATCAGTGTTTTCTTTCTTTTTGTATGCAGTATGTAATAAGCAAATACATTACATACACAATGAAATATAATGTCAGTGATATATGGTGTTCATTGGGCAAAACACTCCAAACAATAAAGATTCATCTTAGGCTGGAGAAATGGTCATCCTTCGTTTTTTGTTACCATTTGGCCATGAAGCAAACGCCTGAGAGATATACAACACCTGTATACAACTACAGTTATGTTGGGATGGAGAAATTGTTATCCTTCCTTTTTCACTATTATTTGGCCATGGAACAAAATCCTGAGACACATACAACCCCAATATACAACATTGTGGTGTTGGAATATAACGCATAGGATATGATGCTTTAGTTTTTTTTTTTTTTTTAATTTCAACGCTTTTAGTGTACCCTTAAAATGTAATAAATAAATAATGGCCATGCTTTTTTAAAAAAATATTCAATTAGAACTGGACAATCTACGCAAAATTTCTAATCGATAAGTGAAAACGTCATCTTTCTAGAGCCTGTAGTTTCCGAGATCTCATTGTCGAAAGGATTGACCACAAACATATAAACATAGTTTAAAAGAACTCGGAAGATGGAAGCACAATTCACATGCATTGGTTTTAGAGAAGGCTTATTAAAATACAAAGGGTTTGAACAATAATTTTATATCATAAACTTTATGAAAGAGAGATAGTTAACTAATTTAGACTATTTAAAGTACAAATACTCAAAATGTTCGTATCTGTTAAACGTGAAATCATACATAACCGTAAATGAAAGATTTGATAGCCAAAGTTATAGGTTGGAGCTCAGGCGCTTTTAATTGCTATTGTAGCATTTTAATAGATAGATTCTAAAAGTTACAAGAGTGTGTTCGTGTCACATTATTTTTCATTTTTACCCTAAGAGTGTTAAACACGAGTGTCCTCTAAATAAATCTTATCTACCCCACTTGGGGAGGAGGGTAGAAGATTCAAATGACACCAATAGATATGTACAATCACTTACCTCTGTTTCTTTTGTGGCTCCATCTCTGGATCACCCTCGGCCTCAATAATCTCTTCCAGTGACTGCTGTCTTGATGTTTCCTGTATAACACCAACGTGTCGTGATCTTAAATGGTACCACAAGCCAGTCGTTGAATTTCGATTGTGGATAATACATCGACAGTAATTGCATTTTGAAGAAACACCACCCTTTTCACGAGTGAAATGTCCCCATAGATTCGACTTTCCCATTGTAAATACTTCCCGAAATATCTCTTCTTGCAGTTCTCTTATATAATTCGAAACAAGCTCTGTGTTGGTAACTGATATAATGTACGTCGGTTGGGTATTCCTCATAACGAACTAATGCTTCTCCCACTAGGCCAATAAACACATCAGAAGTGTTGATATCGTAGGACACGTGTCCTTTCTCTAAACAACAATATTTTATTGTTAACAAAATATTCAGTCACAGCGAATACGAAACCACGTACCGTATCAACAAAGGCGAGTACGAGATAGCTAGCTAAAAGCAGTCTCAAATAGCTATTACGATTAGAACACGCCGCATCAGCGAAATAAGATACTATTCAATTTCAGTCAGGGAGTAAAGCTTATCTGTATGTAATGATGCGTTTCTTTTCTTTTGTTTATAACTTCAATCAAACCAGGCAGGGAAGGAAATGTTGCTCTTTCGCAACTTCAAATTTCTCTTCAGTTTCGTTTCGTCCCTTCGTGCTCCATCTCCAAACTTTGTCCTTCTGTTTCGATTTTTTTGTTTTTCGAAATTTCTTTCGTTTTCGTTTTTCGAAATTTTTTTCGTTTTTCGTTTTCCGAAAAATTTTTCGTTTTTCGTTTTCGAAAAAGCCATTTTTCGAAAAAGTATTTTTCGAAAAAATGTGGCCATCTCTAATTTAAATCGATTTTCTGAAGGTTGAAGGAAAAGGATTCGCTGAACAAAGTAACATTCCTCATTCACACCACAGATGCCTAAGGGCATTTAAAAACTTTAAAATTTAAATCAAATGTAGTGGTAGTTATTTGTGCACCCCCCTTCAAGAAATCCTGGATCCGGCATTGCTTGCATTTCCCTCCCACCAAAATCAGTAGGGGGGGGGACACCTTAATATGAAAATATATGTACAATGAAAATTTTCAGACAAACAATTTTAAATGCATGCCTGCTCAGAAAAAGTAGTTTAGTTGTAACAATATGAAGACCTTTATCCTCTAGCGTAGACTTGGAGTTATCCAAAAGAAAATGAAAGTTCATTTGCTCTCTTCATGTACAATGTTTGTCCGATGCCGATACGCCGTAATAAGCCGATACCAGACTCAGTATGGGCTTATTTATGACCAGTCGAAGAAGAGTCGATGAGGATGGTTGAGGCTGACAGTTTTCTTATTGACACATTTCTTTTTTCCTGCTTTTTCTGCAGTTGTTTCCTTGAGATGAACAAACAGTTGCAAAATTACAAATATAGTATAGAGTGCACGTTGGCTTAGTGGCAGAGCGCTCACATCCCGTGCGAGACATTGATATGAAGTTTTTCACATGTTTCGAATCGTGAAATATTGTAGAAAGCTATTATATATTTATTATAGGTATCAAATTTTGTTGTTGTTCGATGTTGCAGTTTAATTAAGATTTCTAGCTTCATTTTTACTTTAATTCTGCTTCCTTTCTACAGAGCTAATTAGAGTAATTTTCCGTTTTTATTGTTAGGATGTACTGTACATATTTATTATTAAGATATATGAATGCTGATTTTAATATTACACAGTGGAACAATACATAACAGAAACAGCCGTACCATAGCATAATGCTTTCCTTGTTCTGTACTGGAGCGTCTCTCCTCTCTCAAAACTTGTGCCAATAAGTAGCCCATTCACAACAGATTAATTAAAAATTATTACAGAGCGATTTATATATCAGTAATGTAGTGTGTTATTGGTTTGGATTGATTTGTATTTAGTGTCCCTTTCCAGCGCCCAGGCTGATTGGGACAGCGCCTAATGTTTAAAGTGGTTTCAGAACTACTACTCAATTTACATTCGAGATCTTTCAGTTTTACGTCTCACGATTATGCCGGCTATGCTAATGGAGACGGTGATGATGAGAAATGAATGAAATGGTGGACTGAAGAAAGTGGGAGGAAACGGGAGAACCCCGAGGAAACCCACGCACACGGTGTTTGTCCACCACAAAATTCACTTGGCGGGAGCTGGAATCGAACCCGGGACCCCAAGCACCAGAGGTGAACGCTCTACCACTGTGCCACCGCATCCCCTTAATTTACATTCGAGACACGAAGTGTGAGAAAAAAGTGAAATCAAAATAAAAGATGTGAGGTCAGAATGAATGTACTGCCTGTTTTGTGTACAAGTGATTCGTGAAACTATGGGTCCATGTCTTATATAACCTCGGTGCTGGAAAGGACGTAACTCCAACCAACCAACTAAAAGGGATTCGTGAGCACCTTTTATTCGTGTTATAAATCACTGGAAAGGAAATATTAGTTTGAGTTCGACGTCACTTTCTGGCACCAAGGCTATATGAAACGTGGACCTCAATTTTAAAACCATCGTAATATACAAATTTCATGTCTACAAAGAAATAAATACTTAACAAAGAAACGGGAATTTCATAAATAATAATGAAAACTATACTCTGACTCTACAGTTCGTGGAAATTTATGGCTGGCCAGGTGGAGCGCTTCAGCTTCGTAGGTTTAATGCTTGGTTAGCACATCGGTTCTCATGCGCCTTTACTTCTGACTTCAAGATCTCATTCCGCTATTATCGTGAATACAGTCTTCAATATGATATTAAGCACAACGGGACTATGAACCCACAGGAATCTAACCCTGGACCACACGCACCGAAGTGTATATTAAATGCAGTACATAAGTGTACCAATTTAGGTTAAATGAATAAATAACATTATTGAAGATTTCTACTACTACTACTACTACTACTACTACTACTACTAATACTACTACTACTACTACTACTACAACTATTACTACTACTACTACTACTACTAATAATAATAATAATAATAATAATAATAGTAATACATGAATATTTCAACTTTTGGGAGCCCCCACTTCATGTGTGAAGCACAGTGAGGAATCAGTGTGGATCACTGAACATCTTCCCCCCACCATTTTCAAACGATTTCGTACCTTGGTATGCCTGCTCCCTCTCGTATGGATCCATATACACATGTGATTGATTAATGACAGTAGAAAATTATTTTTACAGTAGTGGTTGATGCTATTTGTTAAATAATTATCTACCATTAATATAAATTGTAGAAAATATACAGGGTGTTTCAAAACAACACCGACAACGTTTGGGAGGTGATATCTGACACCAAGATAAGACAAAAAGTATAGACCAACCTGGGTGTACTAATGCTTCCTTTCGGAGTTATAGGCTGCCGAAAACATAAAAAAAAAGAACCTTAAAGGTCCATAGCTCCAAAACTACGGATCCTACCGTAGTCGCGTCAAGACTTCACTTAGGAACTAGTATGGGCAGTATCCAAATATACAGGTTTCAGAATCCTGTGGTACTTGTCCAAAAATTTTTAAAGAGGTAGTTGGTGAGTACTTCAAATTATATACCCGTAGCCAAACTCTCTTTATGAAAACTGTTTTGTGAGTGCCTTAGGATTCTGAAACATGTATTTTTGAATAGTGTACATATTAGTACCTAAGTGAAGTCTTGACCCAACTACGGTAGGCCCCATAGTTTTGGAGCTATGGACCTTTAAAGTTCATTTCTTCGTATTTTCAGCAGCCTGTAACTCCGACAGGAAGCATTTGTGCACCCAGGTTGGCCTATACTTTTTCTCATCTTGATGTCAGGAATCACATCCCAAACGTTGTCAGTATTTTTTGAAACACCCTGTATTTACTCTTTATTGTATCTTTTAGCGTTTATATATTTTTCAAAATTTTTGTGTAGGCAAGTGCCTATTCGGCCTACCCGCTAAAGCCGCCACTGTTAGGGTCTACTTAAGAGCAAATGGTTATTTTCTTCAGCATACTTTAGGAATGATTGAGTGAACCTACACAGTTGAGCATTGTAAATTTACTTAATAAGTGACTCATAGATGGCACCACAACCACACGTGACATAAATACAGTCATATGTAACTTGTGGTAGTTGCTTTGATTTTCTTGTAATTCGGATTTATACATAATTTATTTCGGATGTTCAGTTTAGAGAAAGCAGTTCTCCGCGGTTTAATTTTGTAAACATCTTTGCGTCATTCGTTAAATTATACCAAAATTCACAACCATGCTCTCTTATAAATACTATTCTCCTTGTAAACGGAATTATCCATTTTTCATTACTACTTAGTAGAAATTTATATTTGAAGGGGTACATATGGTGAAGTATACCAGTATTCCCAGTTAGCATTGGTCAAATTATGAAAACTCTAATAGGGGAACACACAAGTTATTATTATTATTATTATTTTTACTTGAACCAATGTAAGGACGCTTTCACAGTGTAGAATTAGCATATTTTCATAATGTGAAGCAGGAGCGGACACAGAATTTTTTGTTGGGAGATGTCCAATGCTACAAAGCACTACGTCTCTGTAACATTAAACCAGTGTTATTCTTGTGCCACGGTGGCTCAGTGGTAGAGCGTTCACCTCCAGTGCATAAGGTCCTTGGTTCGATCCAAGCTCGCGCCAAGTAAGCTTTGTGGTGGACAAACACCGTGTGCTTTTGTTTTCTCGGGGTTCTCCCTTTTCCTCCCACTTTCTTCATTCCGCTATTTCATTCGTCATAATCACCGTTTCCTTTAGCCTAGCCGGCATAACCGTGGTAAGTAAAACTTAAAAAATTTATTTCATTTGCAGTGTTATATTTCACTGGAAAACACGATGAGTAACTCTTAAGAAATGCTACCTGTATCTTGTAGAACTAGGTTTGAAAAAATGAAATGAAATTTTGAGTTTTACGTCCCACGGTTATGCCGGTTAGGCTAAAGGAGACGGTGATAATGAATAATGAATGAAATGGTGGAATGAAGAAAGTGGGAGGAAACGGGAGAACCCCGAGAAAACCCACGCACACGGTGTTTGTCCACCACAAAGTTCACTTGGCGGGAGCAGGGTTTTAACCCGAGACCCCTAGCACCAGAGGTGAACGCTCTACCACTGAGCCACCGCGGCCACTAGAACTAGGTTTGTTCTTATAATGAAAAGAACAGATGAAATACAGTACATGATCAGATAGTTATAATATGTCAATCACTTCTCTGTTAAACAAAGTAAGATTATTAAGCAAGGGAGTATAAATTATGCCGAATTACGAGATTGGGAGTGGGTCTGGACTCGAGAACCCCCTGCGTGGGTACGCCCCTGGTATGAAGTATACTCATCCCCAACAAACATTCGGCAAATAAAGAACGTAGTATTTGAACAAATACGGTTGCTTAAAATTTCCATATCCATCACACTGAATTTCCCAAAAAACTAACCTTCAGTCTCCTCGCAGTGTCACAGATCGTCTTCTTGTATGAGCTACAAGGCTGGATTAACCCATCTGGAGACCCGGGGCTAGAAAAAAATATGTGGTCTAAGCTGACTTCACCTAATACAGTTCAGCGAAAGTACAGCAGAAAAGTTAAGGGAATATATTTCATATTTTATTTTATGATGTTGGTTGTATCTTCATGATGCTTTTTAGATAGCCAGTTAAGATTTTGATTCGAGTTGATTTGATTTTTAGTTTAACGTCCCTTTCAGCAGCGAGGCTATGTGAGACGTGGACCTACTGATTAACGTGGAATCCGAACCACATGAGCTCCCGCCGGGAAATTTTGATTAGAGTGGTGGCCCCTATCCATCTGGAGGCCAGGGGCTATAGCCTTCCCTAAGCTTCCCTTAATCCGTCCCTGATGAGGTAGTAGCCGAATTGCCCGTTCTTCGCACGGGGGAATAAGTATAAGAGAAATATTTAAATCCTCTTCCTCCTTATGATGATAAGCATTTCAATGACGTTGTAATGACAAAAATCCATAAACTAGTCTACTTTTAACATAAATTTTGAAAACCTTACCCCATAGTTATGGATGTGTTAAAATATTAAATAATACTTTTGATAAAGTGGATACTTTCAAATATTTAGGATCAATATTAACAGACGAAAATCATATTCACGAAGAAATTAAATGGCGACTAAAAGCAAGGAATTCGTGTTACTATTCGGTTCAAAATCTCTTGTCGTCGCGAATTCTGTCGAGGAATTTGAAGCTTAAAATATACAAAACGATAATTATGCCTGTTGTCCTGTATGGCTGCGAAGTATGGTCACTTACTCTGAGGGAAGAACATATACTGAAAGTATTTGAGAACAAGATCCTGAGACGAATATTCGGACCCAAGAGGAACGGGAATGGGGAATGGAGGAAACTTCATAACGAGGAACTAGATAATTTATATGGTTTACCCAACATTGTTATGGTCGTGAAGTCTAGGAGGCTTAGGTGGGCGGGTCATGTAGTTAGAATGGAAGAAAGTAGATACGCTTTCAAAGTCTTGACTGGAAGACCAATCGGAAAACGACCATTAGGAAGACCTAGGCGCAGATGGGAGGACAATATTAAGATGGATCTCGCAGAGATTGGAATACAAAGTAGAAACTGGATGCAATTAGCTAAGGATAGAAGTCAGTGGAGAGCTTTTTTGAACGCGGCATTGAACCTCCGGGTTCCATAGACCATAGAGTTAGTTAGTTATCCCATAGTTTTTTTAAAATTTAAAATCTCTACATCCCCATGCTATTACCTGTATCTTCAGGACTTATTATAAGGCAGCTGCTACTGCCTCTTACACCTTTTTTTAACAATATAATTCCCTTCACTATCCAAACAAGAAGTTTAGAAATGATGCAAAAATGGATCAAATGATTGCGATCTTGGCCAAGAATTCGTTTTCGGATCAGCGGTCACCAAATTTTGAACGGCCCCTAAATCGAATTTTCGTATTTTCTACGGAATAAGCACATCATAGTGAGTTAAGTGATAGTTTGGGTTTGCCTATAATATATGTGGTTCTCCAGATATAAGGCGTAAAATAACATTTTTAATTGAATGAAATACATGGGATCTTTTGAATCAGGGGCACAACATTTTTGAACGGCCCCTAAATCGAGTTTTCGTAGTTTTTACGGAATAAACACATCATATAGAGTTAAGTGATAGTATTGGTTTGGCAACATAATATGTGGTTCTCGAGATATAAGGTGTACAAGAGAATTTTTGATTGAAATATATTGGATCTTTTCTTCCAATAAAATAAGCATATAAAACAAAGCAAAGCAAAGCAAAACAAAGTTCTTAGTTTTCTATCTTTCAACGGTCGTTCTCAGTTTTATATCTTTGTCTTTGTTTTATGTCTTTTTTTTCTTTGTTACCTTGTTCTTCACCTTTGAGGTATTTCCCTTTATAATTTCTTACTGTAGTTTCTTCCTTTGTGTATGGATATTCAAACACACGTTGTTTAAAGCTTACCTCCTATTTGGTTTTTACCTTTTTCTCTTTTTCAGAACTGGGGGGCGCGGTGGGTCAGTGACAGTGCGCTTACCTCTGGTGCTTGGGGTCTCTGGTTCAATCGCCGGCCAAGTAAGTTTCTGGTGGACAACATCATGTCCGTGGGGTTTCTCGAGGTACTCCCGTTTCCTCCCACTTTCTCATTCCTCCAATTCTTCCATCATTGTTCATTAGCCTTAATCATCGTCTCCGTTAGCCTAGAAGGCATAATTGTGTGACGTTAAACTGAAATATTTCATTTTTTTCTTTTTCAGAACTGATTTAAAACACTTTCGAAGTACTCGTTTTGTACTGTAATTGTTATTTACGCCGTGGTTAGGAATAACTTTTTATTTCTCATATTTTCCCCTTTTTCTTAGTTATGTTTCCCAGTTACGCCATGACGTGAACGACCACTTCCCATGCTTGCAGTTCCACTTACGATGACTGGGGGGGCAAGGTCAATGGAAATGCAAGCAACGTAAGGTTTGTTGTTAAGCTACACGTATAAAGAAAATTAAATATTAAACATGTAACAAATGATAAAGTCACTTTTCGATAAAAGAAATATAATGTTACTATAAGAGCACAAATACTACATGCTTTTATATTTCCAATATGTTCATTATTAACAATTTAAGACTATTGATACGCTGGTGGCTTGACTTTAATAATAAACGACGTGGTGGCGTAAAATGTTAATCGACTCACGTGTTTCTTCGGCTAGCCTGTCGATGTCGCTCCTCCGCTGTCCTGTATTCGAATATATGCGTAGTTTTGAAGTTGAAGTCCTAAGGTTGACTCTTGACCGCTACTTCCTCGGTGAGAGTTCCAAACAGATGTGATGATTGTGAGTCCTGTTTCCTAAAGTAGTTATCGACCATCAGACAATTTCACTCATGTAAATGTTATATCAGACAACTTCACTCATGCGAATATTACTGCACGAAAATACGAACTATCACTGTCATATTCAGAAAACTTCGTTTATTCTGGCTTAACACTGAGCGCGTCGACAAAATATTTATACGTACACAACCTTTTAGTAATATGATAATTGTAGGCAGCTGAAGCGCTGCTCTTAGAAAAAAGAAGGCGCGCCGTGCGCGAGTAAGTGTCGACGAGTCTTTCGTTGATCGTACGCCGAGCAACTGACTCTTTTTCCAGTCAGCTATTGTGTATAAGTTCTTGGTGCTAGAGCGCCCCGATGATGACGTATACTACCAAGTTCACACTCTTTGGCTGAAGAAGTGCGGACATTTTAAATAATCAAATCAGTGTTGAGCAATGACAAGAAGTAAAGTGTTTTTGCGACTTTCCCGTTCCTTTCGGGACTGAGAGCGTTCACAAAGAGAGTCGTTGTTTCTGCGTCGTATGTCCGTATATGGTTACGAAATCTACCGGAAGTCTACTAACACAGATGAAAAGGCATTCCAAAGCGGTGACAAAGAGTTTCTGGAACATTTGGATTTATACGAGGGTTGGTTAATAAAGTTCAAAATAAACCTATCCTTTTTCAATATTTCTTTTAAATTCGTCAAAATGAGCTGTAGGGCGGTGACAACCTATTGGGGCCCGAGCAGTGTCCGAGCAAATTGTTTCAATTTGTGAAGAGAACCCTGGCCGTTGAAGGGTTAATAGTCTATACTGGAGTGTCACTTAATGGTCATTGTATTTTGGGGACGTCCTGTATATAAATCAACTGTCACTGGAAATTCTCCATAGAGATTCAGTATATCGGGACTACACTGTGTACAATAAACTTTACTGGTTCACGAAGTGTTAATAGAAAATCACTATATTATGGAACACTCTGTATATAAATTGAAAATCGTTGGGGACTCACTATGAAAATTCGACATATTGGGACTGCACTGTATATTTTGCACTTCATTTATTAACCGTGAGATTGTTCACCCTGTATGACAACAAGCCACCTTTGCTAAAGCCACCTATTACGTTCTTTAAAGCCACTTTTTATTTATATGAAGCCACCTTTAAGTCCGAATTAAGCCACTTTTAAGTTTTAATTAAGCCACCTTTTGTTTAAACAAAGCCACCTTTATGCCACCATTAGTAAATTGTTCATTGTTAATTTATTTATATTTCCAATTTATAGTTCCTTCTGTTTGTTCATTTATTTATTTTTCCAATATTGGTTTCTCACCATAATTAAATGTATCTTAATTCACTTTTCAATCATCTTTTGCAAAACACATGATATACTTTAAACATGTCAATCCAAATAAATGTACAAATGAACATTAATATAGAAAATACTTAACTACTAAACAATAGCAAAATGTGTATACCGATTTCGAAAGTGTAGCCTAACAACGGAATGAACGTTAATATCGGAATTCCTAGTATAGGTATTGTGTAGTGTGGTATGTGTATATATGCACCTTTTACAACAAACTTAATTAATACTCAAATTTTCTAAAATAACATCAAAATGATTATGTCAACTAATATATATCCATACATATAAAGTATTATTAATCCAAAAGAATTTTCAAAACAAGAATTCACAAAATAGATATACTGTAAGTCACATACTAATCATTCAAAATACTATATTTGAGCTTATTAAACATCAAAAGTACTAAAAGAATGCAAAATCAATTATACTATCAAGTCTCAATAATCGTATTGCTCAAACACCAAACAAGAGATTCATCGAATTGTTTCAAATAAATTTAGAATCACATGTCAACTCTTTTTTTTTTTTTTTTTTTTAAATCAGCTTTACTCACAGCAAACGTAAACTTTTATTTTACTTATTTATTTATTGCAATAAGTATGTGGGCATCAACACTAGTGCACGGATCTTGTATAACATTGGCGAACATATAACTTTTGGCTGATACAATCATTTTCTACTCTCATTTTCAACAAGTGTCTTATTGGCAAAGGCAAACTACAACTCCATTATACGGGCATTAAACGCAAGCACCTATCGCATAATAAGAGGGATATACAATCCACCTCTAAACACATTAAACACTTAGAAAAGACATTCCCTACTCGTCTAGGAACTAGCTAGGTATTCGGGAAATAATAAGGAGTATCCATCTCCGAACGTGAGTCGCCCTTTAATGGCCTTTGACATCACGTCAAAATACACGTACGTAGTAACAATAAATTCATATAAGAATGCCGCTCTATACAGCCTTTGGCATCTTAAATATAGCCCTAATTCATCCGTACTGCCCAATTGCCATTCAGTTGAACTCAAACGTATACAGCTCAAAATACTTTGCACACAATCATTTTGTTCGCTCGACGACCATTATCAATATCAACGTGCCAAATAGATTTAAATCTGATTGCCTCAACATACTATAAGCAATGGAATCTGTTAATTACTATTAAATTGTACAATAAACCAATTTCTTTCTGTTATTTATTTATCTATTTATTTATTTATTTTTTCAAATTCTCCATTCTCAAAATTCTCAAATTCAATCTAAAATTTGTTATAATCGTGTGAGTTTATTGACAAGTGCTGATTTGAAACGATATTCTCTCCTTTTAAACTTTTGAACATGAAAATAATCGGATAAATAACAAAGTAGTTTGTTAATCATGATCACTCTGTTCAAGTGAACTATGTAGCGAAAGCTCCAACTGATACTTTTCTCATATCGAAATGAATAAAACTCTAATAAAGTGAATTAAATTAGATTTTTCCACCTGTATGAATTATTTAAAACAAACAAAACATAATTAGGTATTCTCTCCTTTATGTGAGTCGTTGAGCAATAGATAAATTTGTAAAAAACTGTGAAAGCAAACTTTTTTTTTTTTAATATGCTTTCCGCATTAAAACTACTCCTTTGTGTCTAAATATCTGTTTTCCATAATAATAATCGGAATATACGAATATACTAGATAAATATGATACGATATATAAACAAAGTTCAAATTCTAATTGTACTTTCTCACTAAATATGCAAAATATATTCATAAAACTAGTAAAATTCAAAACTGGACAAAATTTGTTTATATACTAACATTTTTACGTATTACATCATAATATGCAAAACAGTTAAAGTATCAACCTATATATTTGCATTACATAACCTAACTAGTGAACTTTAAAACATTTTAATATATACATAAGTTAAACGGCGGTTAGGCCTTTCGAAGCACCATCCTGCGTGCCATTGATTGACAAAGCAGGTCGTAAGTCATAAATTAAACAAAAATATAGGTTAATGAGTTGATCCCGAAGATCAATGAGCGCTGACTTACTATTTTCTTACAGCTCGAAGTATGCGGGATCGCCAACCTTCCCGACGATTTGGATAAAATCGCTTCTGCATGAAAGCCTAATCCCTCCCAGCTAGATGCTTTACGCATCGTAGCTATGTCATAATCGGGCAAAATTTTCCAACCCCAATTGGGCCGCCAGTATCTAGACCTGCAGAAGGTATTGAGAAAAAAAATATGAAAAGGACAAGAAGAATACCCTGGGGAGGGGAAGTTCGATACTACAGCCCTGCATCTCAATATCATCAACCATTTATTAATTATTAATAATTTTCGGCCCGCTCATACCTACAAAATTAGTAGGTTTACAATTGCATTCCTTTAAAGAGCGCTAGCCAAAAAATGTGCCGGCCTCCTGGCAAAAGTGCACTTATCAACATCAGTAATATCGTCACATCCGGGAATAAGTCATAATCGAGAATAAATCATCACATTTGATCATATCACTTACAATCAGAATGTCATATTCGTTATTCAATTAATTTTACTTTAATAATTATTCACATTTCCTCAATTTCTGAAATACGCTCATTTCAAAATTTAAAACAATATTTCTCAAATTTTGTCTAAGGTCAAACCGATAATGTTAATGAATTCAAAATCGATGATGAATTTAATTATTAAATTTCCATAATATTTATAACTCATTCATTAAATATTAATACAATTTAGCACCTGCTGTTCCATAATAAAGTTGATGTATTCTCATAACATAAATTTAATTCTGAAAAACATTACCTAAAATCCCAACTTAATATCTTAAGTTTATTTATTTATTTATTTTTAACATGGCTATAACAACTTATTAACAACAATTTTGTGATAGACGTTTAATGGGAACTAACTGGGTTATGGGCACTTATAAAACTGAGCTAGAATAATTCATATTGCGGTTGTCTTTAAAAGACAATTTACACAACATAAGAGGGATAACTTCACCTCAAAGCATGGGCGTTTCTTAGAAATATCTTCTGAGCATTCACAACATCGCACATAAAGGGATATACATATCAACCTTGTGGACCATTATCATTTAATACTATAAACACACAAAAATATAGGCTTCTTGCCTCCTTCAGCACCCTTGGCTGGTAACTTAACAACGATAACGAGGGAAAATCAACCTCGAAAAACACAGATGCGGCCTTTCATTGCCCTTTGCATCGTGTATACTTCGCAATATACATAATTCATGGTCCTCAGTACAAGCGTTTGCCTCTCCATAGGCCTTATACGCTATGATCGCCTTGTATGCGAATATTATCGCTAGTATCCTGAAACGCAACATCGGTGTCGCTCTTCAAAATAGCCTTTAACACCGGCATTAACCCGCAACATGGGAACTGCTTATTAGCTCCTTTTAATTCATTCTTGCCCAATCATAGTTCTTAAATTACAACTGGCCTTTTGCCTTACATATCTCAATTACTTACTGCCACTATACGTCTCTTTTTTTTTTTTTTTTTTTTAAACGTTTCAAACTGAACAAAACTAATTTCGAAAACATTTCACTAAGCTGAAACAAGTTTCTGATTCAAACTTACACAAATAACGAGAATACTTCAACATTGGATTCTTTACGATGCAAAATATTATTAATTTTTTTTTTTTTTCATTTCCGAGAATAAATTTATTTTCAAAATTAAAACGACACTTATCAAATTTCGTTCAAAATTACCGACATTAATGAACTTCAAGGTTGATAATACTTTTGATTATTCAGTTTCCATAATATTTCACGGCCAATATATATATATATATATATATTCCCTTTTTATAAGCCAATTTTATCACAATTCCAATTTTACAATCCAAATTTATTATAGGTAATTGCTACCTAATTAAAAGAAAACATTTTATACTTCGATACCAAATTATATCGGTGATCATTGGTAGTTCAATTTTCACGAAGCGTTATTAGAAATACACGTAACCTTTCGTGAAAACTGAACTACAGGAAGGAGAGAAGAGAAAAAGTCATTTACCAAAATCCCAAATAAACACAATTTATAATCTCTTTTTCGTCAATTAAAAACGAATATCTAATAAAATGTGATATTTTAAGCGTCAAATTAAATATCTTGTTCTTAAATATATACATTTAGAATGTCACAAGCCGAAATAGAATTTAGAAGTGTGTGTGTCTAAAGGCCAAATTCACACACTAGCTGAGGCCCAACCGGACGCTACCCCGATTTCGTCACTGTAATTTTGAAAGAGGATAGTAGTGACGCCTCTAAGGGTTGAATCATAATTTTCAACCTTTTGCCTCTTCTTAACTTGCAAAACAGTTTTTGTAATTGAATTCAATTAAGTTCAAAACTTCATTAACATCATAACAAGTACCAATTGACTTTGCATAACGAACATCACATGTGAATGGATTCATAAACAGATTTGTTAAATTCGACATTATTTTCAATTACTTTCAAAATAATAGTAAATAATATTTAGTTTTCAATGTTTCGACGCCTAACCAGTCTTATATTACAAAACTCATTATGCTTTTGCACATGCTTAATGACAAAGTCAGATGAAAAGATTCATTAACCAAGGAAAACACTGTTTTTTTTTTGTTTTTTTTTTCAAAATCCAAATTTCATAATTAATTGTAACATTCATTAGTATTTCTCTAATTGAATTTTAAAATATGTCTAATTGCCTATCATTTCTCTAAATGCCTAATGGTATGGGGACAACTAAATGTTCATATAATCATACAAAGTAAATGAATAAAACTCAAAGAAAATAAAATAGTAAAATTTTATTAATGACATTTGGTTCCCAAGACTGGAGGCACCTGAAAAAAAATAAAACATACAAAACATAAACATCCTAACAAAATTCAATACAGAAGTTCTGTATCCAAAGCGGGATAATCAAAGTTTCCAAAAGTGGAGGGGTATTATCAAAATTTCAAAGTCCGAGATCGCGATCTAAGTTAATTACCTATTTAAAATTTTTCAATACTGTCCTTCCTCTGCTTTTCACATTCATCTCTCATCTCCAAAAGCTGCAAAGAAAGAATAAAACATGATATTTAAATGAACGTACCTGATTATGAATGGATGCTGGTGTTTCCTCTGGATGGGCGCGTCAGTGACGGCATGCACACACTTGAAGCTGAAAAACAAATTCCTAACTTTCGAGATTCGGTGGGGAATAATTGAAGTAAACGAGTAATAGTCTTTATTTTCATTCTCTATAAAAGCTTAAAAGTTGTATTCGGTGTTTAATTTTTCGTCTCTTCCGGGATTCAGTCCAAATTCGGGCAAAGTTCGTGCTTTGGTTACGCTACAACTTTCATTTTCCACCGGTGCCGATTACACTTGTACGCCTGCAATTTCATACGCTTACGAGTACTTTTCCAATTACCTTTTATGATTCGCCGGGCTTTTCTCCTTTTTGCAGCGCATCTACTGAACTTCCACATAGTAACGCGTTTTCGTTTACGGCGCTTAAATTTAGGATCATGCACAACTTTTCTTTTAAGTTTACACTTACTACTACTGTATTTACCATGTAACTTGCTGCACGATACTCGTACGTATTTACACTTGCGCTTCTTAGTATTCTTCGGAGTCGACATGCACCTTTTTCGCGTCTTGGCTTTCTCACGAGTTTGTTGATATTCCACTAACTTCGATTTACACTTAAATTTCTTTCTCCCACGATTACTTTGTGCCAACTTTCGTTTTCGAGAACGCTTTTGTTTTACTTTTGCCCTGCTGTTCGCTGCATACCTAATGCGGGATTGTGCGCGCTGTAAATACACTTTGCATTGAAGTTGACAAGCATGAACATAATCACGAACAATCAGCTGTTTTCGAGTAAATTTACATTTGAACCTTCGTTTTCGACAATTTCGCAATGATGACGTACTAGCTTGATAAAAGGTGACCATACTAGAATCTAATTTATGCCCTTCTACAGCATGTTTATTATTGGTGCGCATTGAGACCGAATTCAGATAAACTACCAAATCAGCAAAAGTCAACTGGTTACCGTGGACTATCTCACTATTCTTCTTGACCTTGGTGTTATATGTTAGCTTTTCTACTGGTGGCAATTTTCCTTTATCTGCATGCACTTGAGTAAGAATGTTACTTTTAGGCTCAGTTACCGTAAACGTTTCTGACAAGTTATCCACAAATAAAGCGCTTAGCACATAAAACACAATTCGCTGGATAGGCCTACACTTCAAACTATCAATCTGGAGCTGTTTCTTACTGCCATATTCAAAGTTAGTAAAGTCGGAATGGATCTGCAGTATAAAAATGCAATTCACGTTGGCCATGTATGGTACCAAAGACAAATTTGAATCTGTTAAGTCGCGCAAGACCACTTGCCCGTGACGTAAAAACGACAACACTGTAACTACATCTTCACACAAAAACAACAATTCAACTCGCAAGCCTTTCCTGGCTTCTTGGCGAGGGTGGGTACGCGTATTCCCAACGCTACCATTCGTTGTGTGTGAGCCATCGGCATCCCTAGCCGGTAAATCAATAACGTTAAGTATACTAGAATCACAATTGTCTACAAATACGCAAAACAAGCTTTTGCTTACTGCTACCTCCACACTACGTATTTCCTTTTCCTGACTATAACTAACTCTCTGACTTATGAGGCATCTATCTTCCGCAATGGGGGCCTGCGCGAATTCAAGAGTATTTACGATTTCACTTTCGCCTTGCACTTTTTTGCATTCAAGTCGTGCCGTCTGCATGCATTCATGAAACTCAACGAAACTTTCCTTACATTTTGCTACACTATTTTTAAACTCAACAGTTCCTGCTTCAACTTGATTGGTAACATCGATTAGTCCAGAGTGTACCTCGATAATGGAATTATTGGTGGTTGTAATACCGGTACTTAGTTGATCGAATTTGCAATCAAACTTATTTCCTAGCTCTAACTTATTGTTCGCGCACTCGTTTACCAATTCCTTTATTCGCTCGTTATTAGTGTCAATTTTATGCTCTAATTTCTCAGACTGTTTCTCTAATTGTTCTGTTAACATTGCCTGAAATTGTTCTAAAATATTCGCTTCCATATTTACTTAACTTGAAACAAATCAAATCACAATACAAAACATGCAGCAACGAACACTTGAAGTAAATAACAATGTAAACAAACACCTTTCTCAAACTATTACATCATGTCAGTTACACAAAATTTTTTATTTTGCTTCAAAATTTCATTTTGTAAAAGTGTTTCAATAGACAGTTAACATAAACAAACAAATTATTATTCATTCATTATTTTATCGAGGTGCATACTACTATGAGTGTGTGTGTGTGTGTGTATGTGTGATCAGCTGTTCGACATGTTCGCTCATACATACTATGAAAAATTTAGCGGAAGAAAAGTTCGCGAACAAACAAAATGTTTTAATTTCGCACAAAACAAATTATGCTAAAGATATTTCTGTGCTGATTATATTTACTTTCTGTTTTCTTAAATCCTACTCATTATTTTCTTTTTCTTTTCTTTCTTTTCACAAGTTGGGACAATCTACTCATAATTCTGCACCAAGTTTGCTACTTGCAACTACGTGATTCAAATGTTGACTATTTTCGTACTTTAATAAATGAACGCTGAAATAATTAAATGCAGTTCTATCCGAAGATTAAAGTAGGGTCTGTCACGGTTTAGCCATTTCGGGTGTAATTGTTATTTACGCCGTGGTTCGGAATAACTTTTTATTTCTCATATTTTCCCCTTTTTCTTAGTTATGTTTCCCAGTTACGCCATGACGTGAACGACCACTTCCCATGCTTGCAGTTCCACTTACGATGACTGGGGGGGCAAGGTCAATGGAAATGCAAGCAACGTAAGGTTTGTTGTTAAGCTACACGTATAAAGAAAATTAAATATTAAACATGTAACAAATGATAAAGTCACTTTTCGATAAAAGAAATATAATGTTACTATAAGAGCACAAATACTACATGCTTTTATATTTCCAATATGTTCATTATTAACAATTTAAGACTATTGATACGCTGGTGGCTTGACTTTAATAATAAACGACGTGGTGGCGTAAAATGTTAATCGACTCACGTGTTTCTTCGGCTAGCCTGTCGATGTCGCTCCTCCGCTGTCCTGTATTCGAATATATGCGTAGTTTTGAAGTTGAAGTCCTAAGGTTGACTCTTGACCGCTACTTCCTCGGTGAGAGTTCCAAACAGATGTGATGATTGTGAGTCCTGTTTCCTAAAGTAGTTATCGACCATCAGACAATTTCACTCATGTAAATGTTATATCAGACAACTTCACTCATGCGAATATTACTGCACGAAAATACGAACTATCACTGTCATATTCAGAAAACTTCGTTTATTCTGGCTTAACACTGAGCGCGTCGACAAAATATTTATACGTACACAACCTTTTAGTAATATGATAATTGTAGGCAGCTGAAGCGCTGCTCTTAGAAAAAAGAAGGCGCGCCGTGCGCGAGTAAGTGTCGACGAGTCTTTCGTTGATCGTACGCCGAGCAACTGACTCTTTTTCCAGTCAGCTATTGTGTATAAGTTCTTGGTGCTAGAGCGCCCCGATGATGACGTATACTACCAAGTTCACACTCTTTGGCTGAAGAAGTGCGGACATTTTAAATAATCAAATCAGTGTTGAGCAATGACAAGAAGTAAAGTGTTTTTGCGACTTTCCCGTTCCTTTCGGGACTGAGAGCGTTCACAAAGAAAGTCGTTGTTTCTGCGTCGTATGTCCGTATATGGTTACGAAATCTACCGGAAGTCTACTAACACAGATGAAAAGGCATTCCAAAGCGGTGACAAAGAGTTTCTGGAACATTTGGATTTATACGAGGGTTGGTTAATAAAGTTCAAAATAAACCTATCCTTTTTCAATATTTCTTTTAAATTCGTCAAAATGAGCTGTAGGGCGGTGACAGTACTTTAAGGATATTCACTTATTTTCATTCGACACTCACTAATTTCACTTTTGCTTTTAGTTTTCCACCGAATTATTTTAAAGATTTACAACCACTCTCTATTTCCCACACACAAACTCAAAACCAAGTACTAGTGATATGCACTACAAAACAACGTTTACAAACACCGACAAACACTAGCACTAACACTAAAAGAGAAAAGTGTTCATCTAGTTCTTGGTTATTACCACAATTGCTTTCTTGTTATTTCGGAACTTATGCCTTTTTATGGAACCTTCGCAAAGTGTTGCCCTCCGATTTTCATGAAATTTTGTTGGTAGAAAGGAGACTTAAAATAACCAACTGATTCATATTAGCTTTGCTAACTCGAATAACTTACACTAAAATTACAGATCGCTGAGGAAAAATACGTTTATTTATAAAATAATAAATGTGTGACAGTTACACCAACTAACTGAAAATATTGGCTTCATCAGACACTGTGAAAACAAGAGAGAGTTTCTTCTAAATATAGCAGAATCCCAGGAAATAGTTCTGAACGTTGATTGGCTGATCAAAACAGATTCAGCCAATCACAACAAAGGTTGACAAAAATGAAACTAAACACCGCAGATCCATTTCCCTCCCTGGTCCTGTGGAAAACTAAGCTACAAATTAAGTCTTAGAAATTAAAACTGTTATGAATTGGAATACAGGACTTAAAATTGACGATCGTTGGGGCAAGTTAGTGGAAATACTTAATTTGTAGCTTAGTTTTCTACTGGACCAGGGAGGAAAATGGATCTGCGGTGTTTAGTTTCATTTTTGTCAACTTTTGTTATGATCGACTGAATCTGTTTTGATCAGCCAATCAGCGTTCAGAACCATTTCCTGGGATTCTGTTATATTTAGATGCAACTCTTTCTTGTTTTCACAGTGTCTGATCAAGCCAATATTTTTTAGTTAGTTGGCGAAACTGTCACACGTTTATTATTTTATAAATAAACGTTGCTTTCCTCAGCAATTTGTAATTTTAAAATAACCGAATTACGGGTCTTTTCTTTTCTGCGGAGAAACGGTTTAAGGGGGCAAAAGTCCCTGCTGAAATTCTTTCTAACCAGTGCTGAAATCCACAGGTATTCTGCCTTAAACTCAATACCTGATTGCGCTAGATAAAACCATCAATTCATCTAATATGTTTATAATATTAAATTTAGAGCCCTTTTTGTGTTTATTTATTTCTCGTTTCATTATTTGTTTGTTACTTTATATAGTTCATCATCATATTCTGGTATCTTTCCTAAAATTTTAGTTATTTTCATTACTCCTTTATATTTTATCCAGGGCTTAATTGAATTTTGTAATACTAAATGTGTGGAAGCTTTTGCAAAGTTAGTGTGTTTAGACTTTCAATTCGGATCGCTCTTAGAATTTAATTAGTTGTTATTATGATTCGTCTTTGACTCTGTTAACTTTTCTTTGGTTTATTGATTTCGAACAAACTGTATGACCAAATTCCAAAACAATAATTTTTTATTGGCATGACCAGTGTCTTATTATATAGTTTTATTGTTTCATTTCGTAGTTTGTTGCCTCTTTCAGTAGGATTAACAGTTTGTTCTTTTTTTTTTTTTTTCGTTTTCTGTTACTTCTGTTTAGTTTCCGAAATTCAAATTCTCATTAATCCATAAAAGTTTTCTCCTGTCGGAATGCTTTTGTGTTCTATTTTCAGTTCGAGCGATGAAAGCAGAAAAGAAAGCATGGTGATCGCGACCAAAATTCCATTCGACATGTACGTTTCATGGCCCATAGGTACTGTACCTAAAAAAGTTATTTTTCGATATCTATCTGTCTGTTTGTCCTAATGTACAATCACCTATAGGCCATACCATTCAAGGTATCTAAACCAAATTTTAAACTTAAAGTTTTTATGTGGTTCTCCAAAGAAGGTCAATTTTTTCCTATCCCTAATAAAATGGTAGTTTACTGAAGGGTGAACATAGAAAAAAGTACAATTTTCTCAAAAATAGATAATACACCTCTATTTATATTTCATAAATCAATTTTCAATAGCAAATCATTTATGTAGTCCTAGTTATTTCTCTGTGAAAAATCGAGAAAGGGTAGTTTACTCTTGGAGGTGTTTTTTAACTATTTTCTCCGGCGATTTTTATCTTGTTTCCTGATAAATATTTAATTAACGATCAGACAATACGGCATAAATCATTTGTCCTAAAGAGCTCTACACAAGGTAGTTATTCTTAAGAGTAAGTTCTCTGGATGATTTTCTCCAGAACGACTCAAGCAATATTGTTTATATTTCATTAGCAACCTGACAATATGGTATGTCATTTGTCCTGAATAATTATAGGAGGGATATCTTATTTTTGGGGAGTTTTTTCGGATGATTTTCTCGAAAATAACTGACGCTATTTAACTCATATTTCATAATAATTATTTGTTTGTATTTCTATAATGGTGTATAAATCACTTTCGTGTGAATATTCATAAGAAGTATCTTACTCTTGGGGTGAATTTCTTTTTGTTTGGCAGTTGTGGAATACGATTCATGAGATTTTGTTGATATTGTGTTATTAAATACTCCATTAAGAATCCTAATATACATCGTAACTCATTTCTTATGCTAACATCTACAAGGGGTAGTTTACTTATGGAGTGAGCTTTATTTGCTCAACAGTTTCCAAAAATGTGTTCGTATTTCGCAAGGAGATGTTGTTAGTAACTGCAGCACAACGTGATTTAGTTTAAAGCACTACTCGCCAAACTTATGAAACTTCTGAGCTACCGTACCGTTTTTAAATCCTAAAGCTACCAACCAAAAGAACTACCATAAAAAAAAAAAAAAAATCTTACATTTGTTTATTGCCTATACAGTGCCGGCAAAAAAATCTTTACATTGTGAAACAAATCAGAAATCATTACAAATTCATAATATTGAAGTATTTTATTGTGGCTAATACTTTACAATTAGTATTTTGTCATACCACCTTTACATTTTATCACCATCTGCAGTCGTTTAGGCATTGATTCAGCCAGGCTGGCGAAGTATGTAGAGTCCATGGTTATCCACAGTGTTTTGATCGTTTCCTTTAGATCCTTGATGTTGTTTGGTCGTGTCTCTTGAATCTTGTTTTTCATGACATTCCAGGCGTTTTCGATTGGATTAATGTCAGGAGAACTACCTGGCCACTCCAAGAGAGGAATATTATGGTCACTGAGAAACTTTTGGACGACCTTGGACATGTGGGCCGGGGCCCCATCATGCATAAAATAATTACACTCATGAATGTCCTAAAAAGGAAGTAAATGTTCTTCCAAAACATTAATATAATTGCTTGCTTTCATGGTTTCATTCTTTGGAAGAAAGTACAGTCCTCCTCTGCCCTTGTTACCACTGAATGCCCCCCACACCATCACACTATCAGGGTATTTAACGGTCTTAACTGTAAATTTCGGGTCATACCGTGAAGCAGTACTCGGACGGCGCACCATCTTGGATCCATCCCGGATCAATCTAAAAGTGCTCTCATCACTAAACATCACTTTTTTCCACTCTTCAGGTGTCCAATCTTGATATTTCTTACAGAAGTCGAGCCTTTTTCTCTTCATTGCTGCTGTGGGAAAGGGCTTCTTCGCAGCACGGCGACTTGGCAAGCCGAGATCCTTTTGCAGACGGTGACGAACTGTCCTAATTGCGACATTCTGGAGGAGTTCAGGATACTTGTTTTTCAATTCTACAGCTGTTATGAAGGGATTTGACATTACTTCACGCTTTAGAAGTTTATCAGTCCTTGGTGAAGTCTTTCTAGGTGCACCGGAGCCGGACTTCCTACATGGTACAGTTCCAGGAGGAAATGACGCCGCTGAACGCTTTAGCTGGCAAATTGTCTCTCTTGACACTCCAAGATCCCTGAATACAGCGATTACTGAATCACCTTTCTCCAGAAGAGTTAAGGCCCGGGATTTCTCTGCCATTGTCAGCTTTTTAGATCCATTGTGTGTAATCAGAACAGTTATAAGACCACTTACTTTCATGAACTTTAACAAAAATCCAGCTGCACAGAGCAAAGAAAGAACTATCTCGCCGTACAACGCTACGAGGCACACTGAGCTTCTGCTGGGTGAGGAAAGATTGCAAGTGGCGCGCTAATCACTGACGTCATCATCAGGCTCCTCTCATATTTTTATGGCGGGAACGGCGCTTGACCCCGTTACGTGGATTATGCATGTAAAGTTTTTTTTTTTTTTTTTTTTTTTTTTTGCCACACAATGTAAAGATTTTTTTTGCCGGCATTGTAAACTTCCATAACCTATAAAAATATGAAATCAAACTATCCAAGTTAGCAAATGTCTAATACACACACGAAAAACATAGCAAATGTCTAATATACACACGAAAAACATAGCAAAAGTCTAATATACACACGAAAAACATAGCAAATGTCTAATATACACACGAAAAACATAGCAAATGTCTAATATACACACGAAAAACATAACGTGCACAACCTCACACGTATACAATCAATTGTGAGATGAGGCTTACAATGGCAGTTGTGTGGGAGAAACAAGCAGTTGTCAGCGCCCACTGTCGTTAGCGTCAGCTCAGTGGAAGAATCAAGGTTAGCTAACCGGAGCATTAACGCGATCCACCGAAAATGTCTCCGCGAGCTGCTAGTAGCTTGCAACCGACGGTTTCATGTTCACTGGTTTAAAGAATTGGAGCATTAAACCTTAATATGGTAAGCCGCACCTTTTATAGGAAATGTTTTTTTTTTACATTATCTCTTACTTTCTTTTTCAATTATAAAATATTTTGTCCCTTAAAAATTTCATATTTTTTTCCAAAGTTTCTTTCCTTACGTATTAGTCTTCTTTTTCAGTGCTTTTACTGATCAACTCGTTCCATTATTTTTGTCCTCCTCCCTACCTAACACAATAACGCAAGTGCATTCCATGAAGGTTCCAACCTGAACTCTTTGCATCTCCTTTACTATTCTAATTTGTGGTACTTGCCGTGTTTACTATTCTAATACGTGGTAATTTGTCTTATATATATATATTTAACACGAATTGATATCAAAGAATTGTCTAAATATTACCACGCAATTTTGAAATATTGCATTAGCAGCAAAACGCTTAATTAGACAGGGTGGGCAATAACTAGGAAGAAAAGAAACAAAAATTTAAAAAAGCAACAACATTAAAATAGCTGTGAATAATCCTGTTGAATGCCATCTTGGAATTCAACCACTACGTATATAACATACATTTTATTGCCATTAATAACAGGATACCCCTCGAAAGACAAATAGAGCCGTTAAGACATCACAAATGCATCACCTGGCAGCAAAAGGAAGATGGCCGCTCGGGAAATCATCATACCAGTGCTAGCAGTCGAAATGAGCCTCGACAAGAGTTAAAATGCAGCTGAAAGCGGCATGGTCGTTGAAACTAACCGAATTGTCCATTCAATGCAAGAGATTTCCGGCAAGTTGCCAATCTCATGTGTTTTAGTGTGTGACGTGGTTGTGAAATGGGAACAAACGAGAGTATTATAACCGCAGCCAATATAATTGTCGGATAGAAACTGAAGATGCCTCAGACCATAAACAAAACATACCAGCAAATGTTGGACACCGTAATCCCGCCCTCGATTCCTGGTGGATCTCTTATGTGTGGTTCGGTTGCCCCTTTAAGCTATAGTCGCACATTTTTCATAGACTCGATTCCTAGAAAGGGTCTTTCAGCTCTAAGCCGACCAACCTACTTTCGAAATATATTATTACTTTCCCCACTTCCAGTAATTTTTGTGTGGTAATATCCATAACAGTAGTGGGAAAAATATATATTTTGTAATAGGTTTTCATAAAAAGAATGTTCGTATAGCAGAAGTGATTGAAAACCATTGGTGTGCTTGAACAGAGAAGTGAACGTGTTATTACTTGTGATGTGAACCAAGAATACTTTTTTTTTTTTTTTATCGTGTGCTAATGAGAGGAGAAATTGTAGTAATCTATACAGTAATTCTCAAGTCGGTATTGTGATTCCCGTTGGGAGTTTATGTGATTTGGATACCACGTTAAGTCGTAGCTCCACGTTTCATATAGCCTAGGTGGTAGACGGAATTCTAAACTTCAAATCAACCAATTAAGTCGGTATTGCGTAGGGTAATAAGAAATCCTGCAATCATCCATTCAGTAATGTCGAAATACACCGTAAGCAACAAGTAAGATCATGTTATTATTACAAGAAATTTATTTACACTCTGTTACCCCAGCACCAGTTAATTTTAAATCAAGATTAAAATCTGCCCAAATATTAAATTACGCAGAGCATTTTGTAACGGTTTGTCCAATTTTTACTTGTTATTTTATAGAGTTTGAAATACCTCGGTAGTTGCCACTATACAGCTAGTCGTGTGTAGTAAGGGAACTTTTCACTATCTTCGCTTATAACATGTTTTTTGATTGGTTGGTTCGTTTTCTTTGACAAGTGTGTACTTCCCAACTTTGATGTTATTGAGAAGTTTCAATTTAAACAATTTGATAATTTTTGTAGAGCTGTTAAGAGAATTTATGGAAATGTTTATCTAAGAAATTTAGAATACTCACTTTTATTGTAGATTTTCAAAAATTGAATATCTAAGGACTTGACGTTTTGCAGTGAAACCATTGTAACTGTCGTCAGAATATTACTCAAAAGTAGGAAGCATCAGATAGTCTTGCACATTGTAATTGAAATAAGGTGTTTTAGCGAACTCTGTCAGAATATGTTAGTATTTGACTAGTAAGTATACTTATTGCGGAAAAAAATATCGTGTTTTATTGACATTTTACAGCAAATATTTGTTATAAGTTTACATTGCATTTACACTGCAATCTTATCAAACCGTCATATCGTTTACTTTCTTTTTATGCCTCACCTTAGCGTTTAATTACTTTTCTTTCACGTAATTTTGTTCCAAATTGCAATTAGAGATCTTGTGTATGCGTCTAAAATTTAACTGCAACTAAATCCCTAATATGATGGCCCGTGAGCGAAAGGCCTGTAGGCAATATATATACTATCCTTGTGATTGACTTATTTAGTTTTATCTTTAATTTAATTTAATTTAGTTTTGTTTGAAAAGTGACATTAAGTTTTTTTTTTTTCTTCAGAATCTCCACTAGGCAACAAAAGTGGACCATGCCGAGCATATTAGTAATGCCTGCGCGCCGTGGACATCATTTGCAAATCAAGTGGAAAAAAAATGAAGAAATGTCACAACCACTGCTTCCAGTAACTTCGTTATTGAGATTGATGTTGGTATGTCTTTTTTTTTTTTTTTTTTTAATGGGGTAGTTTCCACCTACTATAATGTTACTTGTCATTCTCACGATGTTGTTTCTAAACCTAACTTAAGCACGTATCAAGATTGTAGCTTGTTAATGAACAATGGAAAAGCAGTGTTCCTGACACAACTGGAGAAAGTATAGAAAGGGTTCCATACTTAAACTTTTTAGGCTAGAAGATATTACGTTACCACGATTTTTTCCCTGAAAATTTCTCCGATGTTTCTTTGCTTGTTTGTTCCTTATACATATCCACATCGTTGGCTTATCATACTTCTAGCTAACTGTAGAGAAGAGACCATTGTCTATTTACATTTTTTATGTATATCATAAAAAAGACTCAAAATGTGTGCCAAAATGCTTTATCTGGGAGCTCTCCAAGTTTATTTGTCCTCTGTACAAATCGCGCTGTTGGATCCTTTTAAATAAATTTTGGAACATAATATCTACCGGAAACTAGGTTTTTATTATGTCACTTTGATTAAAATGTCTCTTAAGGGGAGGGTTTGTTAAAAAATTTTGTATCAAAACTAGAGTAATTCTGGATTTCCTTAATTCAGAAACATGAAACAGTATATAAACATTTCATTTTAAAATAATAATTGGCCATATATCCCAGTGGTTTCAATAATTCCGCTTCTAAGTGAGCAAGGGTGGCAATTCCTATAATTTTATCTTGAATTTTCAATTTTGTATTCTGAAAATGATAAAAAAATAAAAAGAAAAAGAAATCTTTTGAACTGCTTAAAATTATTTTTTGAAGTAGTTCACACTTGGATCGACCTCGGATTTTATCATTACTTTGAATTGAAATGCGTATTCTAAAGGAGAAGAGGGTTCATTAATAATAATAATAATAATAATAATAATAATAATAATAATAATAATAATAATAATAATAATAATAATAATAACCACTATACCGTTGAAAATGAAATTTCGAACATATTTAGCACTTTTCCGTTCCATTGGCTTGGCATTCCTCAAAATACCTGTTTGGGAGAGAGAGTAAGCTTATTTAGAATTTTTATGTAGTGGTTTAGTACTTTCGCTTTTTAGTTCGCTACAGGTTTCTTGAAAATGGTTCCAACAACTTAAACTAGATATATGAACTTCTGTGTAAAAGAGCTTTAACTTGTTATTATTTTGCCCAAGCAAGCTGGGTACTTCATCAGCTAGTGTTTGTGATAAATAGATAATTTGTATTTAATTTGCTTAAGTTGCTCAAGTCGAGGAAGTTTTCTTACTTTTTTTTTTTTTTTTTTTTTTTTTTTTTTTTTTTTTTTTTTTTTTTAAGCGACGATTTACTTATAAGTACCGTTCATCTGTACACGACACGATTCAGTTTAGGTTTCCATTCTCTTACCGTCAATTTCCTTGCTAATAATAAAAACGTAAAATATTAACTCTTTAGTGGTATGTAGGCATTTGACATCAGTGTATAACAAAAATTGTGAGGAGTTTTACTCAACATACAAGATTCAATTTCCCACAGAAACTTCTAAGATACACATTATGAAAATAAAAGTGACACGTCCACAGTAGTTAAAGTGTCGCTAAATTCCAAAGGAAGCAACTAACGAACAGAAAAGTACTATATTTTGAACATGAGTATTGGAAATTATTAGTGTTCGAAGAATCGTTGTGTTGGGATTCCGGTATTGAGTATCAATATTAACAGAGAAATCTTAGCAACAAAATTCGAAATGACACAGTAAAAAAAGGATACAAAATTTGAAATTGTGCATCAGAATGCTGCTCACTCTAGCTTTGAAACTATGTATAACTTAAATGAAGGTAAAATCTAACCAAAGTATATACTTTTGTTATTAATCTGCGTTTTCGCCAATATAGCATTGCCTTCATCATACATAGTATTAAAGTACAATCTGAGGCTGCAGCTTATATACTTTACAAATGAGAGAAATTCACTTCTAATAACCAATACTATTCTTTCTTTCATTTTTAAAGTGATTTTTATATTCCGTTGCAGCCTTCTAAAACAAACCGCGTAACTTGATGTTGTATCAGTGTACTGACGAGTATTTACTGATTGGTGAAAAGAAAGTTATTTTGTCTGTTTCCGGCAATATTTCTGCTGCAGTACGTGCTTATACTCGTGTCATTGCGACGTGGACTACTCGCCTCACTCTCACACCACCGTCCTCACATGGGGCAGATTAGTCAAGTCCTGTAAGAGCGACCGAACATTGTTATTTTTTCCAAATTATAATTACAGCCGAAATTACAAGAACATATCGCACCACGGCTGTAATACCGCCACAACTCAAAAAAGTTAGTTTTGAGTAGATCACATTTGAAAGTGTTGATAATACAATTACTTTAATGTCATTCACTAGCGAAACTAGCGCTCTCACGCAGCTTCTATAGATATACCACATTGACTTGACACCTAGTCTTCCGTTCCAAGCGCTGCTATTGACTGAAGAAATTCCACTTCCTTTTGCTAAGGCTTTCTCGCTTAGCAACATTTGAGTTGAGTTGATTTCGAGTTTAACGTCTCGTTCAGCACCGAGGCTATATGAGACGTGGACCTACTGATTAACGTGGAATACGAACCACATGAGCTCCCGCAGGAAATCGAACCCGGGTCTCCCACGCCAAAGGCGCGTACGCTAACTGCTTAGCCACGAAGGAGCTCTTAGCAACATTTGAACCCTTATTGGCTCAACGCGTGGGTGTGCCGAGGGTGTGAGCCTTAGTTCGCATTTTTGCCGCGGCTCAAGACATTTTGGCAGCACTATATTAAAGCTAGAGCCATGACTCTTATATTGCCGGGTAGAAAGCAGGTTCACAAATCCGAATATATGCATAACTTAAAATTGACAATATTTCAGTTGTGGCGGTGTTGCACGCGTGGTGCGATATGTCAACATTATCAGCTGAAAGGCTAAATGATGGCGCTGATATGCAAGTTCAAAATCATTTATCCGTATGGCAAGTTATTTCTTTCTGATCTATGAGTATCACCTAATCAATCCATTTATGCAGGTGATACCTTTTTCCCTTAAGTTATATTTCTTCATATGTTTCCTCAGATTGTATAGCGTGCAAACATATAGATAGTAATTTCAATCGTACGATTTAAGTAAATAAATAATGTGTACGTTCTATTCTATAAGAACATGAAAATTAGCTACTTAAGGTCTTAATTTTCTTCAAGACATTAAACAAAATTGACACCGCTAGACAAGCTATTTCCTTTTCTCCTGCACTTATGGCTTTGCCTTGTTTATGTTTATTAGAGGAATCTGAGCAGCTGGTAACCTACTTGCTTGTTTGGGTGACATCTTTAAATAGTGGCGCTCGCTCCGCGTAATTTGTCATTGGTTGTAACTGTTTTCTCGTAAAATTCTGATTTTGACGAAAAATTTAATTCCATATAGATATGTGCTTTTATTTGGATCCTAAATGTTCTTACTGTGCCTTAACAATAAATTAATTACTAGAATATATATTATCCGGTGTGGACTATTTTCTTATGGAAGAATCATCTACTATTTGTCCCATTCTCAGTCTTGCCAATTCACAATTATTTTTCATTTTTCGTTACAGAATCGTTGTTAAACAGATGCGTCATTTCAGGAAAAAAGGCTGGAATTTTCAGTATATCTAAGGGATAAAGAAAATAGAAAAAAGCAGTTGTATTTAAGATATTAATTTCCTTATACTTCATATCATTGCTTGTCCTTTCATTAGAGGTTAGGAAGTTGTTAAAATAAAATAAAAATAAAATTTATAAAAAATGAGAGACATAAAATAAAAAGGATAATAACTATTTCACTGATTCATTACGAAGTAGCGGTGTATGAGAGTTTTTCTCAACGTGGCTGTAATAATTCGTATGTTGCGTTTTAAAAATGTGATTAGATTAAATGAATATTTAAGAGATGCGAAAACAGAATGTTCGAGTCATGATTGTGAAAACATCAGAATGGATTTTTAAGAGGGAAGAATTTTATAATGTTGGATAGGATGCTGCATAACTTTTGTACCCTTTCCCACCCGGATGCGGCTAAATTAAAATGCAGGTGTTATATGCATGTTAGATTTTGTGTTCATTTATTCCTATGTGCAACCTAAACGATTTCTTAGAATTTCGTGAATGAAATATGGATAAATTCATCATAGTCTGACAAATGACACTTGGGATATGGGGTCACATTCTTTGTTGGATATCAAATGAAAGGATAAGTCATGGGGATTCAAGCAATAAGTTATGGCTATTCTATTATGTATGAGAAAGAAAATAAATCCTTTGTTCAATAAATAAGTAGTCAGTAGTTTTCAACTTCTTAAGAAATGAACAATTGCTTGTTGGGAAATTTTTCTCGTCTCTCATGGAAAAGTACAAGGCAGTGCAGACCCTAGACAGGGCAAGCGGACGGGTGCCACTTGGCGGCATCGTCCGCGCCTGGTAGCTGAACCTGCGCTCTCTACACAACGCATCATTCACATATGAACATGAATCTTCTTGTCATTTCTCACAACATCTGTACATGTACATTTACAGATAAGTGGAAGACTTATTGATAAAAATCGGCAAGGGGTATCATAAAAAGGGGAGATTATTATTTCAATATCTCGCACTGTTTGCAATATTTGAGCCTACTTCCGGTTGGAGTTTCTGATGAATGTATGCCTTTTTCACCGTATGTTCATATGGACTTTTTTTATTGTTTAGGTGTGAGGATTTCACCAGTGGATTTAGGCTACATAATAAATGAACAACACCCTCTATATAAATATTTTTTATTTAATTTGTTGGCAACACTTCCACACTGCAGGCTGAATTATTTACAGAGCTTCGTAATAATAATTTATGTTCTTAGATTTTTAACTAGTTACAGACCTCAACTTTTAATTACGTTGAATTTTTCTTTTTTTTAATTCTCAGCTTTTCATTAGGCACACACCTGCGTTACCTCGTCCTCATATCTTATACTCTACTCCATGTTGTGTTCGTTTTTCGCCCTTCACTTGAGTTTTGCCTTTAAAAATAATCACAGGTGTATATTGTACGTTATTGATGATATTTGATTTTCACCGAATTTGGAATGGTGGTAGACCTTTACGTCCCAAATAGGCTAATGAAATATTATGATGCTTTTATGTATAAGATCCCCCTGTTCCTTGCTAATCTGTGTACTTGTGTGATAGTTTAGTCCTGTATTGTATTTGTTTTGTCTGATGTTACATGTATAAACTTTGAACCAAAAGAATTCATTGAGTAATGTAACTTCACGTTTCTGTTTTCCCGAGTCATTATCACATTTTTCATTGTGTTTAGATCAAAATTATTCTGAGTTTTCGTTACCTCAATCCCAAACCCCATCGGGAAAGTTTATAGAAGGCCTGCCCCGAAATTAATGTACCCCATTTTCTTCAGCCGCGACTATCCGTCACACAGCGTTGCCGCTTACACGGAAGGGTGGCTGGAGTCTTGTGATCACCGCGCGCCCAGCGCCAGTCGACTCCGAGCTCCTGGGGAGTCACAATGCCTGTTTCAGTGAACCCTTGTGTGAGTGCTCGGTCGAAATCAAGATGAATAAAACTCTGGAGCGGCCTTTATGACGACCGACTACTTGACCCAGGCCCGCATCTCAACGCTCCCTCAGCCTCCTTACAGTCCTGATTTGTCCCACTCGACTTCTTTTTGTTCAAGAGGATACAAAAATCCCTCAAAGGACAGCATTTGGGGACCCTGGAGAACATCAATGCGGCCGCGACCAGGTTACTAAAGGACATCCCTGTCACGGACTTCCAGGACGCATATAAAGCATGGTATTCGCGTTGGAACAGGAGGAATGGAGGAAGAGGCGCGTTATTTTCGGAGCAGACCTTGTAATTCTGCATTTGTAAGATGTAGTATGCATGTATTCCTTTCTTCTAAATCTATATATTTCTCTTCTACTGTTTAACTCTCATGATTATTATTATTTGCTATTTCATTTGTTAGCCAATTGTTAAATTTATTTTTTTCCTTCAATTTCTATTTCTTATTACCGTTCTTCTTTTGTCGGATAGCATTATTTTGCATTATTAGATTTTCTAGACTTTTTGACTATATTATATATGTTTTCTCTTTCTTTCTTTCTTAAGCTTCGGGTGCACGGTGGCTCACTGGTAGAGTGCTTATCTCTAGTACATCGAGTCTCTGGTTCGATCACCGGCCACGTAAGTTTCTGGTGAACAGCATCATGTTAGTGAGTTTTTTTTTGTAGTACTCCCGTTTCCTCCCACTTTCTCACTTCACTAATTCTTCCATCATCATTCACTTGCTTTAATCGTCGTCTCCCTCACCCTAAACGGCATAAACGTGGGACGTTAAGCTGACAGATTTCATTGCTTTCTTAAGCATCCATTTTCCTTGCTGTTACCTGTAATTTAAGGCTTACTATAAGGCAGACACTACTGCCTTTTACTCTATTTAAACTCATCTCTTTTTCGTTTTTACCTCTTCTTTCTTTTCTATATATTTAACCTTACCTTGGTGCGAGGAACTTCTTAACACATTAACTGATCATGCTTAAACGTGCCCTATTATTTTCGCATTTTTTTATATGTTCTTTTTAATTCCTTCCATCATCAAAACACATTACATAAAGAAAACACACAAATAATACAAAGATTGATACCTAGTGTTTAGTAGTTTTGTCAGTGGTCTTTGTCTTACGTCTCTGCATTTTACAGGTCTGTCTTCCCTTGTGTTCTTTTTCTTTCCTTTTATCTTCTGTGTCATTTCCTCGTTTCAGATGTGTAATCTTCCTTGTGTTTTATCACGATTCCCTCTTTACTAAGTTCTTAGGTTTCTGATCATAGTTCTCTTCGTGGTTTCTCATTGTACCTTGTATTGGTATTTTCATTTTCCACCTGTTTTCTTCTTTTCACGCATTGTTTATTTATTTTCATTTCACTGATCTACAACATTCTCTCCTCACTATACTTCTACTTATTCACCATATTTTCTTCAAATTCAATTTTCACCTGATTTATTCACTCATGACAGTTTTCCTTGTACAGTTTTATTATTTTGTGCTTGTGAAATAAATTTCCATATTAATTTGTCCGCTTCATTTCGCTTTGCGTCTTCATCTGTTTTAATTTCATCTATTTACTGCCACAACTTTTGCACTTACACAATTTCACTGATGTTAACCACCATATACTTACTCCACACATCACGAACACTAATTCATTATAAAACTAACACTAACCCTAATAAACGTGAGTACATTCCGAATTCTTGAGAATTATCAGAAGTATTTATCGATTGTTATGGAGTCGTTTTATTTATTTAGTCGTATTAAGTAGCTAATTTAATTATTGTAATTGTTTCTTCTTTTGTTCCGTATACTACTGGTTACATGTTTTATTACTTTTTTTTTTTTTTTTTTTTTTGAAATACTGTATTTTGTGGTAGCATCTCGTTAACTCTTTTTCTTAATTTGTTTAATTTCCCCACAATCCATAAAGTTGTCATAAGTTGCTAGGATATTTTCTGGATGTTATGTATCTATACAATGACATATTTTTAGTCAGGGGCCGCAGTGGCTCAGTGGTAGAGTGTTCAACTGTGGTGTGTGTTGTCCCTGGTTCGTTTCCAGGTGGATCCCAGTGCGCTTTGTGGTGGACAAACACCCTTTGTGTTGGTTTTCTTCGGATTCTGCCGTTTCCTCTCAATTTATTCATTCCACATTTCATTCGTTGTCATCACCATCGTCTCTTGTAGCCTACAGAACATAAGCATTTTCATTTCTATGTTTATTATTTTAAAGTTTTAAAGGAACTATGTCCTAATAAGAATTCCATTATTTCTGTTTCCATATGACCAATTCTTTTTCTGAGCTCCAATGTATGTTTTTGTCTTTTCCTTGTCTGTCACCTTTGACTGTTTATCCCTCTTGATTGCATTTATCGCATATTATGGTGTGTAGACCTTTCATTACCGAGTTATTTGAGGTTTATAATCTTTTTTTATTTCACGTATAGACAAACATACTAGTCTATCTTTTCTAATACCGTGTTCTATAAACTATAAAAGTAAACAAGAAAATTCTATCGCCTTGCGTGGAGGTCTGTGTTCAATTGACCCTCACGCCGTGGGTTGAATGCGAATGGAGATAAAGCGAAGGTCAGTTGTTTGTGTGGGTATTTCCAGCATACTACTTGGCTGTGGTAGTTCAGTTACACTGTGAACTTGTGTAAGGACAGAGTGAACATGGTACTTCCAGAGAGCGTCATAAGGGCGTATATACTGTACGAGTTGAAACTGAGGTCAAACGCCGCTGCTGCGGGGCTTAAGATATGCCAGGCCTTTGGTGAGAATGTCGTGACTACGCAGATCGTGCAACTGTGGTTTCACAAGTTAAAGTACGGTGACGAAACACTTGAAGACGCACCACGTACCGCAAGAGCAACACATGTCCAAAGTGAAGATCTTCAGGCAGCAATTCAGGCAAACAGTGACCACACATGTCAGGAACTGGGACTACAATTCAGTGTGAGTGGAGAAACCAATAGGTAACACCTCCATCAACTTGAGAAGCACTATTAGTTGGGTCTATGGGTCCCACATGATTTTACTCCGGGCCAGAAGGCAACGCGAGCAGACACCGATGTTTCTTTGCTGTCTCGTCTGAGAAAGGATCCATTTCTGAACAGGGCGTCGACATGTGATGAGAAGTAGGTCGTGTACGGAGCTCCACGGCACCGTCATCATTGGTTAGCGTCCCATGAAGCTGTTCCAAAACAGCCGAAACCAGCACTGCACCAGAAGAAGGCCCTCCTGTGTGTTTCTCTTCGGTGACTTCTCGCGCCATCGTGCATCGGGAACTGCCACCAGCTGGTCAGAGCATCAATGGAACTGTGTACTCTCAGCAGTTGAGCCGTGTTCAAGAAAACTGAAAACTCTGGAGCCAGAAATTCTGAATCGCAAAGGGGTCCTCCTGTTCCAGGACAACTCTAAGCCCCACGTGACTAGGATGACCTGGGATACCATTCTACGCCTTGGATGGGAAACACTATTGCATCCACCATACTCCCCGGACTTGCACAGTCCAATTATCACATGTTCCATTCCTTGGCAATGATCTTAGAGGACACAAGTTCAAATAGAGTTGCAAAAAACACTTGATACCTTGTTCGCTTCACGGCCCATCAATTTCCACCGCGATGGAATCCCTGGCCTTTGAGAACGTTGGCAGAAGGTCATCTATGTTGATGGGGACTATTTTTGATCTTCCAGGTATGTCTTAGGTGACATATCGATGTTCGAAGGTGGTGGGTGAAGAGCGACAGAACTTTCTTGGTTACCTTTGTATGTATAGTTTTTATAGTCCACTTCGTTAACGTTTCTCTTACTATGAATATGAGCGTAAACGAATAGTTTGAAGGCTGCTTACACTTTTATTTCTTCCTTCCACTCATCCCTACATTAGCATTTTACCTAATGACTTGTGACAGTCGCATGTGCTCCAGAAAATTTTTCATAAAATATATTTTTCTTTCTTTCTTTACTCTCTCTTTTCTTTTCCTAGATATCACTCCTTGGTATATTAACAGGAAAATCAATTCAAGCTCTATTTTTATACTTTTTAAGTGCGTTAATTAATATTGGATTAATATATATATTTCATTTTTATTTTCAAATAAAGTAAACAATTATTATCACTGTACCTTTATACGTTATTTAGTATATACAGAACTTCTATACCGATGTTGTTGAACAAGAGAGAAATATCGGGGAGTGGTAGCTCAGTGGCAGAAAATTCACCTCAAGGACATGAAGTCCCTCGTTCCAACTCCCACCAAGTAGGTTTTGTGGTGGACAAACAATGAGTATGTTGATTTTTTCCCATTTTCTTCCGGTTTATTCATTCCACCATTGTCATCCATCCCATCATCAGCATCTCCTTTAGGATCGGTGCGTAGTTGTTGACCTTAAACTAGAAATAATAAAAGATAAATACAGTGGAGTCTCGTTAATTCGAACTTGGATAATTCGAACAGAAGTCCATTCCCCTTGAAAACTGTATTGAAAACAATTGTAAAAAATCGTGGATAAATTGAACTTTTGAACCTATGTTTTGGATAATTCGAATTAAATATAGTTGAAAATTTTTAATGTTGGACAGATGTAAACAGAGAAATACAGTTTTAACGTGTTTTCAGTTATCCAGATGCAGCCATAGGAAAGAGTAATACAAAAGATAAATAGAAAATGTATGTAATGATAAAGATGAAGGTAAATTGGGGAAGAAATAAAGATAGAGAACATGTGCCAATCACATCTTGTTTCAGAATTGGTTGAAAATTTAAGATGAATTTTCGATAAAGTCAGCCAAATGTTATTGATATTGTATTCCACATAATACATGAAATTCAAGATTTATTCACCCTACAAAAACAATCAAATTTAAGCAAATGAGGTTTACGACTTCTTAAAAGTGAGAACAGAATATTTAAATTGTTACTGGTATTTAACTGTTTGGGCTATTCAATGTATGTTGTAGTGTTATACGTAAATATATTTTCCATTGTACACGTAGTTTGAATTATGTGGAGTCAATGTCGTTTGTTAGTTTGCGGTATACGATCACGCAAATAATAAGCTGCTTTAAAGGTAAAGTCTACACCATGTGAATATGTTTTTGATGCACAGTACTTTGATTTGATTGTTGTTACATATGTGAAAATGAATGTTGTTGGATAATTGGGATTTTGGATAATTTGAATTTTATTCGTGCCCCCTTGGACTTCGAATTAAAAAGAGTCCACTGTATAATATATAGCATGCGTTGTAGTGCATGAATGAAGACATTACAGAAAAAGGAAAACCAAAAAAAAAATGCATATATTCATGCACGAAGTTGGACAAAATTATTTAATTAAATAAACCATACGTCATTTAAAATATAAATTTGTTCTTTGTTTTGTTAGAACTGTAAATTGTTCTATTCTATGCGTATTGAAATCTGTAAGGCTGCTAACCAGTTCTCTCTAAATGGAGAGCATCGCTATCGTAGATAGTATTTCTTTTATCGTGGTGTGCCGAAGGAAGTATATTTTCTTTAGGATTACGAAGAACTTCTCCGATGATCGGAATTTTGCTAGTTTTTTTAATGAATATAGAGCACAAAAATTCAGTTTCTAGTGACCAGCTTTTTTCCCCTTATTTAGTACAAAGCAGTCGTTCGAGACATTTAATAAATATTAATATTTGGGGTGATTTATCGCTTTCAATAAATGGGAATTACCGTGAATTAAAAAACTGTTAAATTTGATGCTTAAATTACTTTGAATATAGGAATTTCTCTTTAGTGAGTGGCAGAAGCATATTTCCAGGTAAGACGGAAATTACGTTTAGCGATTGCAAATAGTAGATATTTCTCTTATCATTTTTTTAAATTTTTTGTTCGATTTTTTATTTATTCTGTAGACCATATTACAGGTACATTTGCGTATTGAGTTTTCCTAATATCAATTCTTAAGTGCAACGATGCTTTAAATCGGGAAAATCGATTAGATCAAAATTCAGATACCCAATAAGCATAAAAAGAATATGCAGAATTCTGTACCTGGGAAGTTTGTTATTAAGATCCCCAGTATCATCTTTTCACTGTTAAAAATTATTTCCTAGATTAAAACTTGCTTGGATACATAGTTCGATCCCAGTTCCTACCTAACGGACTTTGGTGGTCGGAGCTCACCTGTTTCAACTCTACTTTCTCCATTCCACCATTTCATTCACTCTGATCTTTACCGTCTCCTTTAGACTGCTTCTCAATAGCATAGAAGGTAAAACTGAAAGATTTCATTTCATAATAGTTATTTGTACAGCATTGAAAAATATTGTAACAAGAATTTTAGGAATGATTCAAACAATGGATCAAAAGATTGCTACCTTGGTCAATAATTAATTTCTGGATCAGGGGCCACATTTTTGAACGGCCCCTAAATCGAGTTTTCACATTTTTTACGGAACAAGCACATCATACTGAGTAAATTGTTAGTTTTGGTTTGGCTACAGTGTATGTAGTTCTCAAAATTTGGGGCGTACAAGAAAATGTTTGGTTGAATGAAATATATTCAATTTTTTGGATCATCGGCCACAAAATTTTTGAATGACCCGTAAATCGAGTTTTCGTATTTTTTGCGGAATAAGCATATCATACTGAGTTAAGTGATAGTTTGGGTTTGGCTACACTGTATGTATTTCTCTAGATATAAGGCCTACAAAAATTTTTTTCCTGAAATATATTGAATCTTTTGATCCAAAAAATGTACTAGTAAGTGAAATTCGAACTCGAGAACTAAATGTCTGGAGACCATAATACGAGGACAAAGTACATGTAGGTGGCCTCGTCATGGGTTGTTGACATGCAGATTCCGTTCTTTTCTAGTTAAGAGATGCCAGATTTGTAGTAGAGTGGTTTTATAGAACAATTCTAAGTATTCATTGTGGGAGAAACGGAACAATATCAAAAATTAAAATAATTTCATATTTTGTGATCAGTTTGGTGCAGTCTTTGAGAATATTTACTGTCTCAAAAGCTGTCCATCGCCGGATCTCTCTAAAGCAAAATGTTTTCCTTTCTTTTAGTATTATCATACGTATCAACCATCAAATCTGGAGATTCCAACATGAAAAACCAAGAGGTATTTCTAATGAAAAACTGAAGTGTAGCTGCAGCTAACGATGTGCAAAACTACCATGGATTCTGAAACAGATTATGTACGTTCAGCCAAGCTTGAGTGTGTATGAGGCTTCTCGAACGACCACTTTCTCTCGACAATTCTTGATCGTGGCTTTTTTTTTTAATTTTCTTTCCATTCTCTCTCATACTTCATTCTGCCTGTTCTTTGTCTTCCTTGTGACCGTTTTTCTTTCATTTTCATAGAACGAGGAACGATTGGAGAGGAGAAAGTATGGTGATTATGAAAAAATCGAATTCAAGATTTCAATGGATTTACAGGTATCGTGGCTCCTACATGTCGAAAAATAGACTTTTCGAGATCAGTCCCCGTTCGTCTGTTCACCCCTGTATGTTCAGTCGCCTAGAGGCCATCATACTCTTTAACGTATCGAGACATAAATTTACTTCAAATATTTATAAGATTCTCTAAGGTGGAAAAAGACCTCGAATTTTCTTAATACCCCAAAGTTAAGGATAGTTAAATAAAAGGTGAAAATCAAAATTTGCGATTCTCTTGAAAACAGCTCGAACGATTTTATTCATATTTTATAAATCAGTGTTTCATTTGCAACGTGGTAACGTGGTGTAAGTCGTTATTTTCAGGAAAACTACAGAGAGGGTTGTTTATCCTTGGGTTTAGTGCTTTTACGATTTTCTCAGAAACTACTCAGGCAATTTTCATAAATAAATGTTTTTATTATTAACACTACAATACTGGTTAAGTAATTTCTCATGATTAAATCCACAAGCGTTCCACAAGCGTTAGTTGGTTAGTTTACTGTTAGGGCGAGTTTATTTTTGGATGATTTTCTGAAAAAAAAAAATGCATAAGGCAATTTTGTTCGTTCCATTAGTAACCCTATATCACTTACGTTGCGTTAATCACTTTCACAAAAATATCCACAATGGATATGTTACTTTCTTTAATTTATGGGTTTTTATATATATATATATATATATATATATATATATATATATATATATATATATATATATAACAACAATTTTCCCACATACGACTCACGGAATTTTGTTGGTATCTCATAAACAGATATTCTATGAATGACCATGACATATTGCGTAAGTCATTTCTAATGAACCACGAGAGGTAGTTTACGTTTGGGGCTGAGTTTTCTTGGAATGAAGCTTATAGAAAACATCATATTGCTGATATTTCATAAATAAATGTTTCAGTAATAACTGCACCATAACAAATTTTAGTTTGAGAAAATGAAGCGACAAAGTGTAATGCTATGGCCCGTGCCTTTTATTTGCTTCTCCGAGAATGCAATTTAAGAATCTCATCTCTAGAGCCCCGATACCAGGCCTATTTCTTAATATTAGAGATATAAAGTTCCCGAAGGTCTTCTGATAGTCTATGCTTCAATTTAAGTAAAATTTGTTTTGCCTGTCTCGTAACTTAAAAGCAAAAAAATCTTTGCATTTCCTTGAAAATCAGCACAAAATTGACATAACTACATAGATCCCTTGTAATCGTTTCTGTCGCTACCTTTTAAAAAATCCACCACTATTTTCGGGTTCACTTTTTTTTTTTTTTTTTTTATTTTAGTGCATTTGGACTTCTAAAAACAGAAATGAACTTTGTCCAGATCAAGATCAAACTCACGCATACATGAAAGAGATTTTGGCACCAGTAATGTAGGCGAATTATTGTGGCTAACAAGGGCTTGGACAAATTACAGTGACTTGCTCGAGCACCCAGAGATGAAAAATCCACATATTCCTAGTAATTTTTTAAATATGCGCCTTTGAAAATTGAAAGATAGTTTAAGATTTTAACAAGTAGCCTTGTGAAGGAGTTTGATTTATGTGCTATGTTATTGAAATCGAAAGTGGAAGTGAAATTTACACTTGGGACGCTTAAGTCATTGTATGAAGGTAACCAAGAAACTCTGTCGCCTTTTAACCCAGCACATTCGAACATCGATATGTCTCCTAAGGCATACCTGGAATATCAAAAATAGTCCCCATCAGCATCGACGACTTTCTGCCAACGTTCTGGAAGGCCATGGACTCCATCGCGGTAGGACTTGGTGGGCCGTGAAGCGAAGAAGGTATCAAGTGCATTTTGCACCTCTACTAGGGATTTGAACTGGTGTCATCTAAGGTCATTGTCCAAGGAATGAAACAGGTGATAATCGGAGAGTGTAATGTCCGGAGAGTGCAATGTCCGGAGAGTATGGTGAATGCAATAGTGTTTCCCATCCAAGGCTTAGAATGGTGTCCCGGGTCATCCCAGCCACGTAGGACTTAACATTGTCCTGTAAGAGGAGGACCCCTTTGCGATTCAGAAATGCTGGCTCCAGAGTTCTGAGCTTTTTCTTGAACACGACTCAACTGCAGACAGCAGTTGCATTGATGCCTTGACCAGCTGGTAGCAGTTCCGGTGCACGATCCGTCCACCAAGTCTGGACTGGAACTGGAAAATTCCTGATTCACCGTTCCTTGAAGCATTTGATTTACACCTGATACAAATTTTAGACCTGGATGTCTTACAGCAATTGAGTGTGCATTTCGCACAAATGTTTCTTGTATTGTTACTGATTTAAATAGTTCCAATGCGATGAGAGTTCTAAGTCATATTTTTGCGATTGTGTTATTCGTTTCGGACGTTAATTGCAATGATAAATGCTAGCTTTGATAAATGCCAGCTGACATTCAATACTGTCGACACTGTAGGCCTGTACTGTTTATTGAATACACGTTCCGCTACTTCAAATGAGTAGGAACTTTAGTATACTTATGTAAAGTGACAAGGTGAATTCAGAATTATATAATTGTTAGTTTTTCTTTTATATATATAATTCTTTACAATGATTGAATGATAAGAGCTACTGAATGATAATTCCAATTGTTTTGTCGTTTGTTGAAAAGGAACAGACAGTATTTGATCCATATTTACATACACCAGTTATAGAATTTTGGTAGTTTTCAAATTCATTATTTGGTGGGCAAAATAATAATTACTTTATTTTGCTCAGTAAAAGAAATGCATAAATATTACAAAATACGTTTTCGTTGTCAATTGGTGAAGTTTCGTTGACACAATTCACTGTTTGGAGAGAAGTAAATTGCAAAACCTCCTTTTACGTGTTTGAGATCATAAATGCAATGTACACACAAGAGAACAACTTCCTCAACTGGCTTCATTGATTGACAGAAATATACTACTGCAGTGGCCGCGCGTAGCGTAGTCACTAACGCTCTAGCCTTCGGTGCGAGCGGTCCCTGGTTCGATTTCCGGTGGGGGGCATTCGGTCGAAAAAGTGTAACAGCTTTTTCAGACCTGCCATCCTGAATGAGGTTTTCCTGGGTTTTCCTTATTCACACAAAATGCCGGAATGATGCCTAACATCTAGGTTCCAGGCCGCTTCCTTCCTTCCCCAATCCTTTCTTCCTTCCCTTCCCTCGGATAGTGTGCTCTCCGAGGGAGCTCATCCTCAAACGTGACGGGCTAATATGGCCGTAGGTGCCGAAAGCCCAGAAATCTAAATCCTAAATATATTACTACAGTTGAAATGAGCTCGTGTCCACTGGCACACGGGTAACAAGTTTTATTTCGTCACAATCTGAACGTATAGAAGATATTGTAATATTAATTATCTATTAGCCTGAATAATTTTCTTTTGAATTGTACTATTTTTTCTTTCAATATTGCTAATGCACTGACTGGAAATTCTTCAAGATTGTAAGGCTTAACCCTTTGACTATCTTTTTTTTAATGTGAATATTCTTTTATATATACGACTCCTTAAATGTGGGATATTCCTAACATATGTACACAGTTTTGGAAACTAAACATAGTCTCCTGGTCACATCTGACCCGATGGGAGAACAACATGTATTTTTTCTTAGAATTTTCTAAAAACAAATTCCTAACGATGTTTGAATTATTCACGTGGGACACATTTATCCCGTTGATAGTCAAAGGTTTAAGTCGTTACAGTGTTTTTGTATTTCAACAGTGGCGTAACAATATATATATTACACAGTTAAAACTACAGCGAGTAGTTTTAATCGGATTTAAGTCTACTAAAAGCAAAGCTTGTACAATGCAAAATATTACAGTATTTTTATGTATGCCTGAAATTTTGTCTACCTGTCCCAGTAGGTATGTTAAACATATAAGTAGATTTTATAATCGCAATTTTTTAAAAAACTATTGTACTAGCTACAACTAAAACTACTTTTTTTTTTTTTTTTTTTTTTTTTTTTTTTTTTTTTTTTTTTTTTTTTAAAGAAATTCTTGTTTCTTAAAAGTGATGACACTCATCCACTCAACTGACGACTGCTCCAATTTGCTTTATGTACAATGTGGTCAGGTCAGTATTGCATCAGATTGGTGATCATATGAGATGTTGATTTGCTCATCATATGAGGCATTAAAAGTAAGAGTGGACTATGTTACATTTTTGACGTTTTTGAGATATTGGTACCCACAGGTCAGAACAATGTAGACTTATTTGTTGGAAAAGTGGGATGTGTACCTCAACTGACTCAGAAGCTATACAAACAGTCTAGTCTATTCTTGCATTTATAATAGTTCGTTTTGTTTTCCAGCAAGAGTGGTCTATGTAAAAAAAAAAAAAAAAAAAAAAAAAAAGTTGACACTTGCATGATTGTCACAGTAATGAAGCTATATCCATATACAGCTTCATTGGAGCTATTGCTATATCCAGTGGAAGACTTGACAGGGTTCTGAGGAAACAGCAAGCGAACGTTGACATAGTTCTTCATAATATGAGAGGAAGAGCTTCTTCTGTGAACAAGACACCTGACTCCAAGATATTTAAAGTTAGTGCTCACATAAAAAAGTTATATGTCACTACCAGCCATTATGCCAAAGAAAAGAATAATCAAAGACTCTATTTAACAGTGAATTTGAATTTTCGTAAAATATATGATATCTGTCTGGAAAAGAATCGTGATCAGGAAAGCTTCGTTACCGAAAAAATCTACAGGAATATTTTTAAAGAAAAATTCCCAACTCTTCGCTTTCATCTACCAAAGGTTGATACCTGCAAGACATGTGATATGCTTCATGCTAAAATCTCAGCAGCTACATCATCAGTAAAGTCATCTTTGAAGAAAGATCTAGAGCTACACCAACGCGAAGCAGAAACTGCAAGATCTAGCCTCAAGAGAGAGAAAGAAGTTTCATCTACGAACTCCATTAGCATAACATTCAATCTTATGAATACCATGCCTACTCCAAAGTTAGAAGTGAATGAAGTGTACTGTAAACGACAAGTATGGACTTTTAACTTAGGCATCCATGCATACTTTCATGACCAGCAAGTGGTATACATGTATATGTGGCACGAATGCACAGCTTCGAGAGGTTCCCATGAAATAGCATCGTGCCTTTGGCATTTTGTTACGGAAGTGTGTGTTTCAAGAGGAATTCGGAACATAATATCATTTTCAGATTCATGTGGTGGCCAAAACCGGAACTATAATATCTCTCTGCTGTGGGGTCAAGTTGTTGCTGTGATAAACATTTCCAGAATTGATCACAAGTATCTGGTCCCTAGTCATTCATACTTACCAAATGACGAAGATTTTGATGTTACCAAAAAACAGAAACGCTACCATGCTGAAGTTTACACACCTGAAGACTGGATGCAAGTTGTAAAGAAATCCTGCCGGAAGAATCCATACACTATTGTGAAGATGAAATCCTCAATGTTCTTCACTATCACAGGCACCCATGTAATAAATAGCAAGGACAAGGTCAAATGGTTAAAGATTCGATGGATTACCTTTCAAACTAAAGATCCTTTTCTAATGAAGTTCAAGCACATTATCAATGACGATGTGGAATTTCAAGAAGTTAATTTTGCAGAAATGAATGTACACAAGATTTAAGTACGTAATGTCATCAGCTTAAACGAATATATTGCGAAGCCCATAAGCGCAGCGAAACTTAATGATCTGAACTGTCTTATGAAATACATACCCCGTATTAAACAGCGGTTCTTTAAGTCGGTAAAGGCCCAACATTGAAGTCATGTGAAGGAGGAGGAAATGACCTTGATCTAGATATTCTCGGCAGTGACTGAATACTGTTGTCGTTCTTCGCCGCATAATGACTGTCACACCTTTTTTCTACTAACTGTATACACTTTTTTTCTTGGTATATCAATATATTATTACTTATTCATACGTTTTAATTTTCTATGTACTTTAATAAACAGTTTGAATGGTGTTATTTTCTTTTTTCTTATCACTACAGATTTATATTACAACATAATTCCGGTGGCATTCCAAAAGTACGTTCCGCAAGACTGGGCTATGTGCAATCTTTTAGAATATTCAGCATACGCACGCCATGAACATCCAAAATTGTACTAATGAGAAATGTGAAAGAGATTTGATATCTGTGTACAAGGTAACAGTACCGTTTAAATTGGAAAATAGTACTTATTCTAATCATGAGAGATGTAACGCTTTGAGGCCGTTTTTCTCCTAAATGCTTTTGTAACATAGACCACTCTTACTTTCAACGCCTCATATGTAAATCCAATTTTTATAATTTCGAACGTTGTTTTATATCTAGATTCTAAGTGATAACAACACTATTTCTAATCCGTACATTTAGTTTTATCAATATGATTGGTGATAATAATATCCCAGTCCTTATGTGGATTCCCTTTTTAGATATTTAGTAATGGGTTTTTAATCCTTATGTAATAAGCTTCGAATCCGTTTCTTTCGTTATTCGAGGTCGCCTGACGTAAAACTTTAACTTTTTTTTTTCTTTCTTATTGGCTGTTTAGTAGTTTGTAAGTAGTGTAAGTAGAAAAATATAGTGCGGTTGGAAAGACGATTATTCAGGTTAGTAGATAATTAATATTTTAAACTTCTTAACTAGGTCATTGAGTACAAACAAAAGTTTTTCCTTCCAAGAACCAGTGAATGAAGTTTTAAAATGGAGCAATCGTAATGATTCTATGAATTAGACAGTAATTGTAGAAGTATGCACTAACCCCCAAGCGTGCATTATATCCATTATGAAACTTCGTTATTACAGCTTCAAACCAACTGTAATGAATATCTGTTAAAACAGCATATCGATATCACGTAAGAAAACAATCTGCAAAAATTCGAAGTTTAGTGATTAGGCCTGAAAAAAAGACATCATCTAGACAACTTCGAAAACGAAAAAGTACCTTCCGTAATTAACACGACTACAGGATATGATAATGTGTGAAGTAAATGCTAGCATGTTTATACTGTCTTTCATAATACTTTGACTTCATTTAAACATTTAGAACTATACGGAGGAGGTGAACCATTATCCTTGTATAAAAGGAGAAAATGTCAGTGCCGTACTCTAGTTCGTAATAGTTAACATCCACACTAATTTGTGTTGCTGCCTGCCTGTCCGATACCAATAGATGTCATTAGCGTGCAAGCAATTAGGCATTTCAAACTATTTTAACGAATTGATTGCAATTCACAAACCGTGTTCTTTCAATTTCATTATTTGAAAATAGGGCAAGGACCGTAACCATATTAAGAATTGAGCATTTATATTTGTGTAGCCGCAAAGTTAGTTAGTGGACAAACAAGCAAAATAGTTAAATGTAAACATTTAGAATTTTTCATTAAACACGATATAATTTTAACTAATATTGTTCAGCGGGCCAAAGGCTCAGAAGCATCAAGTTGTAATGTAGGAAATATTGTATTTTCCGGTGTATAAAAACTTATTTAAAAAATATGGTTGAAGAAGTACTTTCACTGCATGTTAAAAAGTTTATATACATATATATTTATATATACAGGACGGATGTTTTATCCTGATGCGCCTTTGTAACTTTTAAACTAATGAACAAAACACGCTGAAATCTTGCAGCATGCGAATATCAGCAAGGGGTATTGTTTAGTATACTCCGTTAACAGTGTTGGAACCCATCATATATATATATATATATATATATATATATATTAATGGCACTACGTCAAATTATTACATATTTCACATCTACATATAAACCGAAAACTTACAATACCAAACTTATCATGCAGTGTTGCAAACTAAGAACGCTACAGTATCAGAAACACCAAAATCATTCAAATTGGGGAGGGTTCTACAACAATAATGACGCAAGTGAGACTGATTGGGTTATGCAGATTCAAAGTACCGTCAGTTTGGGATTTTGGGCGACTTTGGCACATTTACCAAAAAAGGTATTCAATTATTTCTACTCCCAAAGACAGCATAATTATAGAGGGCGCGGTGGCTCAGTGGTAGAGCGTTCACCTCCGGTGCTTGGGGTCTCTGGTTCGATCCCAGCTCACACCGTGTGAACTTTGTGGTGGACATACACCGTGCTCGTGGGTTTTCTCGGTGTTCTCCCGTTTCCTCCCACTTTCTTCATTCCACTCTTTCATCATCACCGTCTCCTTTAGCCAAACCGGCATAGCCGTGGGACGTAAAATTTAAAGATTTCATTTCATTTTCACAGCATAATTTTAGTCTAACTGTCTGAAACATATATTATTGTAGCAAACCATGTATATTTATACGAATCAAGATGCTGTTTTGCAGTTCCACACTCTGTTTAAAAACACCTAAGGAAAACGTTATTTTTCAATAGCTGCAAAACTTCAGAGCCTCACGTCACACCACAAAAGTTCTAAATTTTGCATGGTTATTTATTTAGCTGTTCTTTTCACATTCCTCGAAGTACATAATTATTGCACACAAGAGTGAGTATGTATAAGTACATTGTACTTTTTGGACTGGGGTGACTTTGGCATCCTTGGAACTTTAAATAGATTAACTTTTCCCTTAATGTTGCTTCTAAAAATGTCTGCAAATGTTACCAAAGACTTGAAGAGTGGATTTTCAGCAACAGAAATTTGTCCTTTGAACTCCTCAACTGTTTTGAAGAGAATTCCTGGAGGTTTGTCTGAACCAGTTAATAACTCAGGTCAGGAACAAATTCAAGAGCAAGTAGAGTCTACATTGGTAAAGTTTTTACGAGAAAGATGATTTCGAAACTCAAGTCGTGTCAGAACTTGACGGAAAAAGAAACGACTCACTGTTGATCCAGGCAAAAGTGTGACGGCTGCAAGTTATACAGGCACAGACGAAGATGATTTAAACTTACCTTCAGATGATCAGTCAGATGATGATACTGCTGAAAATGAAGCCACTACCAGCATGGACACCTACCAGTATGAAGCTCTAATACAATTTAATCTTCTTCCTGAGAAATTTCTTCTAGTGTCATTCAAAGGGGGTAAAAGAAATGCATAAACCTGTAAGTATATTTGCGTCATCTTAGAGGTCCTTGAGGACGAAGAATTTAGGGTTACAGGAATCCATTCCAGCAATACAAAAAGTGTGTTCAGTGTTGATGAATCAGATCAGTCTACAGTTGGACTACATAACATACTGATAGTATTAGCTGATCAGTTCTCCAAGTCCAAGAATTGGCACGGGAAAGATATGAATTTTCAATAGACATTGATGTAGCAGAAAAGTGACAGTTTTTGTATTCCGGGTTCTACCTACTTTTGTTTTTGGAGGGGATGATAGAAGTGGCTGCTTCTGAAGTTCAAGCTCCACATCTCTGTACATATTTTGTGCATGGAAATTTTCTTTCCCTATCAATGTACTATCTTGTAGCATTTCTACATTTGTCTAGAAGCACAATAGAGCACTCAGTGTCGTACATAGTATTTTAATTGTCTTATGATATGAAATTGAAGGTGCCAAAGTCACCTCCAAATTTGAAAATATCTATAACTGCGCAGTAAACCTTCAGAATTACGTGGGAGTTTTGGCTTTGGCACCTTTATGATGTATTCTGTTCATTTCTGCAAAGAAAAGAGAGGGTGCCAAAGTCACCCCAATACTGTTTTTAAGTTGATGTGGTGTAGTTGTTTCTTTTCCTAAGTAATGAGAAGTACTATTTTTAAGAGTCGAATATCCAATGATTCAGTAGCCTTTCCTCAGTATTGATATATCACTAACAATTCCATAGCTTTATCATAGAAAAAGTTATGTATAAAAGTATGCATGAAGTATGCCAAAGTCACCCCAACTGACGGTACCTTAGTGTCCAATACTCCCATCACCACATGACATATTTCGAATAAGTAGAAACAAAGTTACAGAGAATGATAGCTCAGTGGTAGAGCGTTCACCTCTGGACGTGGAGTCCCTGGTTCGATCCCAGCTCGCGCCAAGTGGTCTTTGTGGTGAACAAACACCGTGTTCGTGGGTTTTCCGGGGGTTCTCCCGTTTCCTCCCACTATATTCATTCCAGCATTGCATTGATTTCTCATCATCACCGTCTCCTTGATTCTGCCGGCACGACTGTGGGACGTAAAACTGAAAGATTTCATTTCATTTTCAAAGTTACAAAGAATTGAAAATTTGACTTTTTCTCAAAGGACTTTATTTTGAAAAAGTGTTTAGATAAGTAGTACATCCAACTATGTAGATGGTCTTCAGTATATATCAAGATCATAATGCTGTTTACAGCAAATTGAGATTGAAGCCATTCGGGAGATAAGGAAAAAAAGTATAATTTGATACATTGTTTAAAATGGTGTATTTGTGAGATCGTTTTAAAACTTAAAAAAAAAAAAAAAAAGAAAAAAAATTGCTGCTACAACATTAGAATAATACTTTTTGATAGGTACAATTACAAGAGGTTCTCAAAATTTCCTACTTTGAAGCAGTGTTGAAAACTTTACCAGTATTTACCATATCTCTAGAACCGTTTGGGATATCAAACTGCTCTAAACGGCATTGTGATGTTTTCACATCAATTGAAAACCATATATGCTATTGGATGAGGTATTTATCTAAACAGTTTTTCGAAATAAAGCTTTTTGAAAAAAGGTAAGTTTTTAATCCCTTAAAATCGTAAATTGTTTTTCGTATTCACTTGAAATTCGTCGTCATATAATGATTATAGTATTAGAGATTATAGTTTTAGTACTTTCGATATGTATTGTCCTGCCTGTTTCATTTGTATTTTTGGTTGTAGGTGCCACCAAAATTTAGATATTCGTGATATGTAGCGTCCTTAGTTTGCAACACTGAATAATAAGTTTTCGTTTTATGTGTAGGTTTGAAATATGTAATAACATGACGTAGTGCACGGTGAGCTCAGAATAATTCTAGTCTGTTATGAACACGTTACTGAAACGTTGCAGGGAAAGAAACTGTCCGAAGGTGGAATAACGGAAGGGTCAATCCAGGAATAATATATGCAGGGACAGAAAAAAAAAAAAAAAAAGAGGTGGTATTATGGAGGTAACCATTGACGGAGGTTTCGCCGAAATTAAAAAGGGATACTTTGTTAAATAATCTATTGTTGATACGTTTCTCGTTGTCTAAAAATACACACTCGAAAAAATTATGTCAGAGGATGAGGTCGTGAACCGGGAAAGGAGGGGGGTGAATTCAAAACATTGATAAGTTTATCAATCTTAATTTGATTTTTCTTAAACAAAAACAAAAGAAAAAAGAGATGAATCTTATCCACTCTTGATCAAATTTGGGATAGTGATAAAACGTGATGCTAGTAAATATATGATGGATATGGTGTGAAAATCTTTCGTTCCCGAATTATAAGCCATCAAATCTGGTCTTCATCGTGTTTATTCTTTGTCAAATTTTCGTTAGATTTATCACTAATTTCAAAACTGCGTGGAACCAATCTGTTATCAAGCGTTTATTTGAGGTATAACGGCGCAAATGATAAGAAGAATGATAATCTCTTGTAAATACAGTGCATAATTATAATAATTACAATAAAGAAACCAATTAGGGACCAGGTTTTACCACAACAAAGAAACTCACTAGTTGAGTAACATTTTGTAGTTTCCAGAAAAATATGTTGAGAAATTTGAAGAAATAAAAATTGGTATATTTAGTGACCAAGTTCGGCCAGGAATAAACTCCTTACACACGGGAGCTTCTCAATTGAATTCACCTCGGCTTTTTTTTTTTTTTTTTTTTTTCGTGCTCGAATGAAATTGTTCTTTAACGAGAGTGTAGCTTTTGATCTACCCTATTTATACCAAATCGATATTGATTGTAAGCCGACTATCCGAAAACCAAAAACAAAAATTAACTTAGCAATAAAATTTATTAATAAAAGATATACAGCATAAGGAATAAATTTGGTTGTTACATGGTAAAAGGTGGTTACTAAGTGCTAATGATTTCTGTTAAATTAATATGCTTTTTAAATAAAGAAATTTGCTGTGAATACTTAAAATATCTGTTAAATCCAAAGATGAAAAATATAAAATTTTAATTTCTTTCTTGGTGAAAACATTAAATTCCACTACAATTAGAAGAAAATTCTCTATTTTGGCAGCACTCAGTTTATAAGATGCCAAGAACTTTCCTTTGGCGGCCTCTGTCGATATTTTTCGCAACCTTTTCCTGTCGTCTTCTATACCAACAGTGTTAACGATACAGATTCTAAGTATTATTCTTTAAACCAAGATAAAGAAGTCGGCTTACGAGTGGATAAGTATAGTATTCCTGCCAATGCTGAACTCATTTTAGATTTTTCGGAAAACCTTCAAGCAATATTGCCGTAGTTTGTTGTATCACAGCCACAGCCTAGGCTTAGGCACATCCACTTTAAGTTCCATTCTACTTTCAAAGGCATCTTGAATAAATTTCTTCCTACTTTCCAACATTTCACGGATACATTTGTCGTTACTCACTTTCCGCATTTTAAAATTCAATATATGCAGGATACACTAAAAGGTTGCAAGAGCATTGAATGTAGAAAGTCCAAACTTAAAATGAGAGTCGTGTTCTGGTATTTGTTTATTTTATTTATTTATTTTTTTCCCCAAATCATCCAATTTCATTCACATTTTATCCAAGGAGAATTAGTAATGGTAATGTATATTTTTCCATCAAGTTGACAATATCAAGGAATAGTGTACAGTTACATTGTTACTTCTTAACGGTTGTAATTGTCCTGTCTCTTTCACGTATTCTTTCTTTGTGGGCAACTGCACTTGTTTTATCAGTCTACTGGAAATTAATAGGTCTACACAATCGATTGATGATGATCGTTCATCCTTCCAGAAATGAGTTCTCGTTTCACCATTAGCCAATCATAAAGGAATCATAGAAATCATAAATGAACTTTTGTCACTACATGCTACTTTGAGCCCACGTATGTTTATATCATGAATGGCCAGAGCTGCTGTCAAGACCCCGTTTATAATGTAAAGGGTGTTTCGTTGCTCGTTCTTTGTTGAAATTTCTAAAATTGAAGTTGCTGTGTACTCTAATTCATCTTATGTTTCCACTTCAGATTCAGTGTCACTAATGCTGGTAGATTGCTTCATTTGCTTACATAATTAAATAGGAACTGGGATAGAGGTCATAATTGTGTTAGATAATTATAATAATAATTCACATTCATTAATTTTTCATCTTCTTTAGCCTGCAGGCCATAAACGTTTGACATTAAACTAGACATTTCATTTGATTTCAATTTTTTCACTTTCAGCCTTCAATTGTTGCATTATAAAGTTTATTTGTAGTTAAATTTTCTTTGACACTTTCTTACATTTCGACTCTTGTCAATTAATTCTTAAATTCTTTTCACGGAAGTTCGTGTGCCTCCCCAGAAGAATAGGTGAAAGGAATGTATATAATTGGTAGCTTTATTGAATCAAAAGATCCAATATATTTCAGGCAAAAATTTTCTTGTAGCCCTTATATCTGGAGAACTACATATATTGTAGCCAAACCAAAACTATCACTTAACTCAGTATGATGTACTTATTCTGAAAAAAAAAAAAAAAAAAACTCGATTTATGGGCCGTTTAAATATCTTGTGGTCCCTGATCAAAAAAATCCAATATATTTCATTCAATGAAAAATTTTCTTTTGCGCCTTGTATCTTCAGAACTACATATAGTGTAGCCAAACCCAAACTACCACTTAACTTTGTGTTTATTCCGTAAAAAAAAAAAAAAAAAAAAAAAAAAAATCGATTTAGGAGCCGTTCAATAATTTTGTGACCCCTGATCCAAAAACTAATTATTGCCCAAGATTGCAATCTTTTGGATCACTCCTAAAAATTCTTGTTTTTCCTGTAACCAGTCTGGATATTTACGAAGAAACGTACTTTCGGTACTGTAACTTGTTCCGGCGTTGATACTAGAGAGGAAACAGAAGTTTCTTTCCACCGCACTACGAACAAAATTATACTTTCTGATAACTTCTTTGCGAAGAAAATCCACTCTCCTGAAAGAAGTAAACTACACTGCGTAGGCTTTTTTCATGACATATGACTTATGCCTTGCTATTAATTTTATTTATTAAATATTTGTTTGTGAGATATCAATACACGTAGACGCTGAGGAAAGATCATAGACTGAGAGTATTTGAGAACAAGATCCTGAGACGAATATTCTTGCCCGAGGAAAACGGGAATAGGAATAGGAGCTTGAAATTTTATAAAATCTCCGTTTTGCATCATTGGTTGTAGAGAAGGCGGAATGAAATCCATAAGTGGCAAGGTCTAGGGGCCTGAATGATTTCTTGCCGTTCCTCGTATCTCCGAAACAAGCAGACGTTAAAACTTTGGGAACGAAAGGTTTGCAGACCAGAATAGTAATATGCATGCCAAGATGGTGAAGGTTTATCCTCGTACCAATTTTTTTAAAGATAGAATTGAGCTCATCAATCATGTACGGTTAATGCGCCTTTCTGATTGGACTTTTAAGAAAGATCATCTCTGGTGCGTGGGATCCTTGGTGCGATCCCAGCTCGCGCCAAATGAGCTTTGTGGTAGACAAACACCGTGTGCGTGGGTTTTCTCGGGGTTGTCCCGTTTCCTCCCACTGTCTTCATTCCGCCATTACATTCATTTCTCATCATCACCGTCTTCTTTAGCCTAGCCGGCATAATCATGGGACGTAAAATATTTCACATTTCATTTTTTAAGAAAGGTAAAATGAAGGACGAAAAGATGTTGAGTGTTCCAAATTCTAGCACATCATGCAAATGTACAGCTAGGAAACTAAAACATTGAGGTTCTTCGATACATCTGCCACTCGCGAATTTCTGTTCTGCCTGTAAGGTTTATAAACGCAGTGAGATGTTGAAAGAGAAGTGTAACCACAAATAAGTAACAACGAAGATCCAGAGCTAGTTTTGATTACCTCTTACTCCACGCTGGTCAACAACTGCCGTCGCCCACTCACACGTTTGCCACCATTTACTCAAGAGGAAATGGCTGTTATTCTTCCACAAACTTTGGAAATGATTGGTTGAGACGCCACAGATCAGCATTGTAACTTTACTTAATAAGCGACTCATAGATGGCAGCACAGTTGCATATGAGAAAAATGCATTCATACTTCCTTGTAATAATTGCTATCGTTTTGTTATGAATCGGAGTTAGGTATAATTTATTCCGGATTACAGAACTTTGATAATGGTTCTTAGGGGTTTTATTTTATATACAAATTTGCCTCTTTCTAAAACTTACACTATCATACATTACCATGCACTCTTATAAATACTATTTTCATCATAAATGTACGCTATATGTGTGTTTTTTTAAATTTCTTGTTGCTTTTGCATTGCACTTAGACCATCTATTGTATAGGTATTCGCACCACAAACATCTGTTGAAACCTTTGCCGACGAGAGGGCGAAACCCTGTAATGCTTTGGGTTAGTTTTTCTGATATGAAGCCAAATATGATGAAATAAACAAAATAGATGATTAAAAAGACTTTCACAAACCTAATCCCTTACCTAAAAATAAAAAATGTACGCCGCAACACATCTTTCTTCGAACATCATGGGTGTCTCCCACTCATTTTAGGGCACGTTTTACCTCCTCTGTGTTCTTCATTCTGCTACTTTCCTGTCCTTCTCTTATCTCTTCTGCAATCTGTTTTATTTCTTCTTCCAGTGGTTCGAAAATGTTGTTCCTACAATCCATCACCGGTCTTAATTTAATTTCTTTTTTAGGTATTTTTGGGAAACCTTTCATATTCGGTATTCTTCCTGTTTTATTAATTAATTTCTTGAAACATTGTTTTTCTCCCTTCTCAATTATTTTGATTCTTATATCATCTTTCACATCTTTATCTCCCACTACTTCATACGTGTTATCGCATAGTTCTTCCAGTTTCTTTTTGTACCATTCCGTCTCCATTATCACTGTCGCGCCTTCTTTATCTGCCTGTTCTACCACGATGTTCTTTCTTCTCCTTAACTTTCTTAATTCTTCTTTCTCTTCTTTCTTAAGGTTTCCTACTTTTCTATTTATGTTCTGTTTTACTATGGCTACTGCTTTCCTCCTAATTCTTTCCCTCTGCTCTGTTTTTTTTTTATTTCCATAATTGCTTGTTCTACTGTGAATACTACCTCTTTTGCTTCTACAGGAAAGAATGCGATGCCGGGATATACTGCCACAAGAGGAGTGACGTAGACAGGGGAACTAAGAAAAAATTTATACAGAACATGAAAAAGAGAATAGAAAATGATAGATAGCAACGAAGAAAGAAGGAAAGAAGACATAGAAATACTGTGCCAATTATTAAAGGGAAACGGATACAGAAGAGAAGATTTAGAAGAAAGGAGAAGTTGATGGATTGGTTTAGTGAACTTGTAATACATGAATTATGGGAAGAGATTATAGACAAAATAGAAAGAAAGAATGAAAAAGGATCAACACGAGCTGTTGAAGCAGGTGTACTACGGAGAACAGCAGATGGGCAATAGCGAATAGAAAGTGTGAGTGACAAACACCTAATTGAGAGTTTCACAACAGATGAGCCAAAACGGAAAATCACTACAGTAATTTAAAAAATTTACTTTTTGAGCCAATTAAAAGTTTACGTTTACAGTAATTAAAAATTTACTTCTTAGAGCCAATTAAAAGTTTACATTTTGTAAAGAGTCTTGCATCCAGATTGTATATAAGCTGTCAAAAATTGGATATTTCTCTCATAATGTGTCTGAGGAAGGCTATGTTACATAGCCGAAACTGTAACACAAATATATCATCTTAAAATATATATACTGCTTTGGTCAGTTGGAGTTTTATTAGTAATTCCAGACACAATCGAACAAAATCCTCGAGCACCCATGATGTCGGTTGTTATTCGAGGAGTGTTGCCTGAAATAACTGATGAGAAAGTGCTTGAGAAATCAATGGCTGAAGGAATTGAGGTGTCAAAGTACATTCTTATCAAAAATAATAACGGAACAACATACATGATACGAGTTTTGACTACTTCCAAATGTGCCATTGATACTTTGTTACAAGAAGGCGCATATATCTCTAAAAAGCGTCACAGGATAGAACCATCTCGTACTAACCTACCTCTTCCAATCAGGTGCGAGCAGCGTCAAGTTTACAATCAACATGCCTCTGCTAAATGTCCAAATGTTACTAAATGTGAATACTGCCACAAGAGGAAATCATGAGACTAAATACTGTCCGAATACACTAAAACCTCCACAGTGTTCTACTTGTTCAAGTAACAAACATCCGACATATAGCTATAAATGTAAAGCTAAACGGCCAGCAAATCCGGATCATCCTGAGATGACCGTCCCGCTCCGTACCACAGATTCAACCGTTCCTGTATCCCAATCTATTACGTCTCCATTAATCGTTGAAAACTTTCTTCGATACATTATTTTTATACTACAAAATATCTTTTCTTTTCAAAGCCAACTTATTCTCGATCATGTTATTGCAGCAGCTTCAGCTATCTTTCAAGTCAATCTGTATGCTACTTACTCAGAACCTTATGTTCATTTTTACATCCTACCCAAAGACACAGCAGTCTAACTCCATAATGTTTTATGTGAATATGACTCTTACACTTCTTTTTATGAACATTCGGTCCCTAGCGTCACATAACATACTATTTGAACATTTACTGTTGGATGAGAATATCGATATATTTCTACTGAAGGAGACTGCGCTCAAGCCAGCCACATATATTCATTTTCCTCGCTGTGACTATGTAGACAATAATGGAGGAGCCCAAGGTGGTGCTGCAATCAAAATATGTAATAAAGTAATTAATAGAGATCACTCTATTGCACTGCATTGCCAGTTTCCAGAGCATTTAGTAGCAACAGTTTACCTACCAAATCTTGCACTAACCGTGGCTACAATCTACGTCGTTCCTGGTCATTTCATTCTTCATGTCTTTTTCACTTACTTCTCAGCGATTTCGACTTCTCTTAATACTAGCTGACATCAATATCCATAATCATTCTGTTCGAGATAAAGAACTTTCTCTCGACCATATATCACTTAATTTGCATGGGCATGTTCATCATTTACCGAATCATACGCGCCCAAGTAGCCAGACGATACCTGATGTCATTATTAGCACTGCTTTAATTGTCGATAAATGCACCATACAAATCCTTGATTGTATCGGTAGCGTGTATTTGTTGCAATACATAAACGTTGTCACACACGTTGTTATGCGTTTCTACTGACCTTTTTCTTTTCACCATTAGTTTAGGCTATGCAATAACAAAGTAAATGCTCACTTTTCCACTTTCGTTTTTTTATTATTCCACATTTTCACTATTCGCCATTTTATGCTCCAAAACACAGACCAGGCGCTACTCCACTGGATTAACAGGATCTACTCCTGTTAATTAGTACGTTGCACTTTAAGTTTAAAAGCTTTGTAACTCAAAACTTACATTTTTCACTTGCCGTGTTATTGCAGAGAGCCCTTCAATTATATTGTTGCTCACAAACGGCTTAACTGGAGCAAAATGTGTAAATATTATTTTGTACAGCCAACAGAGGCGGATCTAGAAGGTAAAAACTGGAAGGGGCAGCCGGAATATGATAGGTATATTATAAGTTTAGTATAAATTTTCAAAAATATGTAAATAATAGCTTCAATCAGTTTTGTCACTCAAAAAACTGGTGGTGGTGGTGGGGTGGAGGCTAGATCCACCACTGGCAGCCAACAGATAGTACATATATTAGGTTATTTTTCAACGTAGTATCCTATCGGTTGAGGCACTTATCGCATCGTTGGATGAGTTTAAAGATTCTCTCCCTGTAAAGATCCTGTCCTCGTGTGTTCAACCACGTTGTCACGAAGTGTTTCACCTCGTCTGAAGCAAAGCGACGGCCTCCTAGGTACTCCCTCAAGTGCGGAAACAAGTGAAAGTCGCTTGGAGCAAGGTTCGGGCTGTAGGGAAAGCGGTCGATAATGTTCCAGCGAAACTCCTTCAACAGCGTGGTGGTCGGCCACTGCGTTCCTCGTCGGAGACGTTTTGTATACCAGCCGCAAACATTCTATATCATTCTGCGACATGCTGGCGAGACATTACAGTCTCTCCGTGAAGCTCTACCAGTCTCTCCATAAACCTCTAACAGCTGCCGGTGAATTTCAACCGCGGTTATATGTTTCGCCCACAGAAATCGAATAACTGCCTAGACTTTTTCGCGAGACTAGTTTTCCAAAAGAGTCGCCATTTGTGTTTACATACAACTATAGCGCCATAGGTAGCGGATGGATTGAACTCCACACAGTTGCCAATTCTATGTATTAAAATTACCGTACACTCTTCATTCCTCTATAACAGACGAAACTCCAGAAATATCAGCCTTGGTTTGGGACCTTAGTTTTGGATTCTCCCTCGTAGAATAGGATGAGCATATTCTCCCAATGTAACGTATACTCATCTCCCACAAACACCTCGGCAAATGAAGAATATATATCTTTAACAAACACGAAGTAACTAACTTTATTGAAGCTAGTGTTATTGCCAAATAGCGGAATGTGCTCATTTTCGCATGTCCTTCTGTAAAACTATGTATACTAAATATTAAGGACATAGACACATGGGAACTTCAGCATCAGATAGCATTAATCACAGATAGCTCCAGTGGAAAAAATATTTTACAATGTACCCCTGCATTACAGTGATACAATTCTCAATATGCCATTAAAAAAAAAAGTATAGTCACAGTCAAATCTCAGATGATAGTCTCTCAGCAGGATGAATAACAATTTGAACATTTTGAGGAATTTTGTATTTTAGAGGTAATGAATTTTCAAAGCCAAGAGTAAACTATAAAAATTGTAGCGTATTTCTATATAGGTGAGTAGAATATAAAAATACTAGCAAAACTCCCAATCTTCGCACACGAAGAGATAGGTTTATGGAAAATATTTGGAAGGTAAACACATTTTTGTTGTTTTAAAATAGTTGTGAATGCAAGTTCAATTTCACTGGAACTACGCTCACTACTGTTTTCTAAGCTGCTCCTAAATAAATTTTCGCAACGTCATGATCGTGTAGAAACGTTTTCTCGGATCTGCAATCAGTAGACTCACTTCAATCTACAGAAATCGTTAGCCAAATTTGCAATAAGTTCTCGTCACCCTGAAATATATTTTTTTAAAGGTGCCTATTAATGTATTTTGTCAAAGTTGTAACCAAATTAAGTCGGTTTCGTACACTCGAATTGGGAAGATTTTCCCCCATTTCCTGGAAATTTTTAATTAAAATTTATATCCTTCGAACTGAATTTTCCAAAAAATTAACCCTTAACAAACCAAACGGGGTCCTCTAGGAACCCCAGAGAGTGATTTTTAGTAGTACTGCTGCAACAATAAGAACTAATTTATTCTTGAGTTTTGTATGTGTCCTGCATCTGTATACTTAGATATAGGGGAGAAATGGCAGGAGTGGGACAGTTTTTTTAAAAAAATATATTTTGCACACATATCGATAATAAAAGAAACACGGTTTTAACTTTATTCGATAGTCTGATACTTTGAGTGTATATATATAATTAACTGCGTCCTAAGTTGAACTATTATGAGGATATTGCTTTTTTTTTCGTACACTATCCGAATTGTCCCATTCCTGCCGACACCAGGGAGGAGTGGGACGAGCGAAAGGAGGACTGGGACAGTCAGAAATGATATTCAGAAATAACACATAGTGGACAGAAATACATTATATTGCTATACTGAAAGTGATTAAACAACATTTTGTATTAAACTAATCATACTAAATGTTTCAGTTTGAGAATAAAAGCAATTGTTCCGTCAATAAACGTAAACAGGCGTCTAACCATTTTCCTGTGGATAATAGTTTCGCTTTTTATTAAATCCAAAATAATAAGGTTAAAGCAGGAAACTAGAATTGAAAAGAAAAGAAAAGAAGCAAACAAAACAATACACCACGTTACTGAAGTCTAGTTCGACTCTTCTAGGACAGCTTACAGCGAATATGAAAGAAAAAAATAATTACAAGACGACAAGAACAATCTCAATTCTAGAGGTTACTGTTTAGTAGATCTAATATGCAGAGAAGTTAAGTTCAAACGAATACGAAGGCTGCATAGATGCTGTTCCCTTACTCATGAGAGGAGAAGGTAATTTCAGAACGATATCTTAAAACTCAACAAAATTATTATCTTCCTGCTCAGGAACATATGACTTTTTTACGCATAAACTTCACTTCGCATCCATTGCTCTGAACATTTTCGACAATTCCTACATAATACACTACAGATTTTTTGGTGCAGAATTTAACAAGTATAAAATCTCCGTTTTGAGCAATGACATCAGTGTTTTCCCAGTCTATTTCGTTCATGGATAGACCAATATCACTAACAGAACTACTAAAGGATACATCAACGTCACTGTCCTCGAGAGAAAATACTATGTCTTCGATTGAGGACTCTGGGTCTGTATCAACCTTTGCATTACTTGTTGGAAATGACTTCTTATACTGACATATCTTTCGGTTTTACTTTGCAAGGGCTTCTTCTTTAAGTTTCATTATTCTTGTTCGACCACTCTTTCTTCCACAGTTGGTTTTATTACGAGGGCAGCCTTCGGATAAGGACGAATATACTCTTGGGCTACCAACGTAGTGGAAGGTATTGCTGCAGAAAAAACAGATGTAGTGGCTTGGATAGCTGATGCCGTACCGGAGCCTTGAGAAAGAAGCTCTGATGAGCCATCGTCCATATCCTGAGATGTACCAGCAAATTCTGTCTGGTAAGGTTACCTTCAACATTCGCTGGTGAAACAGTGCTTTTCTGTTCAACATCTTGTGAGGGATTTGGACGGTCACTCACTGAAGGTATCAGATCTTCTGTAAAAGGAGCACTGTTGAAAGGGTAGACTCCGGTCTTTTTAATCCAGATATGATATTATGTTGTGTCATACCACAGGGATATGCTAACCCTACAAGTTGACCAATAGAATAAATAGAAATAGTTTTTCCTGGATTATTAACCAGTCAGTCATTACACACCCGATTGTAGTGGGACTTCAGAGGTCCATAAACCGATATGTTCAACGGTTGCAGTCTATGACTGCAATACGGGGGAAGTGTAAGCATAACTACGCCATTTTGATAAGCCTTCTCTATCACATTGATATTTACGTGGCTTTCGTGGTTGTCGAGGAGCAATAAGATTAGATTTTCTTTCGAACATTTTGAAATTTGGATAATGTGTTCTAAGCAAACAGCAAATAGCTCAGCAGTCATCCATCCAGTACTACTTGCTAATGCCAAGCTACCAGGTGGTGTTCCTTTCAGGAAGAAATCCTTACACCGTACTCTCGGATATATGAGAACTGGAGGAATACTATTCCCAATCGCATTCACGGTACATAGCCCTGTCACTTGTTCACCACGTTCCGCTGAAGTTACCTGTCCGACTTCTTTCTGTCCTCGTGAAGCTATCACTCGCGGTGGCGTGTGTACGGTACTAAATCCAGTTTCATCACAGTTATAAATACACTCTGGAGTGAAGTTATATTTCTCATATACTACAAATTGTTCAAAAAGTCGTCCGCGTTGTGTTTATTGAAGCTGGTGCTTCTTGCTAAACTTGTTGATTCCGGCGATCGCAGTAATAACTGAGAGTGACGTTCCACAAAACCCTTAAACCAGTCATATCTCGTACTTTTGTGTACAGTCCAAGATTCCGGGATATTCTTCTTCAAGGCACTTGCATATTTGTAAGCCAAAGTTCGTACCTGCTTCGTTGTAAGCCCATAGTTCATCTTACTTGCGGTAAGCAGATAATTTTTCAGTCTTAATTCTTCCTCTTCTGAAAATATCTTCTCTTAAATAAGATTTCCTTAAAATATTACAGCATCTTTATTTGAGGCTTCCTTGTACTTTTTAATATGCCTAGCAAGGGCTGATTTCGATATGTTGTGTTCTCTTGTACCTCTCGTATACTCTTTTTTTTTCTCTATTACTATCTTTACGGCTTGCAGAATATCACTGTTTGTTGTTTGTATTTATCTTCTGGATTTATCTTCTTCCACTTGCGTGGCATTTTTCTGAAATACAGATGTGAAAAAGTACTAAATAAACACAGCGTTAGCCAAGCAGAAACATAGGAATTATAATAAAAATATATTTTCATAATTGTGAGTAGGGAGGAGTGGGGCAGTGTCCCATTCTTCCCCATTTCATCATGTCCCAATCCTCCCTATATAGGCAGTTTTTACTACTGTATAGCGCCACGAACGCTGCTACTAGAATGATACAAAAATGGAGTAAATATACTTTAAATACCTATTAATATTTTCACCTCTTTACTATTATTATTATTTCATTTATTCATTGCTAACATTTACACATTTTAGCACTTTGCTTTTCTTTATTTGGTTTGATTTCACATATTTTCGTTTGATATTTCCACTAATTTCGCATTTGCTTTCGGTTTTCCACTTATTTATTTTATATATTTACAACTTCTTTCTATTTTCCACACACAAACTCAAAACGAAACAATTGATCTGCACTAAACAACACTGAACTCACACAAGACAGTATTTACTAGACCAACATCAGCGTTAACATTAAAACAGAAAGTCTTCAACCAATTCCTGATTATTAGGAGAGTTTTTTTTTTTTTTTCGTTAATTCTGGAACTTATACCTTTTTATTGAATCCTCTTAATAGTCAATTCTAGTTTTGTTAATAATTTTTCCTTTTCTCTTTTTTGCTCTTCTTATTATATGTATTAATGTTTTCAAGACTGTCGAAATTTTGTTTGTTAATCATGATTTCCTTTATGTCCAATTGTTGAGTCTGTTTCTTTCAAATTGTAATTACTTCTAATTCTATAAAGTTATCATAATTCCATAGAATATGTTCTGGGTCCTGAATTTCTCCACATTCACACGCGTAGTTATTGTCGATATTTATCCTCTTAAGGTCTGACTTAGTGGGACAATATCTGGAAAGATTTGCATAGTCTCTGTTTCAATGTGCCCAATTTTCCTTTCTCTGTCCAGAGTTGGTACATATAATAATTTAGGGCCTTTCTGTGTTTATCCATTCCTCGCTTATATTTTTGTCCGGTAGTTGATGAAGTTTATTATTATCTGGTACCTTTTCTAAAATTCCGATCATTTTCGTTATATCTTTACATTTTATCCAGGAGTTAATTGAATCTTCTAATACTAAAGATGTGCAAGCTTTTCCACTATTAGGATGTTTAAGCTTTCAGCTGGGATTGTTCTTATAATTTTACTAGAATATATTACCCTCTTCGCTGGGTTGAAATAAATAATTTAAATGCACACTGATATTGCTCATTTTGGATCATTTTAATGTATATCATCCCTCTTCATTCCCCAAGTGTCAGGGCTGAATAGCATCTGAAGTGTCACTGTTCATTTCGGCAACCGCAAGAACTATAGATTCAACAGTAGTATCTGTCATTTTTGACCATTTATATATATACATATATATATTTCCCCTACCCCCATGTTGCGGGCCATGGCATCGGAAGTGTCACCGTTCATCTCAGCGACCTCAAAAAATGTGGATTCAGCACTAATATCGGTTATTTTCGATGATTTTTAAATATCTCTTCCTCCCCCTCCCCCAAGTTGTGGGTTTGAATTTGGAATTAAACGGGATCGAAAGTACCACTGTTCATCTAAGGGATCCAGAAAACTATAAACTCGACACTGATAGTGGCCATTTTCGATCATTTCTATATATATATATATATCTTTCTTCCCCTCCCCCAAGTGGCGGGGCTGATTTTAGGTTTAAACCGGATCGAAACTGTCACTGTTCATCTGAATGATCCCGAAAACTATGGATTTGACACTAACATTGGTCATTTTCGATCATTATTATATATAGCTCCTCCTCCCCCTCCTCCTTGCTGCGACACACGGCATCAAAATTTTCACTGTTAATCTCAACTACTCCTAAAACTATGGATTTGACACTTATTAGTCATTTTCAATTATTTTTAAATGTTTATCCTCCTCCCCTACGTTGTACCCTCCCCGTCTCCAACAATCAGGGCTGAACTTGGATTCAAAACAGCATCAGAAGTGTCACTGTTTCTCTCATCGAGCCCGAAAACTATGGATTCAACACTAATATCGGTCATTTTTGATCATTTTAAAATTTCTCTCCCCCTCCCCTACGTTGCATCGTCAAACTGAATAGCCTAAAGCAATCCCTGCCCCTAGACTCTTGTATGTTGAAAATTTGATTGAGATAGGTCGGGTGGTTCAAGAGTGATGAAGTCACAAAGGCAGTCATTTTTATTTTATTTGTTTACATATATCTCCCCCTTCCCCTCCGCTACGTTGGCTCGTTAAAGTGAAACGATAAAAAATATCTCAAGTCCCAACCTTCATATATGTTGAAAATTTGATCGAGATTGGTTGGGTGGTTCAAAAGTTATTACGTTTTATTAGTTTTTATTTATACGTCACCCTCCCCTAGGATCTACCGTTAAAATGAAATTGCAGATATGTTTCCAGATCCGAACCTCATATATCTCGAAAATTTGATTGAGATAGGTCTGATAGTTCAAGAGGTATTAAGTTACAAAAATAGTCACTTGCAGTCTTATATAAATTGATTGTTATATATCTCCTCCCTCCCCCTCCCCTAGGTTGCACCGTAAAAGTGAAATGACGAAAACATCTCAGGCCCGAACCCTATCTATGTTGAAAGTTTGATCAAGATCGGTCTGGTGGTTTAAGCGTGATGAAATCACCAAGACACTTTTATATTTACTTTATATATATATATATATATATATATATATATATATATATATATATATATATATATATATATCTTACCCCTCCCCCTCCCGTTCGTTGCACTGTAAAAATGAAATGAATGAAGCACCCCAGGCCCAAACCTTATCTATGTTGAAAATTTGATCGAGATCGGTCGGGCGGTTCAAGAGATTAAGAGTCACTAATATAGTCACTTTCAATTTTATATAGACTATATAGTCACTTTATATAGTCACTTTAATATAGACTAGCAGCGTTCACCCCGCTTCGCTGCGGTCACCCCGGAACGCAATAAACTTTGTTACTTAGATAATTTTTACTTTTTCGCTTTCAAGTGATATGATAAAAACCATAGAAGATTGCAGTAAATGTTAACATTATATCGCCTGTCATTTATGTTAACCCGCCCCGCTTCGCTGCGGTCACCCCGGAACGCAATAAACTTTGTTACTTAGATAATTTTTACTTTTTCGCTTTCAAGTGATATGATAAAAACCATATTAGATTGCAGTAAATGTTAACATTATATCGCCTGTCATTTATGTTAACCCGCCGAGTGACACGGTCATGCGGGTTGCATATAAATACGTTTATTTTTACCTATGATGAACTAATAACAAAGGATTTGTACGTTATGGACACTTGAATGGTCAATTATCTCAAGACACTGGTAATTAAAAATTAAAGTGATATGATAAAAACCATCTAGGGTCCAAATCCTAATAACCCCCCAAAAATGAAAGAAATTGGTTCAGCCGTATTAGCGTGATGAGCGGACAAAATTTTGTACGTTCTCTTTTATATATATAGATTATCTTAGGACGATTTATTTCCCTGAAAATTTCCCGGATATTTGTTCGCTTGTTTGTCCTTTATGCAAGTTGTAACGTGCGTTCAGTATTGACGTTCAAATTCCGCAACGTCATTAGCCGAGGAGACATTAAATATCCCCCTCCACATTAAATATTTAGTCGGTAACAATATAGAAATAGGTGCGAATAGTTGAGCGTTTCAAAATATATATCTAAATTCAAAATTGCAACTAAATATTACTCTATTATTAAAAACTTTTAATAAAGCGAAATGATAAAGCAAATTTTTAAATAATGCTATCCTAATTTATGTGGGAGAACTGAAAAATCTTTCCATGTTATTTATATGGGACACCTTTTACACCCCAAAATTATTGGGCACTACCTGTAGGGCTACAATGATTAAATTTGACATGTTTGTAGCTTTCTAAGACTGACGGACAGAAAAATTGCCAAAACTTTTTTTTTTAAGAGGATCTAAAGGGGAGAAGAAGAAATTCCCCATGTTGTTTAAATGGGCCTTTCTTTGGACTTATAATCTGATATTTTAGGTACTTGGAATTGGAATACAAACTTGAAATGCAGAATGCTTGTACGTTTTCGTTAGCGTTATCTAAGTGAATCAGTAAAAATAAAAATTTCCAACTTTAGAGTGGTTTTATGAGGAACTGAAAAATCTTTCCCGTATTATTTATTCGAGACGTCTTCTACACAAAATATTTAGACACTTCCGGCAAGATTAGAATGATGAAGTTTGGTATGATTGTCACCTTTCGGTACTAGCCATCGGGAAAATTGCCAAACATGAATATTTTTAATTTTTAAGGGGTCTAAAGGGAGGTGGAGAAATTCCCATGTTATTTAAATGGGTGTTTTATTCGAATACAAAATCTTATCTTTTAGATGATTGATATAGGAAAAGAAACTTGAAGTTCAGTAGAATTGTGAATTTAAGAGGTTGCGAGGCCGTAGGCCGAGCAGAGGCGGGGGCGTGGGAGCGAAGCCGCCAGCTGGGCAAATACAGGGAGTATGAAAAGCAAATGCACCAAATTCACTGTTGATGCAAAGGCTGATACATAAGAAGTGCGAGGCCGCAGGCCGAGCGAAAGCGAGGATGTGGAGGCGGAGCTCTCATCTAGTTTTAATATAAATCTTTATTGAAAATTGCAACAAATAACGGTTCTATAACTGGTTTAACAACAAGTGAACGAACACACCTTTTCGATTTAAATTCTCTAACGTAAATTATATCTTCATATATTAATAACATTCAGATTTTTATTTGGCTTCTAACTGACCAAAGTTAAGCTCTATTGGAATACAAGTTCAAGCATGAATTTCTGAATCATCGTACATTCGTTTAAAACACCTTTAAACTACTTATTTCCAGAAAAATATGTAAGCAGTAAAACTTACCCAATACAATTTATAACTGATATCTATCACATTAACAAAAGTTGCTTTTTTTTTTTTTTTTTTTAACACTTGTATTATCGTAATTGCTTTAAACAAGACTTTAAATACAGCATTCACTAACTCATTAATTCAATTCTTTTTTTCCGGCCAGTTTGATTTCACCTTCACAACTGAAGCATATAACGCGTGCCAAAAAATTCGAATAGCTATAGTTCCATACATTGCCACTACGGCGCTTTAGTCAAACTATTTTCCTGACATCTGAACAATTCTATTCTGTTATTTTTTTATAATTATATTAATCCATTACAAAGTTCACATCGTTGGTTTGGCATATTTCTAGGTAACTGTAGGGCATATACCATAGGCTATTTACAATCTTTTCTATTCGTATTCTAAAGATATAGGAGGGAATTTCAAAATTTATACCAAAAATAGGACATCTGAGGAGCCCCTCAAATTTGTTTGTCCTCTTTACAAATCACACTGTTGAATCATTTGAAATGAATGTTGGAACGTAATGTCTACTTCAATCTAAATTTTTATTATTTCACTTTGATTGAATTATGTCTCTCAAGAGAAAAATTGGTTAAAAATATGTATCTAAACTAGAGTGAGTCTGGAACCCTTTAAATTAGGGAGATGAAACTTCATATATGAAGGTCTTATTTTAAAATGATTGGATACATATTCGAGCGGTTTCAAAAATTCCGCTTCAAAAAATGACGATAGGTGGCAATTCCTATAATACTTTTCTTTAATTTTCCATTTTGTATCCATAAAATGAGAAAAAAGGGAAGAAAACATTTGAACAGCTTAAACTTATGTTTTTGAAATAGCATTTGGGTCGACTGGGCTTTGTCATTACATTTTTACTGAAATACGTATCCTAAGGGAGGAAAGGGTTCACATTTTTTACAAAGGTTACGGCTTTACCGTTGGGAATGAATTGTCCTCATCATTGGTTTGGTTGACAATTCTTCATGAATCTGTTGGGAGACACCACAGGTTTATTTAGAGTTTACTATATTTTACTATTTCCGGCTTTTAGTTCTTCGCACTTTTCTCGAGAATGTCTCGAATGACTTAAACTAGATATATGAACTTCTGTGTCAAAGAACAACTTATTATATTTTATCCGAACAAGGCGGTACTTCATCAACAAGTGTTTGGGAGGACTATCTTATTTTCTTTTTAATTTCCTTAAAAACACAGGGCAATTCTTTTAGTACTTTCTTTAAAGCGACAACTTACTTCCAGTTCTAGGTATTTCTGTTGTCTACATTCTCCTTCGTCTTCGCGTGATACAATTCAGTTCACTTTTATTTCTTTTAACTTTAGCTTCGTTGCTAATAATACAAAGGGAAAATATAAATTCTTTAGTGATATACGGGGATTGCAAATCACTTAGTAACAATAACAAGTGAGTTTTGTTTCCCAATTTGAAATTACAGTAGACTTCCAAACTATGGGAATTCAATACTCAAATTTGGAGAAATGTAACTACTAGTTGCAATCTATATATATAAAAGAGAACGCACAAAATCCTTTGTCCGCTCATCACGCTAATACGGCTGAACCGATTTCTTTCATTTTTGGGGGGTTGTTAGGATTTGGACCCTAGATGGTTTTTATCATATCACTTTAATTTTCAATTACCAGTGTCTTGAGATAATTGACCAATCAGGTGTCAATACGTACAAAAAATCCTTTGTCCGCTCATCACGCTAATACGGCTGAACCGATTTCTTTCATTTTTGGGGGGTTGTTAGGATGTGGACCCTAGATGTTTTTTATCATATCACTTTAATTTTCAATTACCAGTGTCTTGAGATAATTGACCATTCAGGTGTCCATACGTACAAATCCTTTGTTATTAGTTCATCATAGGTATAAAAATAAACGTATTTATATGCAACCCGCATGACCCTGTGACTCGGCGGGTTAACATAACTGACAGGCGCTATAAATCACTTGAAAGCGAAAAAGTAAAAATTATCTAAGTAACAAAGTTTATTGCGTTCCGGGATGACCGCAGCGAAGCGGGGCGGGTTGGGGTGACCGCAGCGAAGCGGGGCGGGTTAACATAAATGACAGGCGATATAATGTTAACATTAGTGCAATCTTCTATGGTTTTTATCATATCACTTGAAAGCGAAAAAGTAAAAATTATCTAAGTAACAAAGTTTATTGCGTTCCGGGGTGACCGCAGCGAAGCGGGGTGAACGCTGCTAGTCTATCTATATATATAAAAGAGAACGTACAAATCCTTTGTCCGCTCATCACGCTAATACGGCTGAACCAATTTCTTTTATTTTTGGGGGGTTATTAGGATTTGGACCCTAGATGGTTTTTATCATATCACTTTAATTTTCAATTACCAGTGTCTTGAGATAATTGACCATTCAGGTGTCCATTACGTACAAATCCTTTGTTAGTTCATCATAGGTATAAAAATAAACGTATTTATATGCAACCCGCATGACCGTGTCACTCGGCGGGTTAACATAAATGACAGGCGTTATAATGGTTTTTATCATATCACTTGAAAGCGAAAAAGTAAAAATTATCTAAGTAACAAAGTTTATTGCGTTCGGGGGTGACCGCAGCGAAGCGGGGCGGGTTAACATAAATGACAGGCGATATAATGTTAACATTTACTGCAATCTTCTATGGTTTTTATCATATCACTTGAAAGCGAAAAAGTAAAAATTATCTAAGTAACAACGTTTATTGCGTTCCGGGGTGACCGCAGCGAAGCGGGGTGAACGCTGCTAGTAGATTAATAAGACTAAAGATAGAATCTGTTCCCGAGTCGCTGTATCTATTGCAATATATATATATATATATATATATATATATATAATATAATGTGTGTGTGTGTGTGTGTAAAATAATTAAATAAATAAATAAATAAAAATAAAATAAAAATAAACAATTAAAAGAAGTAAAAAATTGCATCTCGATATTTTTGACAGTTTTTGCTCTGTGGAGATCAGTATTGAAACCGGAAATAATAATTAATTTGAAGCACTTTTGGTTCTGGTATAGCCTTGTGGATAGTCATGACATGTTAGCTTGAGGCGCTGAATTGTTTGTAGCAATCAGCTTTTTAGCTGTATGTTTCAGTTTTCGTTCTATGGCGAGAAAAGTTGAAACTGAAAGTAATAGTAAATTTTAATTACTTCCGATTTCGGTAGAGTGTTGTAGATAGTGATTATATGTTGGCTTGAGACGTTGAATCGTTTGCAAAGCATTGTTTTTTGCAATTTTTACCGTTTTCGTTCTTTGGCGATAAACATTGAAACCAGAAATAGCTAATTTGAATCACTTTCGCTCTGAATAGAGTGTTCATGGAGGAGATGAAACATATTCTTTGGACACTTAATCGATTACTTAAAAAAGTCATCTTACCGTTTCTGCTCTGATACCTGTTGACAGAGGGACGTGCGGACAACAAAACCGTTCTATAAGAGTTGTCATACTTAAGCATAGCATAGTTTGGAAGTCTAATAAAAACTGTTGAAACTTGTCATAGAAAGTTTTGAGTATGCACTATGAAAATAAAAGTGACGCATTTACGGTTGTCAAAGAATCAATAAACAGAAAAGCAAGCAATTAGGCAACAGAATATACTATTATTTCAGCAACTACTTAGTTTTACTAACTTTTGAAAATTATTGATGTTTGAAAACGGTTATGTTGGGATTCTCACGCTGAGCGGTAGAGAAATCTTAAGAACAAAATTGAAAATCACGCAGGCAGTATTATGCAAACAAAGAAAGGATACGAAATTTGAAATTATCCATCAAAATGGTGGTAATTCTAACTTTCGAACTACGTATAACCTAAATAAATATAAAAGCTGACGCAAGTAAATAGTGTTAGTACTAATCTGCCATTTCCCGTATATAGCATTGCCTTCATCAAGCATATTATGAAAGTACAATCTAAGACTGCAGTTTACATATTTTAAAAAATGAGAAGATGTAATTCCTAAGAACCTAAAATATTCTTTCTTTGATTTTTACATTCAAAAATTTTTAAATAGAGTTCACACTTCAACTTTTATTTAGGTTCAGAGCTCATTCGTGGCTAAGAGGTTAGCGTACGCGCCCTTGGCGTAGGAGAGATGGGTTCGACTCTCGGCAGGAGCTCATATGGTTCGGATTCCACGCTAATCAGTCGGTCCACGTTTTACATAACCTCTCTGCTGAATGGGGCGTTAAAACTCAAAATTAACTCGTTTTAATTAGGTTTAATTGTTCCTTTTTTTTTTTTAGCTCTCAAATTTTCATTAGGCACACACTAGCGTTATCTCGTCCTCATATCTTATACTGTACGTTGTGTTCTTGCAAAAAAATTGTTCGTTGATTAATGTAACTTTACGTTTTAATTCACACCTGTCACTACCAAATTTTCCATTGTATTTAGGTTAAAATTATTCTCTGTTTCGCCTAACGTTTTCGCAAGTGCCATCAGGAAAGTTTTTATTAATATGTTCCTTTTTTCTAAATCTATATTTTCCTTTTGTATTATTAGTCTTTTATCAATATTACTATTTGCTGTTTCATTTGTTACCGAAATGTTAAATTACGTTCGTTTTATTATTTTCCTTGAAGTTACCTTTCTTAATTCTCGTTCTTCTTTCGTGCGATGACGCTATTTTGCATCCATTACATTTTTATAGTAAGGTATGTTATATTTTTGTTTGATTGATTTGAATTTTTCTTTCTTAAAGCTCCACTCTGCTTTTGTAACTTTAGGGCTTATTACATAGCAGACGCTACTGTCTCATACTCTGTTTACCATCTATACACTCTTCAGTTTTTTATCCTTTCGTTTTCATCTCGATATATTTCCCCTCAGCAGGAGACAAGTCACTTGTTCTTAGCACATTGCCTGGTATCTGATATATTTAAACATGCCCTTTCATCCTTATTTATTATTTTTGGATCAAAAGATCCAATATATTTCAAACATTTTCTTTTAGGCCTTATATCTGGAGAACTACATATAGTGTAGACAAACCTAAAGTATCATTTAACTCAGTATGATGTACTTATTCCGTTAAAAAAAGAAAAAAAAGAAAAAGAAAACTTGATTTAGGGATTGTTCAAAAACTTTGTGCCTGATCCAAAAACTAGTTATCGGCTAAGATCGCAATTTTTTGATCCATTTTTTGGATCATTCCTAAAATTCTTGTTTATTTATTTCTATTTATTTATTTATTCTAACTCCGTCCATCGGCACAACAATCCATTACATAAAACATATAGAACAAAGATTGTTACGTAGTGTTTAGTCATTTTGTCAGTAGTTTTTATCTGATATACTTGTTTTTACAGGTCTTTGTCTTTCCTTGCATTTTATTTTTTTCCTTTTATCATCTGTGCAATATTTCCCCCATTTGGTTTTCTTCAGCATGGTTCAACAGTGTGGAAACACCCTAATAAGTGGTAAACGCTACAAAATATAACCATAGTAACAATGTAGGTAGGGAATAGGGATGTGGGAACGTGTTTGAGGACATAACACAAAGACGTCCTCCATCTTGAATTTTACGTAGTTGTCTTAAATGGAAACCATAGCATGTTTCACTTTAATAGTAAATTTTCGTAGAAATTGAAAGGCATTATTATATTTGCTAATTATTACGAAGTTATGACTGCATAATCGTGGGACTGTATAATCACTAAAAGAAATGCGACCGCATGAATTTTTGCAGCTTGAAAGGTATACATGATAAATTCCGTGTTCCGAGCTCTCACATCCCGTATCTTTTAATTGTTACCGTAACACAATGCAATTATATTTGTGCATGAAATGTACACAATGAGAATAACATTGTTCCCTACCCAGATGAAAATTATCGCTTTGTAAATGGATGTTAATGTGTTCAAGATGCTTAATAACTTAACTTAGTGAAGGGCTTGATTTTCACCTTTCTTGACTTGCTCTTCCTATCCTGTCTTTCCGCATCCCTGATATATCTTAATTAAGATGTAAAATTGTTAAAATGAAACTTGCTTGATGAATGGAGAAAATACATATATATATTTTTTTTCATATTATATTCCCTATAAATGCAAACTCAAAGAATTTTAAAAGGATATGTAAGTTTTGTAAGGCCAAAACAAACTTTAAGTTATTTGTTCTTCATTTTGTGGTTGTTTCCTCTGTTCTGTGTGTTCTTTGTAAGAGAAAGTGATAAAATATCGTGGCATGAGATTTGGTTTTTGTTGAACGAAGCAGTCACTACAACATGCTTGTATTACCATATTGTACTTCTAATATAAATCAGTTTTGTACGTGATGTTAAAATAAAGGTACTTCTGTTAGGCTTATAATTTTGTTAGGAAGTTCGGCACTTTCTTTACGAGTAATATTGTGTTTTCTTCCAGTAGCTGTGGCGAATTCACATGATGTCAGAACATGAAGTGATGTTCAGTTTCACCGAAATAATGTCGTTTCTTTGCTAAACAAAGTTTGCTGCTGAGCCAACTAGTTTGCAGAATATCATTTGTTTCCCTTGAGATATCAATCACCTTGTCTATATATTACACTTCAATGTAATCAAAAACAAGATAATCATTTAGAGCTATTTCATTTACAATGATCAGTACCCGTGATCCCTCAACTCTGAATATGTTTCGTATGAAATGATGATTTATTTATCAGGAGACTAGATGCGTCGTGAGGATGTAAAAATGGTGGTTCCGTGTTCCATCAAATCTCCAGGATTCCTTGAAGTGATCTTTGAGATATTCTTGTTTTTCCTTGGTTTCGTCTTCAGTTACCAAAACAAGTTCCTTTTATGTTCTGTACACGAAATTCAAGCTTGTGGCTAGGAGTGGATTTATATCCCTGTTGGTCGCTGAAGGTTGGCCTTTGCTGTAAGCCTCTTTTCTGTCCCACCAATTCGATCACAGTGGGCCTTATTATTGCTTGTACCACAGAAGTGCCTCTCAGCTACCATACGAAAATCTTATTTCTTCGCACGCAAATTGAGATCTTCAGACAATATGCTAACAGTTATTTCATTAACATTAAATCCTGATTCCTGATAACGCATTGCACTTCTAAGCTTTCGGCTCTCCCTTCGATCCTTGTATATGGTGAACATTCCACTTTAGAACGTCAGGAATCGACAAGGTGTGTTTAGCACTGATCTACCCAAGTAAATCTCTTCCTTTATATTTCTTTGATGTTTTCTATCCCTTTTGTCGTACTTCTACCACCCGTAAACAAGAATCCTGGGAGGATCTAAAGATTCAAAGTGCAAAGAATTTTCAGGAATCAAAATTTAAACCAGGTGAAGAATTAGAAAAAAAAAATTCATGTTAGAGATGCAGGACCTCAGAAAGAAAAAAAAAACTTTTTTTTTTTTTTTTGCTTGGGATTTTTTGCATTTTAATTTTAGTGAAGAAATAGCAGTAGGCACGTTTCACCTTTTGGTTTAGTACATTCCACGAAAGACGGTTAATTAATATATTTTAAACAAATAAAAACAAGAAAAAAAATCTTGATTCAAATATAATCGGTATTCGTTAGAAAAGAAAAGGGGCCAGTCGATGAAGTTCAGACGCAACTCTTCCTTTACGTCAAGAACTCGTTCTGATATAATTCTCATTAACACAATAACACCTCTGGCGCTTTTTCCTTTCTGGAATCCAAATTGATCTTCCTTCAGTATTATCTATCGTATTTTCCTGTCGCATATTCAGTATGCGTGCAGAAATCTTTCCGGTGTGGGAAATAAGGCTGATAGTTCTTTGATCAGTGCACTTCTTTGCTAGCTTTCTCTTAGGTAATGCAACAATTGTAACAACTCGAAAATCTTCGCCCATTTTTCATTCAAGTATATCTTGTTACTAAGTGAAATCACTATTTTCACTGCATTATCTCCTAATTCCGTGAGCAAATCTGTTGGTAAGTTATCTCCAATGGCGTTCCTTCTTCACATGGCTTTGATGGTGTGTATTACTTCACTTTTCAATATATTTGATGTTCTTGGTTTTCGCTCTTCAGCATTTCTTCATCTTCTTGAGCACTTCTTCAGCTACTCATAGCTTTTTGGTGCTGAGAAAAAAAGTAAAAAAAAAAAAAAAAAAAATCTTATTTCCTTTCCATATCTGTGTGCAGTTAACCCCTTGTGGTTCATTTAGGGCAGTTTTCCATCCTGAGGACAAAAATATGCCCTGACTCCCCTCTCATCCGCCCTCGAAGGAAGCCGTTGGTATCTGGTAGAGGTTTACTCCTTATCCCTAGAGTCAGTTAATCCCTACCTACGTTTACCGCCTAAGTCGTTGGCTTCTCACGAAAATATGTAGGTTGGGATCTTCCCTTCACTGTAGGGGGGCGCGGTGGCTCACTGGTAGAGCGTTCACCTCAGGTGCTTGGGGTCCCGGGTTCGATCTCAGCCCCCCGCCAAGTGAACTTTGTGGTGGACAAACACCGTGCTCGTGGGTTTTCTCGGGGTTCTCCCGTTTCCTCCCACTTTCTTCATTCTACCATTTCACTCATCTCTCATCATCATCGTCTCCTTTAGCCTAACCGGCATAACCGTGGGACGTAAAACTCAAAGATTTCAAAGATTTTTTCCCTTCACTGAGGAAGAGACCCAGAAGCATTAATCAATCGTCGCTGGTATTTTCAGGAAGCTTAAACAGTTACGGCTGCATAATTAAGAGTTATATTTTCTATGATGTGAATACCTCTACATATGTATTTCCATAAAACAAACAGTTTGTAGAGCTATTAGGGTAATACTCAGTAACAAGAATGTTTTGGTAAAATGTTTATGTTTGCTATAACTGTTCTTAAAATGTAATACAAGAATGTTTCGATTATCGTTGTTCTCAATTTGTACTTTGATACAGTGTAACCTTTGAATAAGCAAGGAACACCAAGGGACACAATTATTTACACGTAGATGATATGTGTCGGCTGCACAAATTTGGATTACAGCTTTTTTGGTAATTGTATGTAGTATTCACTAAATACGTTAGTTATAGATTCAAATATACTGTAGGTTACTATAGAAGCACTGTACTTAGTGTTTGAATTATCAGGAATTTTTGAAATAGTTATCTTTGATGTTTGCAGGGGACAAGTCCCAAGAAGAACAGAAATCAATTTGTAAGGAAGTGAAACGTAGAATTCTTGTTCATAGTGTACTCTTCATTGAAGCTTTTGTAGGGTCTCCATCAGGAAGCAGTTTATTGTAGACAGAGAGAAAAGGACTTTTAAGTTCAACTTGGAGCTATTCTGTGTGATTATTCATAAAATAAGTGCAATGCGATTGCTTATGATCTGTAGTGACTATTATGAATTCCATTCTTTTGTAGCTAAATAAAGTAAACCCTTGTTAACACGAATCCCAAAGAACCGAAAAATGAAGAGTTCGTGTTAACCGAACGACCCAAATTTTATTTTTGGAATACAGCTTTTTCTATACATACACACTACAGTATATTAGTATACAGACTACAGTATACAGACCATACATACGCACTACAGTATATTATGCATGTCGTCATAGAAAACACTACAGTACCTGGATTCTCTTATCTTGGAAGATTAAGAAGAAGGTTTATATTACCGCATACATCAATCCTCTTTATAGCATCAGTTTGCAACATCACACAAAATCCACTTGAGAAAAATACATTACAATAATACTGTAACTGTACTTGTAACTTCAAACAATGTAGTCAGATATAATTTTCTCGTAAAAAATTCCTGTATATTGCACTCTCAGACGGGAACGGAAACGTCTGGTAACTTCACGGCACACTATACTCTTGCCTTCAGCAACTTGCTGAAAACTAGGATTTTTAGTTTTGTTTTCAGGTCTATACTTGTCTGCTTCCTCTTGGTCATGACTCCCCTCGTACTAGCTCACTTTTAAACAACAGAAAATCACGTCTAAACACAGAACTGTACTTGTTACCGTATTCGCTCGAAAATTGAATGTTCTCACCCTAACCTCAGAGGTGAAATTTACGAGAAAAAATAATGTCAATATTGTTCACACCCGAAAATTCAAGTGGTGCAAACAGGGAGCATAAACCAAGTTCACGAACTCCGATTCTTGAAAATTTCACGCAGAAAATCCAGGCTAAGTTATAAAATTCGCAACTCCGCTGATAATGGAAAGTTGCATATTTATGACTACTGTTACCAGTTTACAGCCAGAAAGGCGAGTAGAGGAGTTGTTTTGTCTTGTGCTGTCACCACCTCGTCTGCCAAGCAGCTGTAGTGTTCAGCGCTTGAGACAAGAAAGAATTGACATCTCATCAGAATATATATATATATAAAACATTTTTGTTTCTCTCTTATTTACTAGGCAATTTTCTTCTGTATAAATACTGTATTGCAAAAACTGAGCTTGAGAAAATAAATGTTGATAGCTCGTGTTAAATGGAAACCTCTTACGACGCAAGGACTGAAAATGAGTTCGTAATTCTTGCTAACCGAAATTCGTGTTAACCGATAAAACTTCCTATAAGATAACGTATCGCTGCCGGGACCGAAATTTTGTTCCTGTTAACCGAGTGTTCGGCTTAAGCGAATTGGTGTTAAGGGGGGTTTACTGTATATCCCTGTCTGAAAGACAAAGTAATTTCTAAAATATTGAATATATCATATGTTTCATTCTGTAATAGCAACTCTAGCTTGAATCGAGTTTTACTAGAAGGTCATCAATCCACAAAATGAAACGTTTGGAAAATTACAACAAAACGAAGATAAATATACGTACTTGTAATTTTCTTTTTACATGCACTTAGAAGGTAGATATGTAAATACACAATATTATAAGACAGGGTTGGCTGGTTTAAACCATGGTTTAAACCATCTGTTTTTTTTTTTTTTTTAAAAAAACCAACTGGTTTAAACTAAAAAGCGAATAATGTTCGTAAGTGTTCGTAAAATCTTGATGGACACACATTTGTGGGTTATCACGTTTCACTCCCGTATATTATTCGTATTATATTCAGACCTAAATTCCTCATTCATTACTCAAAGGGATTAAACTACAAAAACAACTTTTTTTTTTGTATAAGTTTATGAATGTTTCTTATGTGATTTTTTTATAGTTTGTTATTATTATTATGCAGTTGCAATCAAAGAAAAATTCTGAATATTGTTTCGTTCTAATAATATTTACTATTGATAAAATACATCGAAATGCCGCACTTTGGGGGGAAGGGGGCGTCATACAAACCGCACGAGAGGCATTTTTGAAATCAGAAGTATCTCTGGTATCTATTTATGTATAAATGGGTCAAAGTGGACTCAAATAATTCGTATTTTTATTTACTTTTCGTACTGATACGCAAATTAAGTCGTTGTATTTCTTTAACTTAGAATAACAAAAGTCGTAGTGAACTAACTTGGACATTAGTTCTTTTGTACTGTGCAGTATTTTGAAATTGTTCATATGTAAATCTGTATAATGGTTTCACTTGTGCAACTATTTATCTTTTTGTCCTTCTGAAATGACTCTTGACAATTATATTAACAAGTATGTAAAGATCAGTACAACGTATTTTTATCAGGAGTCCTTCGTGAGTAGTCGGCAGACGTATTGCAGTTGTGGCCAATTAGTCCCAGTTTCAAGTCCAAATGAAGGACAGTTCCCCTCAGATGTAAGCCGAGAAGCGGTTGAATTCCGTGTGTGATCCCTTCCAACATAATCCGGTTGTTGCATAATAACACCAAGGCGAAACAAACTTATTTCTGTCCATCTGTGATATAAATACATAGAGCAAATTATTTAAACCAAAAAAAGCCTGGTTTAAACCAAAAAGAAAAAAAAACGGGTTTAAACAAAAAAAACTGGTTTTTTGTTTTTTTCAATAAAAACCATGGTTTTTGCCAACCCTGTCATAAGATTAATTACATAAGTCATTCCAAAATATTTTACTTACATTTTAAAGTGTTTGGACTGATGCTCTTGTAACAAATAACAGTAATCCGGGGATTAAAAAGTATATTTTTCCCTCAAATTTTATTATTTTATCAAACCAGAATGTTCTTATGTTAATATAGAATATATATGGGAAGTTAAAAAAAAAAAAAAAAATGCTTTAAAAGGTTGTAGCTTTGAAAAATGTATTTTTACCTTTAAAAAGAAATAAATAGAACACATTTAATCATATTCAATATATGACAGTAGATCACGCCAGTTCCTTCAAAATATTAAAGTAAAACTCTTTTTGTTCTTCTGGAACATATTGTGGTGCTATTCTAATGTTATTCATTTATGATTCCCTTATGAGGATTCTTCTTACATGGTACGCAAATTGAGCAGGAGGCGTTACGGGCTCATCATCTTTCACCCCTTTGAAGAAATTATGTTCATTGAAACCACTAATTTTGTTCTAGGCAGTAATATAACATTTAGTTCAAATATGTACACAAAATGATAAATAAAGTTTACTAATCCCGAAGTAAACTTTATCACGTTTTCCCTTTCCTTTTTCTCTTCGTATACAGGGTGTGTTCCATATTAACTTTCCCAACACTTATTGAAGAACAAAATTTCACTACATGTTATTTTTTTAACCAAAATTCCCTGGATTTGCAATTTTATCAAATTTTCTATAATTCCGTAGACACTATGTACCCTATTACTTTGCTGAAACCTTCATTTTACTAATCCAAAATTCTTGATCACAAGGTATGACCCTAACAGGGAATAATTGCTGATTTTTAGGGAACTTTCCAGTCTGTTAACTACATCGAAAATCTACTCAGGTGTTGATTTTTATTTTATCTGTAGGAATTTGTCAGAGAAAACTGTTAAGGTCAAATGAAATTGTCAAGAATATCTTTCAGGTAATCATACAAAACATGCACACTATGTTCTGACTTTCTACCCTTTCCTTCCTGACATACGTATAATGTGCTAATATTTTTGTGTTACTTATAGAAACACACACACAGACACGGAAAAAAATAACTAAGCTGACGCCGGTAGAATAGCTGTTGCACAGACACTGACACATAATAAACCTTCAACTTAGCTCGTGTTGCAAGTACGAGTATTGAAACAAGGTAATAACATATCAAATTATAGGTATCAAATTTCGTAATGGTGTCTGGAACTTTCAAAATCGACTGCAGGTGGTCTATCAAGACCAAAAGGTAATTTTGTAAAGGAAAATTATCAAGTTTTACCCATATTTGGGCTGTACACAACAAAATGACAAACACATATTTCTAATTTTTGTTTCTTTCTGAAATACCACCTTTGAACTAAGCTCAATTCTTAATACACAAGATACGACTTGTTCATCCCTTTAAAGTTAAACAACGTTGCAGTTTGTGGTATTCTTAAGTACTAGATAGCTAAATACTTAATTTTCTATCAAACGATTAAGTTTCCCAATTTCCACAACAGATCGGAGAACCCACCCTGCTGATCTGATGGCTAGCACGTACTTCTTTGGTGCACGAGCCTGAGATTTTATTCCCAATGGGAGAGCATTAAACGAATTACGGTGGTCCGAATTCCACATTAATCTGTACGTCTACGTCTATCATAATCTTGCTGCTGAAAATGGATGCTAAATTTCACTAAATAAACAGGCTGAAGTCGATATTTTTAAATTGAATGTAGTTTTTTTTATTCAATTTTGGAAAGTGTAAAAGAGAATAAAGTACTTCGGTTTCAAAGCATGTTTTTACAAAATTTCTTTTGTCCTTAGATCATCATTAAAAATTAGTGATTTATGTTAAAACTATTCTAGTCACAATTTGCACGTCATTTCTAGGAGAGGGGAGGGAGTACTTTGGGAAAAGTGATTAAAATAATAGTTTCTTGTTTTCTAATATACATTCTAAATCTGAAGCAGAATATCAAGTTCTAATAAAAACATCGACTTCGTTCTGAATAGGCCACTTTCGATGTCTTAGGTAGTTGAAACTTTCGATTTCTTAGGTAGTTGAAACTTTCACCATTTAATAGAAAATTCGCTCTTATCTACCACAGCATTTAAAATATTTGCAAAATTCCGTTCCTCAACTTTGGAAGTGGTGAGCGAGTGACGTTCTGCATATTAAGCTTATTTTTAAGGTACAGTTTCAACGTCTTTTTAGTGTAAAGGAAGTATTAAGAAAATGAAAAAAAAAAAAAAAAAAACTATTCTCACGTAGTGACCTTGTATACAGTTCTTTCACCTTTTGTTTCAAGGTGACAAAGAAGTGAGGTATTATATTAGAGAGTGCACTGCCTTCTAATTTAAAGTTTGTGAACTGCCTAGTTCAGCGTGGACGTCAGTGAAAGCAGATGAAACATGCGAACTGGCACAGCGTTGTATGGGAGTTTTATGTGATTCAACTGTGAGCAAACGCCACAGAAAGAAGAAAAATATGATTATTGAGCGGGCTACACAACAATACATTAACACATTAAAGAAGTGCAAAGAATCTCCTCAGAATACACTACGAAATGTACGCCCTCGAGCAAGCAAGACAATGGGGCTTTTGTCGAGGTAATTGAGACCAATATTGGGAAAAAGGGAGAGGAAGGAAGAAAGGAAAGCAAATATGTGGATTATTGGAAAATGCATTCTGTGCTGAAATCATTCGGCATTACTTGCACCAGCTGGAAAACGGTTGAATGTTGGATGGGATGATGAGTGCCACAAGAATTGACTGCAGTTTAAAAAGCAACATAAGGAGATACATGTGTTTCTTTGTTATCTCCTCAGGGAAAGAATTCATTTCTGGATAGAGCGCTGACGTGCTGCTCCATGGCTACAAAATCAATGTAATTAGTATTCGCAAGAAAAAATATCAGTATCACGTGTACATCACGTGAAGGGGTTTGGTTTGTATGGCTTGATATTTTTCCAATTAATGTTGAAAGCGGAAGTAATAGCAGATTTCTACAACTTCTGATTTTAGTAGAGAATTAAGCATAGAGACGGAATACATTCTTGAAACTATTTAATTCATTGCGGAAGACAACTTATTTCTATCTGTTATCGTTTCTGCTTTGTAGTGATCAACGTTAAGACCGGAAATGGTTGATTTCTATCACACTTCCGTTTCGAATATTACCTTCATCGCGAACTCGATTCTCCTTTTCACCTTTTACATTCTGGCTAAAATTGATCGTGAGCCATCAAGTAATTCTTGGGTTCTTTTTTTCTCTCAGACGGACGGATACACACACACACACACAGGCAGAGAAGATAAACCAAACTCCATAAAAATTGAATATCGTAAAGCCAGTACTTGTAAATTGCAAATGTATTGTTCTGATTCAGCACAACGGAAAGCCACATATTGCTAATATTACCCTCGATACTATTGTCTGATTTGGTTGGGAAACGCTAATGCATTCCCATTTTTAGGGAGCATTTCGTTGCTGACTTGCCATTTATTCCATTCAGTAGACTGTCATCTGCGATGAGGAAGGTTATGAATTCTCACGATGTGTGATCCAGCCATTGGATAACTTCTCTTGTTAAGATTCTGTTGAGTTATACCAGAATAGGATCAGCCCTACCCGGTAGTTAGAAGGACGTTCGCCTTTGTAGGATCGAAACTTGACAGAAGTGTTTCGTTTACCTGAATATTGTATGGTTAGAACAAAGGAATCCTGAAACGGGAATAGACAATGAATTATTTACCAGAAGATCGTGTAAAAACGTAATCAGTACTTTGAAAAGAAAAGTATACTATGAGCTCTTTCGCTAAAATACTTCATCACATAGAGGAAAGATAGAAGCAGAGGGAAACGGATCGAGAAACAGTTATGTGCAATCGATTAAACGTCCTAAGAATATTTCACTTTCACTCTAGTCTCTAGTAAAACGGAAAGTGGCATAAAATCAACTACTTCCTATCTTAACCTTTATTGCTATGAAGTAGGAACGGTAATTGATAAAGAAAAACGGCTTCCTCCGATCGACTAAGCGTCTCAACAATAAATTTCATCTCCATCCTTAAGTCTGTACTAAAACCTTAAATGGTAGAAATCCATTACGTCTTTCGGTTTCGATATTGATCTAGATAGAATAAAAACGCTAAAAGATAGTTAGAAGCGCTATTATGGAATCAATTTAGCGTTCTAGGAATAGGTACTATCTTTCCTCTTAATCCCTATTCAAACATGTTTTAACGTTGATTGTTATACAACGAAAACGATAACCGATACCAAAAATTTGGTTGTATGGTGATTAAGGGTCAATCCATACGAAGTGGTCCAGAGGTGGTTGCTCGACCATCTCCGAAAATTATAAAAATTTGAATGTGACGAATCTTGTGCATGGGAAGGTCAATAACATCATTCACGTTGTCGTATGTACAAGTGTTCCTGAATGGCGGCCATCTTTGTTGTTAGTGGAGTGCCTTTTTTTGCATTTGCAAGCGTTTACGAAAACTACAGTTGCTGAGGACGTACGAATCAGACGAACACCAAACCAAAACGAATGTTTAGGGGAGGGACTGAGGTACACGGAGAATTTATATTCTTGCTTCTAAATAAAAATGCAGGGTGGCAAACCAATACATGAAATCACTAGAAAGAGTACAGAAAATTACACTTTTTAAAGGGGCTGTAATTTGGATTGGCATAAAGTGGAGGGTTCATAAATTTTGTGCAGAATACCATTTCATCTAAGAGTCTGCAAAAATATCCACACCTATATATGGAGAAAAAAGTGAGTACATGGTAAAAATGCGAAGAAAGCACGCATGTTACGATGGTCGTAGCCCGGAAAAATTTAAATATTTCGATATGTTTCATTCCAGATCTCAAAAATTACGCATGGTTTAGCAATTAGGAACGCTTTTGTTTGTGTTCAGTTGTGCAAAACATGGCGTTTGTTCCATCTTTCTACCTCCGTGATCATTGCTACGTCAACAGGGTGGACCATTTTTTCTTGACCATCCGCTATAACGGACAATCCAAAAGAGAGAAAAGCGAAACTTTGCATGAAGCAAGTATAACGAGCGGGACATCTATGTATGTATTAAACAGAAAAACCCAACAAACAGTGTTGCCAAGCCAATATCAAGTTATATTTTTTTTCAAACAGCACTACGCCAGATTATTACATATTTCAAATCAAATTGTCAAACGTAAACTTAAAATATTACTTGTATTATTCAGTATTCCAAACTAAGGATGTTACAGTATCACAAACATCCAAAGTTTGGAAGCCTCTAACGCAAATAGAGCATAACGGAGATGCACAGGATAATGCACATTGAAAGCACTTTAGTGTTGGATACCATGGTCATGGTATGACTTGTTTCGAATGAATAGGAACGAAGTTACCAGGGCTTGAAACTCTCTATTTTTTTTGAAAGTCTTAATTTCGAAAAAGTGCTCAGATAAGTATCATATCTAGTTACTTGTATGGTTTGTAATGGATGTGTAAATTATTTTGCCGTTTGCAACACTTCGATATCTCAAACCGTTCCGAAGATATGATAAAACATTGCTGAAGTTTGCAACACTGCTTAAATCGTGTAATTGCGAGAACTTGTTGTAATTACAGCTACTAAAAGCTACTGTTGTAATACTATAGGAGAGAAGGGAAGCAACAATCATTTTAATTATTTTTAACAAATACGACATTTTCAGCCGGATAGGATAGGTAGGTGTAACCCAACCTTGTGAACATATTAACTTCCGTAACTGGAAATGGATTTCAATGATACTTTGCTGATACATTAAGTGCCTTAATACTGCGGTCCAGTTCAACAATGGGTGTCGTGGATGCAGGGGGCAGATAACCTCCTTACCATATAGACGTGACAATGATCATGGAGCTAGAAAGACGGCACAAAGGCCACTCGCAAGCTTTGGCACAACTGAACACGAACAAAAGCGGACCTAATTGCTGAACCATACTTAGGTTTTGAGATCTAGCATGCAACATATCAAAATATTTAATTTTTTCCAGGCTATGACCATCGTCACGCATCTGCTTTCTTCGCGTTTTTACCATGTCCTTACTTTTTTCTCAACATAATATCAGTCATGATTTTTTGCAATAGTTTATTCACATAAGAATTACTTTGTGGCCTAAGCAGAAATTTTTAGCATTTTGCCCTCCTAAGATATTACTCCCCAAACATGGCATCAAAATCACAAACTTCAACTTTCGGACCCCCATAAATCTACGATGCCAGTAGTATCATAGCTGTGGATATTTCTACAGACTCTTGACGTGCAATAGTATTCAGCATAAAACTTATGGAAACTCCCCCACTTTATGCCATTTACAGCCCCTTTAAAAGTGTGATTTTCTGTACTTTTTCTAGTGATTTCATGTATTGGTTTGCAACCCTGCATTTTTATTTAGAAGCAAGAATATATATTCTTCGTGCATCTCAGTCTCTCCTCTAAACATTCGTTTTTGTTTGGTGTTCGTCTGATTCGTACGTCCTCAGCAACTGTAGTTTTCGTAAACGCTTGCAAATGCAAAAATTGGTACTCCACCAACAACAAAGATGGCCGCCATTTAGGAACACTTGTACATACGAAAACGTGAATGGTGTCATTGACCTTCTCATACACAAGGTTTATCACACTTCAATTTTTATAAATTTCGGAGATGGTCGAGCAACCATTTTTCCCATCTTTGAACCACTTCAGATGGATTGACCCTTAAGGAATGCAATAAATAAATGAATGAAGAAATAGTTACAAAATAAGGTTCTGAACTAAAACCATTAACTCACGTAGATTAATTTACCATTAAAGAATAAAATAACTAATCCAAGCTACAGTATAATTAGCACTAGTTATTTTGTTTTTATTTCAGAGGAAATGTATCTGAATGTTTCCTCTCTCTTCGTAATAACCAAATCTTCTGCTATAATAATTTCACTCACAAAGGAAGCTCTTTTGATTATTTTAGTAATTCAATAACCACCCATCATGTTGACTCAGGAATAATACTGCAAAAGACATAACATTGAACAAGTTGTTAATTCATACATTATTAAGAGTTGATTCTTCGTAACGTGGAGTAAAAAGTACTTTTCCCGTAAATTACATGTAATAGAAATGATATACGTTTATCAGAGGTTCTTCCCAAACTTATTGAGACCATTTTTACATATTGCAGCTTCCACACAACACATCTGTATCTAAAATACAAATGCTTGGGCTCGCAAAGAATCGACATTTTAAAGACAAGCCCGAAGTTCATTGGAAAATATTAGATTTTTTCGAACATTTCAACTTAAATGAAGGAATACAGTACGTTCCACCTTTGATTTCCATTAGAACACGAAATAGCATTTGATTGACATCTCCTTTGTGCCCAAAAAATTTAATTTAATGATTCCATCGAGTAGAACTAATCTTCAATGTAGCACATACCAAAAATCTGATTAAAATGTTTAACTACTGAGATACAAAGCTTCAAGCAACTCCCAAAATGCGCTGCTCACTTCATGGTAACAGAAACAGGCTGTTTGGCGTGACGTGACATAGCGAGTTTGCTCTCTGAGTTGCATTGAGAGCTTCAGGGAGTGCTTTTATATTGCAGTTTCTTACTGTAAACTACAAATAAATTTAATGAAATAGTAAAAGAAAAGTGACAAAATGAGTAAAATACTTCCTGTATGTAAAAATAGCGTGTTAATAAGACCTATTCTCCCAGTATAAAATACGCTAGGAATACTAAAAATCAACTGTAATGTTCTGTCACTACAAATATTTTAGATATACATATATAAGCAGGATTATTTTATTATAATAGATCAGAAACATTAGGACATCACTACATCAAATGAAATTAAAAATAAATCATGCACAGATTGAGAATATTCTGGCCACCATATTATAATCTAATATAAATAAAATAAAGAGTTAATTTATGTGTCTGTCTATCTGTGTGGGGCCTGGTGACCAGACGAGTGGACCGAGAGTTACAAAATTTTGCTCACGGGTACCTTGGTCCATGCCCCAGACCAAGACGATGCGTTTTCCTTTCAAAATTCGAACCAGGGGGCGAGACATGTAAAAATAATCCAAAATGACCGATATTACTGTTGAATTCATAGTTTTCACGGTCGCTGAGATCAATAGTAAAACTCCGATCGCACTAACTTCCAAATTCACTTCATTCTTCTGCGGACTGAGGGTTACCGGGGGGAGGTTCCAATACACTAAAAATAATCCAAAATGGCCGATATTAATGTCAAATCCGTAGTTTTCGCGGTCGCTGAGATCAATTGTGACACTTCCATTAGCGATGACTTGCAAATTCAGATACCATTGTACGCGGGCCGGGAATCACCTTGGGGGAAGGAGGGGGGGGGGGGGGTAACGAGACTTGTAAAAATAATCCAAAATGAACTATATGTTTTTCCTTTCGTTGTTCAGTTTGTTTACATAGATATTTTATCTGACACATGCGAGGAATGGGTATTTCAGCTAGTTAGAAATAAACCTATAGCTTTTCTTTATTTTCATAACTAGGCTCCCAGTGCTTTAACAGTTCATGTTCCATTGGCATTTTTACATTTCTCCCACTCTTAATTGTACACATTGAAAATTTGTAGACATACATATTATAAATGTAGCGAATTTTCATGCTGTTATATACTAAGGTTACAAATATAGCACTTTCTACACGAAAAATCTATAACCTTTAAAAAAAAACATCGCATCCTATTACATTCTTTACATCGTTTCTACCATTTACTGTACATATTAGCAATTGATCACCACATACCAATGCTACCACCAATCGTATATTAAAGTTATAAGGACTCATATTATATAGCATCTTTACTGTTTTACTATATTTCCACAAGTAGAATAATTCGTAGTTACCGTGGTGGTTTGGAGAGGAAGAAAGCTGTAGCAAACAGACAGATAAGTATTACAGATGGTTAAGTTGGCGAAAGAGCACCATGAAGAAAAACCGTGCTAGGAAATTTTTCTTCTGACCTAGACGCCAGTTCTCAAAACTAGGCTCCATAATAACACATATACAATTTTATACGTGGGCCTACATATTTTAGATTAAAATTATGAAGATGCCAAAATTGTATTTTGAGTCGTCACAGCTGGCGTCCGGGATTTTTCGAGCTTAAACGGGATAAATATTAGCAGAAATTCATTATGTATTGCATGTATTATTACATTGAAACTTTCTTAGTATAGAAAATGTATTCCTTACCAGGAAATAGTGCAGATACAATCTCAATATGAAAGAAGTACACTACAAGTGATTTCGCTAAGACACTTCGTCACGTAGACAGAGGAAGCAGCACGGAAAAAACCGCTCGCTCCCTTTCATGTTAGTCTCCATTTACTCGAGAAAGAAGAGTAGCCGTCTTTGGTCTGCAAAACTTAAAATGTGGTCAATAGGTGCCGCTAATATTGTAGGTTGAAATCTTAATCATTGTATAATTGAAATTTTGGTTGCGTTCTTATTAAGAACTTTGGAGATAAGATATTTTTAACAAAAATGTATGAAGGAAAATATTTACCAGGATTTTAAAACTATAAAACGTTGTCTCATACATAGAATTTGGCTATTGTTCCTAAACATTTCTTCATACATATTTCTTACTAGGGGGACAACCTAAGCTTTATGTAAATGCTATGTAAATTGTTGCTGAAGAACTAATTTTTGAAGAGATACGTAAAAATACACAATCCTAACAAGTTTCCAAATATCCAAAATACTACTGGTTGGTGTGATAAATAATGCTGGCATATTTTTGTTCCATGCAACTTTACCATCTATTACTTCCAGTCGGCGGTCACCATTATATGCTGCGGGGCCACACTTTTTCCAGTTATCACCTTACAATTTTTAATTTTATTCAGATATTTTCTTCAATTGACTGTTTTTTCCTACTGCTCTTATAAGTCAAAAAGTACTCTTTTCTCTTCTGAAAGAAATGTATTGCAAATTGAGTAATGGAATGCCGTTGCAAAATCTATCACTCTTTCCTCTTCGTTGCTTTCTCTTGCGCCTTAGCCACCGTGTATTCTCTAAATCCCTTCCCTGCTTCTACCTATGCCTATTCCAGTGACCACCCGTAATTATTGTTTCGTTTATCGGGATGCTGAGAAATTCGTGGTCTAAATTCTCACTCAGTTGTATCTTCCTTCTCCCAGTCTACTTTCGAAACATATGGTCATGCTCCGTTGATCATCTCGTCCCTGCTTACCTTGATACTCTTTACTCTGTTGCTCCTTATATTCATAATTAGCATGTAATATTTCGGGTTACTAGTTAAAACAACCCCAACACCGTTTCTTTCTTGTCAATTTGCTCCACAATACAGCAATTTTTGGGCACCTTCAAGCTCTCTTGCCGTATTACCTTTCCATCTTGTATCTTGCACGCACAGGATCCTCAACTTTCTTCTTTCCATCAGATCTGAAATCTCTCTTTCTTGCTTATTCATCGTTCCAACATTAAATTTTTCCACTCTTAGTGCGTTTGCACACGGCAACGATAATATTGGTGGAAGCCCCGATAATATCGGTGTCGGTGTCGGCGTACTTTGCACACGTCGCCGACAATATCGGTGGAAGCCCCGACAATATCGTTGCCGGTGATGAGCGAAGTAAGCGACACACACAAAAAAATCTCCATATATGAAAACAAATAAAAAAAATAATAATTGGGAAAATTATTTTTTAAAACAAGGACTACAAAAACTGTTCTGAAGAGGTGTGGAGGACGGTACAAAACTTAGAAAAAATAACCCTATGCCTAAACATGTTTAGATTTAACAGTGCCGTTTTAAATACATGCTGTAAACATATTATTTTCGTTTCGATGAGAATTGATGCTGCTGTAAATTGCAAACTATATTAGTTTTAATTTTCGTTGGAACACTGTTACATATTGTAACTGTATATTATTTTGTTTTCCATGCAATTAACATTAATGTCATAATAGATTAAATGATAAGATTCGAATTAGTAATTCTGTTTTACATTGCTCCATACATACACTGGCGCAAATCCCGGGGAGATGAAGGGGACATGTCCCTCCAATCTTGGAACTGGAGAGATTGTCCCTCCCAATAATCCGATTTGAAATGTGTTTTTTGGAAGAGAAATTTGATTGTGTCCGATCGCCAGAAAGGAAAGTGAGATGAAATTAATGTCCACTCAGAATAAGTTTCAAATCTGCCCGCCTCCCAATGTTGAATACAACTGCTCCCCAGATCCTCCACAGCATTGTTTCTCGATTTCAGAAATAGTTTGAACATCGCTATATATATATATATATATATATATAATATGGGAACGATCTTACCCCCCCCCCCCCCAATGTTGAAGACAGATTTGCGCTGTTGCATACATACTTGTCGTTTCTCGTTTCTTTTTGCCCATGAACTCAATATCCTGGCTCAAAATCAAGGCTTGCATAAACTTTTCGCCATGGTTTTTGCTTTTCAATTCTGTCCTTGAAAGAGTCTGTTATCTTATCCCGTATGCAAGGTCTACATTCCACAAGTTCAATAAGGGTTAAAATATCGAATGGAAAAAATCTTGCCATCTCTAAAAATCTAAGCAAAACTAGAAAGATACGAATGCAATAATACACAGCCTTTTCATTCAGTTACTGTAGCTAAACTGCAGAACTCTATCAGGGGGTCGATCCCGGTACAAAGGGGAGAGGGACAACTTGGATACATAGCTTTGGATACTTGGATACTTGGAAACTTGGATACATCTTTGTTTTCAATTGCCATTCCACAAATTATTTTTAAAAAGGGGGAATTTGGGATAGTTTTGGAAATGAGAGAAAAAATTTGCAACAAGTGAAGCATGAAGTCACATCCCTATTGTTGAGATCACAATCAAGAAAATGCCAAATGAGTAACTTGTCCTTGGAGCTTTGGAAAGAGTGTTTGATTGTGCTGGTTTCTTTTGAAAATAATAATAATCCTACTTTGACTTGTCAACAAATATTCTATTCAATCATTGCTTATTGAGTGGAACAGGGAAAAGTGATCTGCACACAATTCTGATGAAAATAAAAGGAAGTAATAATAATCAGGATTTTTTCTATATGCTTATGTTCACAGTGTATCAAACTTTGAAAATTACGCTTAAATTAATTTCCAGAATGTATTAAAATTTAAAAGCATTAATAGATTAAAAAATATACCATCAAAGAGTGTGTGTGAGTGAGAGAGAGAAGGAACAAAAGTAAAAAAAAGAGTGGAAAATAATCAAGAAATTGGATATCTAAATTTCCTATATTCTATTTGGTAATAGCTATTTAGAGGGAAACCAGTACTATTCAGACTTCCCACATTTTATATTTATTTAATAAAGGGAATTAGCTACTCCAAAAAGAGAATGTAAAAAAATAATAAGCTGTTCCGAAGTTGTTTATAGGACAAGATAATGATAATAATAATAATAATATTATACAATTGTAATAGAAAAAATGGAAACAACAAAATTCCAAAGACAAGAAACGAAACAAAAATACACAGCGCCTTGTCACTCACTCTCTTCATCTAACCCGCTGGCCGGCCGACATTATCGGTGGCGTGTGCATCCAATCATAAGAAAACATTGCCCCCGACAAAATCGGTGTCGGCGATACCGCCGACAGTATCGGGGGCTTGGCCGACAGCATCCGCGTGTCGGAGGATCGGCCAATAATATCGGTGCTTCCACCGATATTATCGTTGCCGTGTGCAAACGCACTTACTGTCAATTTCTTCTAATTTCTAATTTCTTTAACCGAGCCCATCCTAAGCTTGGTAGCCCATGCTCAATTCTCTCAGAAGTTGGGCGAAGCTTCTATACCCTGGCATTTTCAGACTCCATTTACACAATCCATCATGGTGACTTTGCGTAGCTTTTACGATCGGATGCTCTTCCTAACGTCAACCTTCCTTATTTTAGCGGACATATTACGTACCCAAAAATATGCTTCCGGGTTTTATGAACGCTTTCTCTACACCTTTCATTTCCAGATGAAAAATTCAATAAACAATAGACGAAGGATTAGTGAATGCCTCCCTTGTAGCATGTTGGCTATGATCGCCACAGTGAAAGCGGACGTTAGTGGGAGCAGGCAAACATGCGAAATCCAAACAGCTTTGCACGTGATTGAATACTTTACGGGTTTGAACTGAGGAGAAGCACTAGTAAAACTGGGGAAATAATTTGCCAGGCATGTAGTAGGAACGTGACAAATAAGAGGCCACTACAACGGTGATTTAGTAAAGGTATGAACAACAATGAATTCCTCTGGGATGCACCACGTGCAGAATGTCATAAACATAGCATAAACAATGAGATACTGAAATAGCACGATAATGGCCACGTTTGTGAGGCATATGAAGAATTAAAGTGCAGAAAACTCTCGTTATCACACTTACCTGCCTGGGAGACGATATAAGGCGAGAGGATAGGTCCTACATGAGTTAAATACGGTTCAGAAAGGGTTAGCATTAAGAATTATATTTCTGCGCATTACCGTGATTTTATGGCCTTCTGAACCTTTCGTCTAAGAAGGACCTGTCCCCCAGCGGTGGCACTACCTGAGGAAGTGGGGAAGGACGGAAGTGCCCTGGTACCTGCATGTTAGGTATCATTTGTTTGGTATGAATGAGGAAAACCTCACTTAAGATGGCTGGTCTGAAAAGCCTTTTACACTATTTGACTGAGTGTCTCCACTGCGAATTGAACCTGGAACCGCTTGCACCAAGGGTGAGAGCGTTAGCAACTACGTTACAAGGGGTCACCGGCTCAAAAAACATCACGAGAATATATCCATGTGTCTTGGTTGTCTCGTCTGAGGAAGGATCTTTTTTTTTTTTTTTTCAGAATTTAATGTGAAATGAGGTGTATATCGTCCTCCTCATATACTCTTTAAGCCAAAGAAGATGGTTGATTAATGAAAGTGGTGACTATGAAAGAATTGGTGGAAATATAGTGTGGATGGGAAAGGGGAAGTCACGGACAACGATATTCTCCAAAACACACTCACATGGACTTGGATGACTTTAATAAGGCTATCAAGATATCTATATAAGAATTTGTTAGTTATGGTTTAGATCACTGGCCTCCCATGACGGTTCAACATACATCTCTTCATATCGGATTAACTAACAAAACTTATATAATGTTACGTGATACAAAGATAATCTAGGAATTTTATTTTCTAATAGTTCAGTTTTAATAATATAGCAGTAGGCTAGCCGCTGGCTAGCTGGGGGTTCCACCCCCAGTCCCCCGCCTTTGCTCGGCCTACGGCCTCGCATCTCTTACATATCTGCCTTTGCATCAATAGTGAATTTCGTGCATTTCCTCTTCATATTTCCTGAATTTGCCCAGCTGGGAGCTTTCCCCCCCCCCTCTCCGCCTTACCTCGGACTACGGCCTCGCGCCTCTTAAACCACAATTCTACCGAATTTCAAGTTTCTTTTCCTATTCCAACTATCTAAAAGATAACATTTTGTATCCCAAGAAAACGCCCTTTTAAATAACATGGAGATTTCTTCATCTCCCTTTACATCCCTTAAAAATTAAAAATATTCACTTTTGACAATTTTCCTGTAGATTAGTCCCGAAAAGCTACAATTATGTAAAATTTCATCATTCTAATACTGCCGAAAGTGTCATGTGTAGAAGGCGGAAGTGGGGTGTAGAAGACGTCCCATATAAATAACATGGGAAAGATTTTTCAGTTACCCATAAAACACACTAAAGTTGGAAATTTTTATTTTTACTGATTTAGTTAGGTAAAGATAACGAAATCATACAAGCATGCCGAATTTCACGTTTGTATTCCAATTCCAAGTACCTAAAATATGGGATTATAGGTCAAAAAAAAAAAAAAAAAAAGGCCCATTTAAATAACATAGGGAAATTGTTCATCCCCCACCTTTAGACCTCCAAAAATTAAAAATATTCACTTTCGGCAATTTTTCTGTCAGTTAGTTCCGGAAAGCTACAATCATGTCAAATTTCAAATTTCCACGTCAAACGGAAGTACCCCTTTAATTTATGTCAGTCCATGTAGTTTTATATGTAGTTAGGATGTTTCATGAACTTCCACTTCTGGAATAGGTCAAAATTATGGTTATTATTATTATTATTATTATTATTATTATTATTATTATTATTATTATTATTATTATTATTATTATTATTATTATTATTATCAGATTTACGTATTTGCATTCCTATGGTTTGTGTATTTGTACCATAAAGTTATTTCTTTACTTCACTTTCAAGAACCGTTTTCCTGCTTTAGGTTAACTGTATAGCTTTTACTTTTTTTTTCTTCTTGTTGTTGTTATCGTTGAGGCAAGAAATTTCATGAAAAGCCATTGACCTTTTTTTTTCCTGTTATGATTCTCAAGTAACGAATTTTCTTTACAGGTTCATTTGTTTACATACTTTGGCGGAGATCGTAAGACAATACTAAGATGAATCTCGAACAAATAGGAATACAAAGTAGAAACTGGATCCAGGTGGCTAAGGACAGAAATCATTGGAGAGCTTTCGCGAATGCTGCATTGAACTTCCTGGTGACGTAGGCCATAGAATTCTTTAGTTATTTAGGTTCATTTATTCACTTATTGGCGGCATTCGAAAGCGATTCTAATATTATCTGAGATAAGAAATTATGTGTTCTTCAATTACCAGATAACACCAGGAGATATTAAGCTTCTGTTAAGACAGTTTTTTTTCAACCCAAAAGCATGCCATAATAAGTGCAAGAAGTCATTTGGATTTTGTGCCTTGTAAGTGACAAGACGTCTTAATATGTGTTAACTTCAGCAGTTTTGTGACATGTATTCTTGAATCGATAAACAAAAATCTAAAGCTTATAATATTACATTTTTGATTGTTCCTGCATTTATTAATATTTTTAATAATATCATTTAAATGGATTGTTGTAGGTTTTTTTTACTTTTTTAAAACTACTATTTTTATATTGTTTTTTAAAGAATGACTACAGTTTGGGGTTTAGTATACAAGTTCCACAAAAGGCCACTTCCTGTTCTAGTTGAGTTACGTAAATGTATTTGTATAGAGTGTAACATTTCTTGACCGTCATTCAAAGATAAAGAGTGCATATCATCGAGGGAATAATATTATTTTTAATGTTAAATCCTTTATTTGACCTTCCTGTTTACAAGCAACATCGATTTCTATTAGATTATACGCATGAACGAGAATTTCCAGCGATCGTTTAATTGGCATCATTGCTTTCATACAACGTTCATATACATGATTTGTGGATCACTAGTTTAGATAGTTGGTCTTTGTCAACAGGGGACAGTCAAATTTAGTACCATAGAAGATATATTTTCCAAGTGCCGCGAAAATTTGTTTCATTGGTGATTTTATTGGTCTGTAGAAAGATATTTCAACGTATCTTCTGCTAATTAGTCGTTCTGACAAATAATTCTAATTATAATTGACCATATTATGAGCGATATTGCTTGCTAGCAAGACATGATTAGGTATATTAGGACCATGTTGTTTAGAAATAGACATCTTGTATATTAGTATATTGTTCATTACAATTTTGGAACTATTCAACATGCATTAATAAAACAAAAACTGATCAAAGTACTCAATATATATTAATTGCAGTTGTGTAACAGTTTCGGTTGTGGATCATCGCCTTCATCAGACATGTTATGGAAGGTCAATCCAAGAATAACAACTGAAATATAAATGGAAAGTGAGAGGAGGTCACACTCGCTGTTCCATAATGTATCAGATGAAGGTGGTATTACATTGCCCAATCTGTTACTCAAGTGTTATCAATATCCTTAGTGAGTGCTTTAGTCAGTCTTGGTTTATTAATACATTATGTATTTTGTATGAAAAATACAAAAATACTTTAAAATTTACGAAAAGATGGTGAGGAAGACGCATTTCAACCATAGAAACAAACGAAAATATTTTTACAGGAATTTCTCAATGCTTGCCAATTAAAGGGTTAAATTTTGCGTTAGTATGCTGTGTTAAATGTTTGAACTCATTCAAAGATGGGAATAAGTCGATGTTCTGAAGCAGGTATTTCCAACTGATTCCTATGTAACGTCACAATTGTTTGCTCTCATTTTCAGTAATCCGCATAGAGAGAACAACTAGAAAACAGGAAACAGCATTGACAAAAGACAAATAAACAAGGCGAGTCAATGATTCTCTACTCGAGGATTCATATACTACTCGAGGATTCATAATTAGTCTTGCACTGTTTTATTTCATTTTCCCCAATCACGTCCTTCTCCTTGTTTGCCCTATTTGTTGCTAACAAAAATTAAAAATAGCTATGCAATACAGGGTACAAAATTTATGAATAGGGTACCAATAGACATCCAAAAGTTACCGCTCACTCATTTTAAAAGCAAACTGTATGATTGGTTAATTACTGTACCATATTATAATATTAAGGAATTTGAAGAAGATAAGAGTATATTGAAATAGGGATTAAAAATCATAGTTGTAAACTGCATTTGACGTTTTCTATTGTCGGTATACAGACTTAACGACACTAAAAATATTCAATTCTATTCTATTCTATTCTCTCTGTCCTGTCTGTAATCGTAAAAGTGAGTTCCTACGTCGTGCATCGGGCAGTTGGAAATGACTGCTCTAAAGTGTGTTGAAGAAGGTTTAAATATAAATGCCTTATTATTATTATTATTATTATTATTATTATTATTATTATTATTATTATTATTATTATTATTATTATTATTATTAAAGGTAGGAATTTTAGATGATGCATCTTTTTTTTCTGTTAAAGTGTGCAAATTAACTTGATTTGCAATAAAAAAAACATTAAATAAACACTCCTGACTGTGTATTGGTTGCACATTTTTACATTTTTTTAATTCATGCGCCTTTTCACACCTTTCTTCAATCTTATCACTAGACTTCGGATCGATATGCATTAAAAAACGGCAAGATATGCATGCAAATATGCGCTAAAAATTACGAAAATATGCACTAAAAAGGGTAAAAATACACCAATCAAAAGCTAAAGTTAACTAAGGAATTTTTATTATCTTTAGAGAAAACAGTTGTATTACTTGAACTACATATACTTGGTGTATAACTATGATCCGTTCATGCTACAATACACAACTATGTGGTTTTCGGTGTTTTCTGGTGAAAACCTGCATAAATCTGAAATTCGTGCGTCATTGTTCCTAGAAACACTTTATTTACATTGGACAAGAATTTTCTGCCACGATTTTTTGCGTCTATTGTTTGTGAGTTTCGAAGAAATGCTTGTCAGATTGGTCTTGGTGGCGTCTGTTTTGTTATTGAATCAAACAGTTCAAATGCACTACAAAGTCCTAATCATCGCTCTTCTAATCTCGTTATGATCTTTGAAATTGAACTAAAAATTAGTCTTGATAAACGCAAGATCGCTTTTAATGTTTTCAGGTCCGCAAGCGTCCAAGGCTTCTTGAATGCACTTAGCATTTGGTTTCTTCGGGTTCAAAGAGCTCTCAGTCAGTATGTGAAATTAAAATACATCTACTTATATAACATATACATTTACAAAAGAAAAAAGAAAAAAAGAATGCGCCAAGTATCTGTGAATAAAGAATAAATATACTCAGAGAAGTAAATAAACATTTCTAGTATAAGCATATAATAAAACTTGCTTAGCGAAACTGAACAGGACTCGCAAAAATTTCCGTTAAAGGTTTTAAATTTAACGAACATATATCTATGCTTAAATAAAATAAATAAGGTACATACATATAATGGACATAGTGAGATAAAATAAAATCTTGTACATAGGCCTACCGTATTCAACAGTATTTATTTATGCTACGAATTAACACACACAAAACTTACAGTGAACTAAAAGCCTACATACGGCTTCAAAGGCCAAGACAAAAAGTAGATGCTATGCCTTCTAGCGCTCCTCTTTCTACTTTTGGCTCCCTTTTGATCTATTGTGTGTATTATGCTCCTTGTTGCATGTCTCTAGACCAGCTAGAGAGCGAGTTATTGGTATTTGGAAGTAACTATGTAAATTGCACTTCGTTCAAAAACTCGCAATTCATCTAGGGCCTTATATGGCCGTGGACTAAAGGTTAAATGTATAAGTAGGGTAGTAAGTAAACGAAGACCTCTACAGACAACGTAGTTCATATACTTCTCTCACAGAATGTCTAAAATTTTTCTAAACTCTGAATTCCGAAACTTGAAAATTTCCATTAGAAAGTATATTTTAACATCCGTTGTTCGTAACACGGGTTCCGCCTAATCAAGAGAATTTAACACATTTTTTTTTTAATCTTTGAATTCATGGGCCCGTGAAATATTTTCGTTTAATAAGGGGTCTGTTGAAGGCAGTTTTTACTATATATATTAAAGACCTGTATTCTAAAATCTTATGTTCTTGTTTAAAAGAAAATAAATACACTTGGAATTACCTTTTGTATCCAATTGTGTGTCAATCCTAGAATTTTTTTCTAGCAAAACATTTTCCAATTCAAACAGCAATAATTTAAATGTATGATATTGATACTTAAATGGAATAAAATTATTTGTGCGAGACATGGAGCGTGAATGGGAAAGAGGTAAAGTTATCGTAAACATAACAAAAGACTTAGTACGAAAGTTACGTTTCGAGAGACCGAGGTGCATATCAAAGCAACACAAGCTTATTTAAATACTGTCATAAACTGCTTAAAGGAAAACTTGGAAACATCTCCTTATCTCAGAAAGTAACTATGACAAGTTTTAGATTTTGTAAAGGAAAAATTTTAATTAATTGTAGAGCTCATTTTCGAAAGGGTTGTTCATTTCTTCCCGAAATATATTTTTCAGCGGTTTCTTTAGGATGAACTCTGTCGAGAGTGAAAAAAAAAAGAAAAAGAAAAAGAGAAAGAAAAAAAAGCCACATCTGGGTTGTTTCATAGTTGTATAAACTTCTTACCAGACATGAAACTGCTATGAAAATACGTATAAAAAGGTCAAAAAATAGAGCGCTGCTGAAGTTTGAACTTTTGCTGTTGAAAAAATAAAATAAAAATGTCTTCTTCTGTAAACAAGCTTACTTACTTTGAAAATATTACTTGTTTAACATACACTGCACAATATATTTTCTTCTTGAATTGTTAACGTCTCTCAGCTTCAATCCATTGTTTCAAAAGATAATTTATAGAAGATTTTTTGGGCCCATTTAGTCCTAGTGCGATATCTTTGGCCAATTATTCTCCAATTTTGTCCATCCGAGAAAAAAAAATTGTACCATTTAAATTAAGAAAGGAGGTCCATTTCAAAATTTCGGCCACTTCGATCACCTGTAGTGCGACATCTTCAAATTTGAATTTTCAGTAGCTCAGAATTTTGTCCATTTTTGTACACCCAAGAATAAATTGTTCCACTCAAATAAACGAGGGAGGGCCATTTCAAAATTTCAACCACGTCGATTAACTCTTAGTGCGACATCTTCAAATTCGAATTTTACTTAGCTCAGAATTTTGTTCAATTTCCGTACATTTTTGTATCAAAAATATTTTTACAATTCAAATTAATAAAGGAGGGCCATTTCAATCAAAGTGTCCGAAATTTTGAAATGGCCCTTCCTCGTTTATTTGAATGGTTTCAAATTTTTTCCTAGATGGACACAACTAGACAAAATTCGGAGCTAGTTAAATTTCAAGTTTGAAGATGTCTCACCACAGGTGATCGATGTGGACAAATTTTGAAATGTCCCTCCTTCATTTATTTGAATGGTACAAATTTCTATCTTGGGTGGACGAAAATGGACAAAAATTCTGAGCTAGTTCAAATTCGAATTTGAAGATGTTGCACTACAGGTGATCGAAGTGGCCAAATTTTAAAATGGCACCCCTCGTTTATTTGAATGGTACACATTTCTATCTTGGGTGGATGAAAATGGACAAAAATTCTGAGCTAGTTAAAATTCAAATTTGAAGATGTTGCACTATAACTAAATAGACCCAGATTATTCTTTTGGTATTCTTATACTGCCACAGGACCACACAATTTCGAATCCACACACACACACAACAGTAGCAACTTTAACTTCCGAGATGGGTGACGTGAATATTTTGTTGTAGGTGATTTGACACCGTTATTTATATCTCCTTCCAAACAGATGACTGTCATGTATCATTGCCGGGAGGATGAATCACTCACCCTTTTCTTATTCTCCTTTCACATGACCTTGGAATATATTCTAAACCGACAACAATGAACCATTTCAAGGTCTTGAGTCTACTTATTAGTCTAGTCCCTGTCCATAAGACCCGTAGGAAAGTCATGTCTGACGGCTGTTCTCTTCAAATCCTGTTAGTACATGTCTAAGCAAGTGTAAATCACGAGGGTAGACTTTTTGACTTATGGGCAGTTTTCTTCTGCAGGGGCGTAATCCTAGGGTAGCGGCGTCCCTGTTGAGTTGTTACCGACGTTTCTTAAAATGATTATAGCTGTTATTGTGATTGTAGCAGAACAATGAATGAGGGTTGTTTTCTTTCTAAATAGTCCACAAAATAAAACTTGATATAGATTTTTACCCGTAGCCGTACAGATAGAGGGAGAAGAGGGGGCAAAGTCCAATTTCGGCTAATTTTTTAAAAGTCTGTTTTATTTTCTTTCCATAATGTCGAACCGTGATCTCTTGTGTAACAACGATTTTTTGGCCAAGACTTACAACAATCCTCTATACAAGGACGCATTTTTTGACAAAAATCTTCCAATAGTTATCTCCACAAAAATATAATATAGTCAGATGCGCGAAATTTTTCAGAATGTAAACTTCCGCGGTTTCGTGTTTGCTTTACTAAACACGTTGCAATTCAAATAGAAGTAGAAAATTATTAACACATCGTTGTATTATTATTCACGATTCTTAGATTAAACAGCACTGATAATGTTCTGTGTGATATTCCTACTCCAAAAAGTACATGATGTACAAGAATATTTCTTGGTATTAAGTCGCTTTCTTTGTGAACCTTTTGCTAACTGTAGATAACTTTGTTTTCATTTTGTGAACTAATAATGAGTTTCAATGTAAAATGTCTCGAATTTTACCTCTAAAATAGAAATTTTGGCGTATGTGAATTTTTCCAGGTTTTCTCTACAGTAGCTGCTAGAAAGGGTGAAGACAAACGTACTGATTTAGTGTGCCTTACTGCCTGCTATCTCCGCTTAAAAAATTTGTTTATGCATTTCAGGTGGTGATGTTACCTTTGCTGCAGGAATAATTTTGAATGTATTCATGTCTAGTCTAGTAACAATGGACTATCTTTATTCGTGCAGATCACTGATGTAATAATTTTCTGAAAGGATTTGAAGTTATTCTGGTGTAGTAGTTATAGCATCAATGTGGAAAGTTCTTTACGTGGAGTGAAATTAACACAAGGAACTAGTAGTGATTTTGATCTTACAAAATGTATGATTTGCCAAATTAGCCCAATACACTGTCAAGTCTTGTTCCGACGGTATTTCACTTCCAAGTCACTTTGTTAGTAATGAATTTACAGTGGGTGCGATGGATAACTTCGACCACGAAGAAGCTACACTTTCAGATTTGCAAGGAAGTCATAACACTGTTCTAATAGTATTTCAAGAGAAACCTAATGAGGCAACAAAAAAGTCCTATTCACTGGATATTGTTGAGAAGAATTTCTCCAACGTGTGACATCTCAACTTTCATGTCAAAGCCCAAAGCAATATCGCAAGCAATCGCTGCCTTTGATGGCATATCAAAATTTAAAAACGTTTGAAGATTTATTTGATGCGGATGTAAGTGAAGTGACATTAAGGAAATCTATGATCAGCATGATGAAAGCTTTGCATTCACTTAGTGATAGGGACGTTAACGTAACCTGGGGGGGGGGGGTCTGTCAACGCAGTGATATCGAAATCTGAAGTCCCTCTTCAGTAAGTTGGGTTCTTACCTATATTGCCATACCCTATTACAACATACGACAGTGTTTATTCTGCAATGAAAAACTTCCAATACCTTCTCAATCATCTTCATCAACCCGCTTTACCTATAGTTTGCGACGAGGGAGTTTACCACATCGCTGCAGAAATACAAATTACTTCAAACGAGTTCCCAGACATCGCCCTATGATGGGATCTTTCCATATGACCAAAGCACTATTGGCGTGCATAGCTAAATATATATCAGGAAGTGGATTAGAAAACATCCTTATTGAAAACTCAGTATTTGGACCAAGAGTAGTCGAAAGTGTACTGAAAGGGAGTAACTACATTCGTTCTACAAAAGCAATGTTCATGCTTGCTGAAGTAATTGAAAGGCTGAAATGGAAAACATTTTTGAAAGGTAATGTCAGTGCACCTAGTAAAATAGCCACAGACACGTTGAGAGCAATTAAAGATAAAAATGTTGAAAAAGCACAACTCCAGTTTCAAGATCTTACTAACAATTTTATAAGCTTAATCTAAGGCATGGAACAGTTCTTTGAGATGAATGCGGTGCGATCAGAAACGTATCAGTATTTGGAACGTTTTTTGTTTCTTGTGTCTCTTCTGAAGATTCTTATTCGAGCAGACAGAGAAGGTAATTGGCGTCTTCATTTGAATACCGTTCAACAACTCCTTCCAGTGTTTCACGTTTTTGATAGAATCAGTTACTTGAGGTGGGCATCCCTGTATTTAGAGCAGATGCGAAACTTGGAATTTCTACATCCACAAGTTTTTGAAAAATTCATGGAAGGATTCTTTGTAGTCCGAAGAACCACAGGGAAATTCAATGCGGTTGGCATGGGCATGGCACTGGAACAGACGATAAATAGATCCCAAAAACCACAAGGAAGAATAATTGGCCAAACAAAAAAAGTACGTTGTTGAATGGCAGTTAATCTACCACGAGATTCTTGAAATAAGAAATGCTTCTCGGTCATTAATAGGTGTTGCAGTGGTTAACTACGATCTTCAGATAAATCACGAATTAGTAGGGAAACAGAGTAAGGTGCTTCAAGCAAGCATCTAGATGATGTGCTCTTATATTGAGGAAGACAAAATCCTTATTATACCACTGAAACGATGAAACTCCAAAATTTTTCGGTAATGAACTTGTACCGCCACATAATGCAAAATCAATACTTACCTTTCCTGCAAAAAGGAATGCACTTTATCTTGAATTTAGGAATGAGAGGTTTGTTTGCAAATCAAAAGCACTATCTGCCCCCATACACAAGGTGAAGTTGCAACCTTTCAATTCTGTTGGTTCATAGGATGCAAAAAATGATAGGTCTAATTCAGTTACAGATATCATCCATGCGCAAAGACTTGTTAATATTTGTAAGGAGAGAGGCATGTTGTTGAGCGAGATTCTAAGTTATGACATTTTACCAGTTACAACATTTGTGGATAAAAAGAGTGCAACCATTATATCGCAGAAATCGGATTTGACGACTGCTTTGATAAGGAAATTAGACGATTCCGAGTGCAGTTCTACTATTGAAAAAAATCTATCGACGTGTTTGATAGTGGATGTTATGAACCAAATCCGCAGGATGCTTCTAAAGGAATTTAACACTTTCGGTTACCTTTTTGCTGCCCTCGTTGAAAGCATAAGTTCCATTTACCAAGGAAAGTCACGAATGGATTTTGTCTTTGATAGCTACGGAACAAACTCGATTAAGAACGGAGAAAGGGAACTAAGAGCTCACGTTCAACCAATAACTGTATCTAACATTTCAACTTCTACTCGATTACCGGTTCAAATGAACAAATTTTGGGCGTCCATTGAAAACAAAAGTATGCTTCGGAGCGCTTTGCGATATTATCTACAAGAACATTCACTTCCTTTGCAAGAAACTGCTGTTCTGAGTAGGGAAGTACGTGATGGAGGACCAATTCCGACTTTAACAATCAAATTTGCAAGTGCAATGAAGATTTAATGAAGTCTATTGAAGAAGCAAATCTGAGAATAATTCCACTTATATATCACGCACTTAAAGAAGGCTACCAGCAAGTAATCGTAGCATCAAATGATACAGATGTACTTGTCATTCTTCTTCACTTCTTCAAGTTCTTTCAAACGAAAGGTCTTCAGGCTCTTTGGCTGCGAAAATCTTCAAAAGAGTGCATACCAATTCACACGTTAGCACGAAAAATTGGCACATTATGTGACGTTATTCTATCAGTGCGTTTCCTCACAGGTTTGGACGTCACTAGTAAAGTGGGGAAGAAGTTTTCGGCCTTGAAAGCAAATCCTGAAAAGTACCTTCTATATTTTGACCAGCAATTACCTGCAAATCCGGATACATTTCGACTAGCAGAAAACTATCCTGTACAGGTGTTAAAGCCTGGAAGTCCGTCTGCAACGTTTGGTCAGCTACGGCTTGAACTATTTTCACATTCAAAGACTCCAAATCTGCTATCACTACCACCTCCAAGCTTTTCATTAAGCGCACATCTTTAGCGTAGCTTTTCATGGTTTACACTTGCTCTTCTGTATTGAGTTCAAACGCGTCACCGTTACCAGAACATTATGGTTGGTCAGTGGATCACGACGGTACGATAATTCCAGACTCTCATTTAAACTTCCTCCCAGAAGATCTCTTGATTATTTGTGGCTGCAACATGAAATGTACAAAACGTTGTCGCTGTATCTCCAACTTTGTGTGTTGCGTAGACTTCTGCAAGTGCTGTGAATTCTGTGAAAATCAAGAGAAAAATTACTTCTAGCTACGTTAGCGCATTTAACAGAGGTGGGTGATTACGTAAACAAAAATAAAAAATTAAATACAGTATGTATATATTTATAAAGAGGTGATTGTTCACCTGATCTATTTACGTAGTTATTCTCCAACAATATAACAACATACTATATCATTCAAAAAGGAAAACATCCCTCTCGAATAATGTCTCCTTGATCCCAAGAACATTATCAGTGCTGTTTATTCTAAGAATCTTGAATAATAATACAACGATGTTTTAATAATTTTCTACTTCTATTAGAATTGCATCGTGTATAGTGAAGCAAACACGAAACCACGGAAGTTTACATTCTGAAAAATTTCGCGCATCTGACTATATTATATTTTTGTGGAGATAACTATTGGAAGATTTTTGTCAAAAAATGCGTCCTTGTATAGAGGATTGTTGTAAGTCTTGGCCAAAAAATCGTTGTTACACAAGAGATCACGGTTCGACATTATGGAAAGAAAATAAAACAGACTTTTAAAAAATTAGCCGAAATTGGACTTTGCCCCCTCTTCTCCCTCTATTTGTACGGCTACGGGTAAAAATCTATATCAAGGTTTATTTTGTGGACTATTTAGAAAGAAAACAACCTTCATTCATTGTTCTGCTACAATCACAATGACAGCTACAATCATTTTAAGAAACGTCGGTAACAACTCAAAAGGGGCACCGCCACCCTAGGATTACGCCCCTGCAGAAGAAAACTGCCCATAAGTCAAAAAGTCTACTCTCGTGATTTACACTTGCTTAGACATGTACTAACAGGATTTGAAGAGAACAGCCGTCAGACATGACTTTACTACGGGTCTTATGGACAGGGACTGTATTATATATTAGAAACTTGTAATTCCATTTACGTGGAAAGTTGTTGGACGTTAAAAGTTATCGATTTGGTCGTTCCTTTAAATATACATTTATATGCAGTAACAACATAAACTTGCACTAACCTCCGAAATATGCAAATATATGCACTATAAAACTCTGCTATTTTACCCTAAAATACCTAAAACGAATTTCTGTGTAAAGAGCATATCAGTATCACATCAGGAAAAAAACATGCAAATATGCAAAAATCCGAAGTCTAGTTATTACCTTTTGGCAGTTTTTAAAACTATCTTTTGGATCCTTTTCACTTGTTATTCCTATAATAATTAGACAGGGGACACCGAGCGTCTGCGGGATCACATTAGCTTTTCTTCTGTACAGTCCGTTAGGAGATAGCTACTGAATAGAATGTTAAAGGGAGGTGGCAACATCAAACTGACCAATTACGGCTATCACCAATCGCTACTGTTGAAGGATTTTGTACATACAAATATTTACTTAGTGATCGAATCGGTTTATTGATTTGTTTGTTTGGACTTTAGCATCCCTTTTAGTAGTGAGGCTATATGAGACATGGACCTACAGCGTAACATGGGATCCAAACGAGATGAACTCCCACCAGGAATCGAACCTAAGTCTCCCGCACCGAGTCGTGTACGCTAACCGTATAGCTACGAGCTTCCTTTAGTGACCGGAAAGCCGCCTCACTGAAAAAAAAGAAAAGAAAAGAAAAAAAACATTGACATGTTAAACATGTATGCTGTAACAGTTTTCTGGACTTGTGACTTTAATAGCACTGTCTTCTGAGACTTGCTTTACGTAGATATTTTAAGACATCAATGAATTTTCGGTTCTAATATATGATGTAATTAGTTTCTGTACTTTTTGTATGGAGATTTACACTTGAAATTTGCACCTAAAATTCCTAGCTCTAATTATTACATTCCAATCTCTTAGTGCGTCACTAAGGCCAGCCGGGGCCCTCTTCCTCACCTTATTGTCAGGAAAACGAAAACTTGCAAAATAAATTAGAGTTAGCTCAAGCGGGAAAATTTGGGTCTGCTACTGTAGAGTTAATTAAAAAGGGTAGTGCTTCTCACCAGGCTAAAGTTGAAGTAAAATTCTGCGTGTCAAAAGTCTTAATGAAGCTGCAAAATTACACGCAAGCAAGTGACGACAATTCTGTGTGGAGAGTTTACGAATAGCTCTGCGAGTTATTTGATTCAGAAATATTTTCACTTCATAAAGATGTAGACATCAACAAAACTGAACTGTTGTTTAAATCGTTGACTGTGTTTTGTGGGGAAAATATTCATGATCTGTTGGTTGCTTACGATGAATTTAAAAGTAAGGTTATTGAAGTTCTCAACAGTGAGGATAAGGAAATTGACATTGAATCATTCTTAAACAGTTTAAAAGTTAACCACAGGTCTTTTGCTGTCAGCTCGTTACGTTCAATATGGTTGCCAGTCTTGAGTGTTGATGCCGAGAGATTCTCTTCTAAGTATAATATGGTTTTACTGACAAGATAACAAACTTAAAAGAAAAATTGGTAATGTCTTGCTGCATGCTATCCTTTAACTAAGAATGAGGTTAGAGGGAGTGTTCAAAATTTGGCATTAACTTTTCTATATTTCAGTGAAAACATTAGATAGAATGAGCACCTAAGGTGTATAAGGTATTAGATACTACACCTTACTACCAAAAATATACTGTTTACAAGTACCATATTAAAAAGAAAAAAAAGTGCTACATTTAAAAAAATAAATGCGAAAATTGTGATAATTAATGCTACAAAATATATAAATTGTTCCGAAAAAGTTTCCTCTCTCTGTTTAAGATATGAAGATGAAAATAGTGAAGTTTTACAATGAGACTGGTATGCCAAATTTTTCAAAAGCCTTTTCCAGATCAATCAGTAACACAGACAAGACTGTTTTGAGGTATTGTAGTAATTTGTTATAGGAGTTGTGAGGCGCAGAAGTTGGTCGGAAATACTGATGTGTAGGCGAAAGCCGGCTTGATGTAGAGGAATGAGGTTACGGTCGGAAAGATGGGTATGCAGACAGCTAACAAGAACGCGTTCAAAGATTTTGCTAAGTACTGAAATTAATTGGATGGGACGATATGATGAGAGTGTTGTAGGAGGTTGGTTTGATTTGATGAAAAGGAGGGTTTCTGAGATTTTCCATTGAGGAGGGTAAAATCCAGTGCGGAGAATGAAGTTGTATATAGTTATGACAAGTGAATACAGGATGGGAAAAGAGGATTTGATGAGTTTATAAGTATTATGGTCAAAGCCAGGGGCCGTGTTTCGTTTCGATCGAATGGTGGAGGAGGTATTTGCAGGAGTCGTGGAATGGCTGAGAGGGAAACGGTCGGTTTGTGTTAAGATTAGGTTGGAATAGGGGAGAGTATAAGATTGCAAGTAGTGATGAGCAGTGGGAATATTCCCTTTAGGAAGAAAAATAAAAAATGGGAATATTCCTGGGTTTTTCCCTGGCATATAAATTCCCGGGAAGGAATTTATTTCAGTTTCTTTACTTTATCTTCCAAATTATAAGAACCATATGACTAATTACTTTGTTTTCGTTTATTGATATGCTTCTAGGTTTTAAATAATTTGGAGGTTAAAAACAAAATTTGTTGACTGTACTTTATATAAATATGATTTTTAAAGTTTCATTTCCATTTGCACTAAAAAGTAGCCAAGTACTAATTTACAAATGACAAAAAGGAACCAGTTTGTAAAGTAATACAGAAATTATGTAGAAATGGAGATGAAACACTATTAATACACCCCGATCCACCGTTAGTAATAGAAGTAGGTTTGTCTCCTGTCTCTGACTAGAATTTCTGAAGAGGTGCAGGGACTTACCTTACATGTGAATTAACGCATGAAATTCCGAGAAATAGGTAGGAAGAAAGGACGTGTATGGCAATGATACGTGCAAAATTCTAAAGATAAGTCAGTATCTTACAAATATTATAGACATAAATATGTATGCGCAAATGTTGATAAAACTGTGTGACATGTGTCTTCTGGCAGTTACCCAACCTAATTTGTTTATAACATTTAAAAATTTAATATGTTTATAATATCAGTAGTAGAATCAAGTTTAGAAAATCCACTTACATATAAATTTAAACTGTTTAGCGGTGTAAAAGTATGTGGACTTACTATACCATTTTTTTTTCCATACATTTACTTGCATAGAACATAATTACTGTAAGTAAACATACATTTATGCGTACTCTCTAAATATAATAAAATAACATAATACCGTTCAGCATACACATTTTAAAGAATTCCTTGGAGACAACAGTAATAATATACTGTGATAAAAAAGGAATTTAACTTTGAAATCATAATGTAGTAACAGAATGCAATTTTCTTTGATTGTATATAAATTCCCATTTTGGGGAATCTTCCCGGAATACTCCCGAAAAATATCTTCCCAGGAATTTGCCCATCAGCAATTGCAAGATGTTCAACACGGCGGGAACATTTGGGTGTGTGGGTTGTATGTGGGGGTAAATATATCTTAGAAGAAAGGGCGAAAGCATTTGTTTTTTCAGTATCGGTTTGGAGAGAGTGATTATGTGAGATGATAGCGTGTGACGTATGGCGGTTTTGACCAGTTAAAATTAGTTTCTAATTTTGGTGCACATGTAGAAATCAATGTGTTGTATTAGATTAAACTTTTCACAAGAGATGGCAGCAGTTCTTTTGTTAGAACCCGGATAACTAATGACAAAGTGATAACGATCCTAACATGATTTTCTTCTGTAGCTAAGGGAAGTAATTTATGAAAGGTGCAAAATAACGCTTCATTTCCTAAAATCATCTTCTTGTTTCTAAAAATTACAAAATGTGCAAAGTTTCCGTAGGCAAGATATCAATCTGTTTACTATTAAATAAACACAGAGTTGTGCTGTATTGCCTTGAGATTTCTCTTGTTCCAGAATAAACTTTCAGTTTACTTTTTGGATGGAGTCAATATGGGTCCTCTATACCCGTACTCCAAGTAATTCCTTCTTCAAATTTTTAATACTTCTCATTTGTAGCAACTTAGAGATAGAAGAATTGTACTCTTAACAATACTTCGGCATGATAGTGTGGAGGGGCTCCATCGTGCTGAAAATAAGATTGGAAAATGCCGTAAGCGTTCAGTGTGGCAGGGAACACAAGGTCCTGCAGCAGCATCAGGTTCTGTGGTGCAGTTAAGGTTTTGTAAATGAAAAATGGCCCAATGATGCGGGTGTCCCATATGCCACACCACACCATCACCTTCGCTGGACTATGTTCTCGACTCTGGTCAACTCAGTTCGGATTTGCGTGTGCGTGGGTTTTCTCGGGGTTCTCCCGTTTCCTCCCACTTTCTTCATTCCACCATGTCATTCATTACTCATTATCACCGTCTCCTTTAGCCTAACCGGCATAACTGTGGGACGTAAAACTCAAAAATTCATTTCATTTCATTTCAGTTCGGATTTGCGTCACACCAGTATCGACAATTATGTCGATTAACCTCCCCGTTCAAAGTGAAATACGCCTCGTCGCTGAAGAGTATGCCCTTGGCAAACGCAGGATCCAGTTCGTGTTGTTCAGTAGCCCACATGCAGAACTACAACCGGCGATCAGGGTCATCCTCGTTCAGTTTATGTTGCATGTGCAGCTTGTAAGGATGCCACTGATTGGCGTGCAATATTCGGACAACGGAAGATTGGCTTATTGCACATGCTAGGGACACACGGCGGGTACTTCGTCTAGGATTTCCTATCTTGAACAGAGTCTGTCTTCCGGAAATTGGTGATCACGTGAGCCACCGTGCTGTGCGATTCCGGTTCTCTGTCTGGGTGCCGTCTGTTGTAATCAGCTGCTATTGTTCGATAGCTGCGTTCCCCTGATATAAGGATGATTTCGATCTTCTGTTCACGTGTCAGACCCATTTTTAGATCACCTGGAACAAAGAGAGAACTGGGTCAGTATCAAGGTAATTTCCCACCTTTGAACATTAATAACTTCTAAATTGTACAAGATAGAAAAAAAAAAAACAACAAATTACACCACTAAATTCCTGAGCTCAAGCTAGTGTTATTTGATGTGTCATACACCCCCCTTCCCATTTTTTTATAAAAAATACTTGAATTCAAGATGGCGGCCATGAATGACATACACTCCAAAAGTTGCGGCCCCTCATCAAACCTCTGTTCCCATCATCACTTTTTACTTTTCCCGTCGATTTTCAAACTTATGCATGTGTCCAAGGACTTTTGACTCACCCTGTATAAACAGATAAGAAAATATCTTTCTCCATGTGTAAGTTAATTACAAATCGTGAAAGTTTGAGAAAAGGAAATTACTAAGGATGTACCTTGTCAGCATTAACGGCAATCAGATCTTGAAACTCTTAATTTTTCTTGCTTATCTGGTGGAGCATGTGAAGCTCTATCGGAGAAAAGGGTTAGAACAAAGGATTGGGTTGGGTCTGGGACGTAACAATGTATTAATGGATTAGGAAACAGATGGTTAACCTTTGATATCTCATACTAAATTTTACAGAAAATTGTACTTATGGGAGCTTTTAATAATCACTTTGCCACGATTTCTAAATTTAATGCAAAATGACTCTTAATGTAGAGTATTAAATTTTGCCTATGAATTTTGCAATATGTGGGTTATCGAAACTTGACCAGAACCCTAAATTCAATATGAGGATAAATTATATTAAAATTTGTAATATCATCCCTAAATTTTGAAATTTTTGTACTAAAGTAATCAAACTCAAATACACTTTCTTCCCTTCAATATTGGAGGTAGTTAAAAGAGAGCAATTACGATTAGTTCTGAATTTTTCGTCGGTTGTATATGTTTTGCTAGCCCATAAATGGCGTATTTGTGTGTTTGGACTTCCCTAGGTGACTTCAAAATAAAATGAGTTTTCTCACCGATCTTTCTCTAGTATTAAAAGGAATCCCGAAATAAATGAAAAAAGTCAAACAGGGTACTAGTGCATTAAACTTATATACATAGATTCATACGCAGGTACTAGAGTATATACTTTTTTCCTCCTGAGATTGTTTTTTTTTCAGATAGTAGAAGTAGATATCAGTGTTTTTTATTGTTGTTCATATTAAACTGTAAACAAGAATTTGAAAAGCTCTGTTGTCGATCATTAACTTCTTAATGCTCAAATTCAACTAAATGCAATATTTGCCGTATAGAAAAGAAATGGCGGTTACTTACAACTTCACTGGAAGTTATAACATGCATACAAAGATAGAGATATTTATAAATCGTTCTCATAATTTCATATTTGTTGCCTTAAGAACTTTCACGACCATCTTCGGTATCTTTCTGCTTGTAATTTGTCGCACACGAACGTAATGAAATCTTCAAGTGCTAGTAACTCATTACTTTAACCGTCTTTATGTAAAAATAAATATGGTTTTACTTGTGGCCTCTTCATTTTCTAAAATTCGGTTTTCTGTAATTTGTGTAATACGTCCATGATAATGCTAAGGTTTCATAGTTTGAGTGCTAGCTATTAAGATATTTCGTATATAACTTCTAAGAATATAGGAAATGTTTGTGTTCCGGATAACCTGAGATAAGATATAAACACATTAAAAATACATATAAAACGTTTCGTTTGACTTAACCTTGATTTTGAAATGTCTTTTTTTTTTTTAAAAAAAAAAAAACATACGTATTGCAGATTTTAATTTTAAAAACTGCTTTATTTTAGGAGTGCACTCTGGTTGGAGGCAGTGAATCGTGAAGATTTAAAAGTCCACCCGACAGAGGTGTTCCATAAGCGGTATCAAATTTGTGCAAATCACTTTGAAGAGTGGTGTTTCACTTCAACCTTTAGGAACAGACTTTCGCGAGCTGCGGTTCCGAATTTATCTATAAGGAGTGAAGAACCCCCTGAGAAGAGGAGGAAGTGTTCTCCCTCACCTAGCACTTCAAGCAGTAACCTTGTAAGTGGTGAACTGTCATCAGCCTGTGTGCTACGTGTAGAAGGGAACTCTCTTGTAAATAGTGTACAAAGTACAAGTTCTATACCCAGTGATGATGTAAATAATAGTTTTGTATATAGTGTGGACAACAGTTTTGCTAATAATGTTGTATATAATATGGACTGCAGTTTTACTAATAACTATGTATATACTATAGACAGCATTGACGTTGTAAATAGTGCCCCATTTACTGTATTCTACGCAGTAGGTGGGGGTGTTACCAGTGAATTTGTAAATATTGTCCCACCTACATTATCCTGCCCAGCAGGGGTCGGTGTCAGTGTACCCAGTGATTGTGATAGTGCTCCATCTACATCATACCCAGAAGGGGCTGGTGGCGGTGAACCCAGTGATTGTAATAATGCCCCATCTACGTCATCAGTCCCAGAAGGAGCCAGTGAACCCAGTGATCGTAATAATGCCCCATCTACGTCATCAGTCCCAGAAGGACCAGTGAACCCAGTGATCGTAATAGTGCACCATCCACATCATTCCCAGAAGGGGGCGGTGAAGCCAGTAATTGCAATAGTGCCACGCCCAGTGAAGTAACTCCCAAAACAAGAAAAATCAGGAGACTTAGGGTAGCATTGAGTAGGGCAAGAAAGAAATTAATAAAGAAATATTCGCACAAAGAAAGAATTAGTCGAGCCTCCGTTTTGAATCGGTTGAAGGAAATTTTGCCATTCAACTTATATCTGCTGATTGAAAGTCAGATAAAAGCATGTAGTAGATCACCACGTGGTCGTCGGTGGTCTTTGAAAGATAAGTCGATAGCACTTTCGATTTATTTGCAGAGTCCAGCTGCCTATCGGGCATTGGGAAGAATTATAGTTTTGCCGAGTAAAAATACTTTAATTAAATCTATATCCAATTTAATGAAAGGTACAGGCTTCTACGCTGTCCTTCTGAAAACTATGGCAATGGTTGCAGGAAAGCTGTCTCCAAGGGACAGAATGTGTGTTCTGTCCTTTGATGAGATGGCGTTACGTACCAGTGTGGAGTACAACTCCAAAGAAGACTCATTTGTTGGATTTGAAAACTTCGGCCCGTATATTAATTCTAACCACAAGCCAAACCTAGCAACACATGCCCTTACTTTCATGGTTCAAGGCCTTTGTACTAACTGGAAGCAACCAATAGGGTATTTCTTTAGTACTAATGGCACTCCGGCTTCTGTGCTTGAAGTTCTTGTCAAGGAAGCCTGTACAAAAATCTCAGAAGCTGGGTTGACATTAGAAGCTGTAGTATGTGATCAAGATGTTCACATTCAGCGACTGTATAAGAATTTAAATGTGTCCCCAGATCATCCATATTTTGAACATGATGGTCGCAAAATTTTTGCACTGCATGATCCACCACACCTGCTAAAATCTGTGCGTAACAATCTCCAATCCCCAAACTACAAAGTACTGTTTGGGGATGAAGGCTGCAAGTCTGCTTCATGGAGTTACATCCGTCAACTCTATGAAGTAGACTCTAAACTTCAATATCGGACGTGTCCTAAGCTTTCAAAGCAACACGTAGATGTTAGTGGGTTGGGGACCATGCGTGTTTCTCTTGCAGCACAGGTGTTTAGTCATTCTGTTGCGGCAAGTATTTGTTTGCTCACATTTGTTGGAGCACTGCCTTCCGAGGCAGCCTTTACAGCCGAATTTTGTGGCGAGATGGATGAGCTGTGGGACTCATTCAACAGTCGCACTTTACATCACGCCAAAGAAATGGCAAGAGGTGTAACTGAAAAGTCGCCCCATGTTGATGTATGGCGTAAGAAGCGTCAGTGGATCGAATCATGGCAATTTGTGAAATCGGATGGAAGTAAAGTTACGCCACCTTGTAAAAAAGGTTGGTTGTTAACGCTTAGTGCTGGTATTCAACTTTGGGAGAGATTGAGGGAAGAGGACCAGGAGTTTTTGTTGACCGGATGCCTTAATCAGGATTGTCTTGAAAACACCTTTTCTTCAGTTCGAAGACGGGATGGATTTAATGACAGTCCTGACTGTATGCAGTTTCAGTTCGCTATGGGAGCTGTTGTTGCACACAATTTGTTGAGACGTTCGGACATGACAAACTGCCAGGCCGACTCTGATGTATTGTTGGCATCAATGTGCCAAAAACAGTCTCGCGACATCGCAGCTTCTCTGCTTCCAAATGCTCAAACAGCAAACACTGGAACAGGAAGTGCTGATGATGGAGAAGGTTCTAGCACTCCCGCTATCAATGCTATATTTCCCGGAGTCCCATCTGTTGCTGATTGCGAGTACAATCCATTTGAGCAAAATGCCATGGTTTATATTGCTGGATACTTTGTATACAAAATATCAGCGATTACGAAGAAATGCACTACTTGCCTCCAGTTGGTAACAGGCCCTAAAGAAGACTTATTATCGTCTGGTCTACTCATTAGCTTTAAGGAATATACAGGGTGTAAACTCCAGTGCCCATCGCTCAATCTAGTGCAAACTGTAGAAGAGTTTGCAAGGAGAGCACATGGGGCAGACATCATTTTGAGTAGACCTGGTGTTGGTAAGGCATTGTATGGAGTCTTGTCTCAGATTGATACTCCATGGCTTGACTCTAATTCCTGCCACAACATTAAGAGGTATTTGTTAGGTCTTTTTGTGAAATTGTATATTTCAAAGAAAGTTAAGGACATAAACAATAGTATTAGAACAACACAGTCCATGGCGAAGCGGCAATGTAAGCAATTAAAGCATGTCAGGCACATGTGAAGCAAATCTTGTTATTTATTTATATTGCCATTTATATATAATGTTATAGTATTTACGTTTAACCTCGATTGCCAATTTTTTTTTTTTCATCATTACGTTATTTAAGATCTATTGTTATTTATTGTTGTATACATGAAAATATTATTTTTATTTATTTAATATTGATTGTTACATTATTTATTTTACCATATTTGTTAGTACTATTTCAGTTGATATACATATTTATTAATATCGTTGTATTTATTTTATATTTATTAATACCGTTATAGTTATTAATTTGTTATATTTATTTATTTATTTTATATTTATTAATACAATTCTACTTATTTATTTATTTATATTAATACCGTTATATTTATTTATTTATTTTATATTTATATATTTTATATTTATATAATATTTATTTATTTAACGTAATATTTATTTATACCGTTATATTTGTTATCATTTTCTTTTATTTTGGATAACAGTGATATTGATAGGCAGCTGGCTCTAATTTTTATTTATTATTATTGCTTCGTTATACCCTACTGTTTAATTTATATTAGTATTTTATTATTTTGTTTCAATTTTTGTTTATTTATTGCTTAATAGAATCTGTTTTTTTTTTTCGAAAGCCTTAAAACAATGTAACCATGGTGGACTTGTAGATTATTAGTGAAATGATTATTTCCTGCATTGTAACTTAGTGTTATCGGATTGTAAGCAGGGATTGTCATGTTCGGAAAAAAACACATGTGTTTCTGATCTTTTCATTACTATATTATTGGTACAACCAAGCTCTGTTGCATTTTTTAATATATGAACATGTGAAATAACACGAAATTCTCATTTAAAAAAAAAAAAAAAAAAAAAAAACTAAAATTGGTTTGAGCAATTTGGGTTTAATTTCATTTTCAGTTTAGCGTTACTTTCAGCAGCGAGGCTATATGACACATGGACCTACAGCCTAACATAGGATCCGAACTACATGAGCTCTCGCTGGTAATCAAAACCAGGTCTTCCATTTCAATGGCGAAGTTACGCCTTTGGCGTTTAACATTATCAATAATAGTACAGGGTACAGAACGGGGGGAAGGGTGAACTACGATTTAATATGAGCAACAACATAAAAAGCGGTTTGCTCAATTTGCACATGGTCACAGCTTCAAAGAAAAAAGTTTCATATGTAGACAACTGGCAAAGAGACATGGAGTTGGGGGAAATTAAAATTTTATTGCTTTAACATAGCGTCAATTTAAAATTTGAAACTGAAGAACTCTTCAATTAACCCTTTTAGGTTGTACAGCCTATTCTTAGGTACTAAAGTAGCGTCTTCATTACTCAATTAAAGAAAGTATCAATAAAGCTGTTTACTTCCTTTTTTTTCTTTCCAAGCATAGAGGCATTGTAGAAGACATTACCTGTGGTTGCACGCCTTCCTGCGTCGAGACATAGATGATGACGTCATAACTTTATAAAAAAAACATATTTTTCCGTTAGGCCTTTTTTTCTTATTTTTGGTGGGCTTACTTTTGCACCTAGCGGATTGAAATTTTACACGAACATTCAGTCCACCGAGTACTGTTTATCAGATCTTTTACACACCTCTGCGTAAGGAAGAGGGGCTCAAGAGAGGGAAAAATAGTAAAGGCGATTTTTTTCAAAAAAACGTCCTTTTTTACTCGATTTTGACCTCAGATGTATGATAGAGACATGGAATGGTATCATTTGAGAGGCTCTTTTATTCTGAAGAGAATGATGGACGAACCATGATACTGAGATTAATGGGGATGTCTTTACCTGAAATCCTGTTTTATAGGGGAATCTGGGGTATTGTCGGGTATTTTTTCGCAGGCTTACTTTAGCACCTAGAAGATTGAAATTTTGTATAATCATTCAGTCCACCGAGTAGTATTTACCGGGTGTTTTTTTTTTTTTTTTTTAGATCTATACGTTAACACAGGGGGGGTCCAGACGGGCAAAAGGGTACAGAAAAGAGATATTTTAACGAAAAATCCTTCTTCGCAATTTTCCCGCCTCAGATACACGATGTAGACATGTGAATAGTGCCACTTGAAAGGATGTTCTTTTCTGAAGAGAATGATGTACGAACTATGGTCCTAGGATAAATAGGATGTCTGATTTTTTTTCCTTTTACACCTATTTTTAATATTTTATAGTGAGCTTACTTCTGCACCTAGAGGATTGAAACTTCCACAAACATGCAGTCCACTAAGTAGTATTTATCAGAATTTTTGAGGTCTCTGAGTTAACACAGGGGGAGGGTAGTACAGAGGGCAAAAATGTAACAGGAGGGATATTTTAACCAAAATATCCATTTTTTCGCTATTTTTACGCCTCATATACATGATGGAGGCATGTGAATGGTACCGTTTGAAAGGTTGTACTATTATGAAGAGAATGAGGTAGAAAACATAAAGTCCCTAGGATAAATAGGGATTTCCCAGGATTTTTTTCCTGAGATCAGGGTCTATTCCGGTAATTGGGGCATTGTGGGGATTATTTGTAAGTATTTTCCCCAGCCTTACTATTCAAGATAGAAGCTTGAAATTTTGTACACGCTTACTATTTTTCAGCTGATTTTCAGATCTCAGCTTTAACACAGTGGGGTCCAGAGGGGCTCAGAGTTTAGAAAAAAAATCGGGGGAAAATTCCGATTCCTGTCAGTTTCCCGCTTCATGGACATGATAGGCAACTGTGAATGGAACCGTTTGAAAGGCTCCTCTATTTTGAAGAATGTGAGGTATCAACCATGATCCTACGACAAATAGAGATGGTGCTGTAGCCTCTTGAATTTACCTAAAACAAAGGCCAGAACCTAAAAGGGTTAATTTATTTATTGTTAATTTCTTTATTGGTATAGTTCGTTTCGTGTTATATGTATCGTATCCATCTAAGGTAATTTGCATGCATATTGTGCTCACTTATAATTTATGGTCGTTAAATCCCACTTAAGATGCTAAAATACGATATAATATGTGTTTCGTATCGTTAAATATAATCTTAGTGGTAACATCTAAAAGCTGACAGAGAAGTTTTTCAACAGTTTTTTTTTTTTGTTACTTTTGTGTGTGTGTGTGTTGTTCGCTGGGGGGAGGGGGGTATGAAGAACTAAGTTAAATGCTTGATTCTGCTACTTGTTTCCGGTGATCGCTACTGTCATCTTTTGAACTACAATGGTGGGATGTGAGAAAAGCTTGTTAGACAAGATTAGAAATTTGTTGTGTACCTGCACCTACATTCAAACTCGCTTTACAAAGTAAATGCGGGTATGTCTCTCTGTTGGCACGAATAATTTTTAAAGATTTTACATAACAATGGTTACAATTGATGAGTTGTATATACATTTCAAACTATTTTAATGTGTGCTATGTATTTACTAACATTGTAATTACTGTATATAGAAAAAAGTGCAGAAGAGTGAAAGAATGTCATTCCTCTTTCAAATTGGATCAGTAGATGAAATACTTTCGAAATACGATAAAATGTAATTTTTATCACCTTTCTTTATTTGTGCATTCATATTAAAAATATTGTGCACTAGAAATGGATACTTAATGTAAAATTGAAAAATTATTACTGTAATCATCCACAATAAATGTACAAGATTTTATTTTATGTATTGTTTTTTTAAAACTTCATACCTTTATTTTTCTTTCAATTTGTTATGCAGGAATATAGGATAGTGGAATTGAGATAGTTTTAAGGATAAACAGTTTTTTTTATTATATACGATAACTGGAGAAACTAATCAATTGTATGTTACGCTAAATATACGTGATCTAAAATTAGTTACTTCCTCCATTTATCACATATAAAGCCAACTATCAGAGGTATTTAGTAGTGTAGGCACTGGTTGTGAAAGTAGTACACAAGTTGCGGTACAGTCAATACAGTCTGATGTTTTAACACAGACTTCGAGTGATAGAATGTATGACTGTTCGAGAACAGTGAGTAGCGTTGTGGTGAATGCATCAATAGAGTAAATTTGCGAATCAGGTTCAAATTTTAGTCTAGTCTTGCATTCTCTCACCTTTTGTATACAATTTGACTTTTAAATATTAGTCGATATCAAACTATGTCATGCTAATATGGAAGTAGTTTAAAGTGCTTTGTGACATTTTCTTGGTACAATAGATACCCTCCTTTTTTGTATTCAACTTTGAATCGTGTTTTCATACAGGATATATCAGCTTTGCACACAAACATAATGTAGTTTTGGGGGAATAAATAATAAGTATTTGTACCTTGAATTATAGACTAAAAGTATGTGAACATAGCTTTAAAGTTCACTCTTTCATGTGTTGAAGGTTCGTGAAAAAGAAAGCCCAATAATGTTGCTTCTTGTTCATTTTTTTTCTTACTGTTATTCATTCCCTCACTACATTACATCGTCGCTGCGCTTCGATAAATCGCTATGTGACATTTTCTTCGAATATGTCCAATGGAATCCGACATATTCGACCTACTACGATACAAGCCTAAAGCTCTGTTGCCTCTTCTAATAAGTGTCTTATGTGAATTCTAATAGTGTTCTTTTAATAAGGAAACAAAAATGGTACTTGCTAAGAATGTAAATGATGAGAAAACATTTTTAGCTCTGTAAAGATGCCAGTTCTGCACATATCGGCTTTTCGAGGCGCAGTTGCTATATGCCGAAATTGATTCAAGAATCAACAGTGCGAGAAACGTTTTCGTTTGGTAATACAGAATTCCTATTTTCGGCTTTTGTGGATCCATGCAGTAAGGAATTATGGATAACGAACACAATGTGCAATATTAGTTTCCTTCTTTGGTTTTATTGGTCAGTAAATTTAAATATGAGACTATGAGACTGATACTGTGTACACTAGAGCAGTAATTCTCAACCTAATGAATTACAAGTGACTGATACAGGATTGCTCTTAGGGAAGGCACATTGCTGAAAATTAACGTTTTCTCGCTAGAACTTAAGGGAAAAAACTTGAAATATGTAGTAATTATTATATACGAGAATTGATACATATTTTGTTTTTTTGCTGTCTAGTCCTATCGAGAAAGTGTAAATTTTTACCGATATAGTTTTCCATAAGAGCCGCCAGTGAACAGGTGGGTCACAAATTTCTCTTTTCAACATGTACTCTTATGCGCAGATGATCCTTGGATAACAATAACAGGTGAACGTGAGAATGTGGATGTAACATTACGTGTAATATCTTACGCTACTCTTTGTTAATGCTGTGTGTGAATAAGCTTTGGATAAAGTGAGAGCAACCTCTTCCTCTATGCGTATAAATGGTTAGCATTCTCGTCAGTGCTGGGTGGAGTTCCGATTTCAAATCCAGTTACAGGTGAATCTACTACCTTGGTGTTAAAAAGTAACTTAAATCAACTATCTGAATAGGCTTACACTTTATCATTTTAGTCTCCTTTGAGGATGATATACACTTCGTTTAAATTTCATTTAAATTTTCAAAACTGGTTAATTCATGAATAATGTAGTTTTAAATCCTACGAAAGTTTAATTTCATAAGTGGGTCCGATAATAGGTTGAAAAACGCTATGCTAACGGGATGAATGGATGGACGGGTGTGTATCCTTCTTTTCTGGAGCGAGGCTGTATTATATATGAGACTACAATTTAACGTGAAATCCGCACCACATGAACTCTCACTGGAAATTGGATAAATACATATTACTATTTTCCACTGTTAGGGTGCATTGCACTTCCTCTGATTAGTTTCTCAAATGAAAAGTTGTAATAATTTCCATCATTTCAGTGATTTATTTTTAGTTGAGTTGAGTTGATTTTAGTTTAGCGTCCTTTTTAGCAGCGAGGCTATATGAGACGTGGACCTACTGATTAACGTGGAATCCGAACCACATGAGCTCCCGCCGGGAATCGAACCCGGGTCTCCCACGCCAAAGGCGCGTACGCTAACCGCTTAGCCACAAGGGAGCTCTGATTTATTTTTAATTAATACGTACTTCAAATCTAACTGATCATTGACATTGATTAATGTTAGATTCAGGGTTTGCCCAAGTGGGCCCAGCCCGAAAAAAAACACCGGTTTTTTTAGGATTGGAGCCACCTGAAAAAAACCACTTTAATACCCACCTGGGTTTTTGAGCTTTTTGTTAGTATTTTATTGGTACAATTAAGGTGATCACAGTGAACGTGTTTTTTATAAGATTTTGGACTTTCCTTTGGCGATTTAGATACTTACACGGTAAGGTATACAACAACATTTACATAAAACCTTCATCAAGGTCGGAATGCTCTGAATGGATTTAAAAAAAAAAAAAAAAACTTGCCTTAGCTTGAGATTATTATAAAACATATTAATGTGTGGATTATGCTTATAGCCTATTTGAAATAAAATATGCAATTTTATATTTTAGAAAATACTTTCCGTGAATAGTGTGCTCGGCGATGGTGAGGGACGTTGTTCCTCATCCGTTTGGTGGGTTTAAGGCCATGGGTGCCAGTGCTACCAGTAAATATGTAGTGCATTAGTAAATCTATTATTTTTTATTACCTCTGATGGTAACACAAGTATTCTTCAGTAAAATTTTGTTTTCCAACAACAGTAGTTTATTCGAGTTATTTGTTGCTACTCTTCAAATAAGCATTTTGTAGAATCAACATGACTTCACCTTAGTCTCATACATACATACCAACAAAGAAATGGAAGTTTCAGAGAGGATATAGGTGGTCACAGGAGGATGAGCGCCACTTGTCACCCCTTAGCTACGGGCCCAGTGTCATATAATAAAGTGGCACTTAATAATGCATAATTTTTAAATGTAAATTAAAATAATTAAATTCATATTATCAGTATATATCAGGGGCGGATCCGGGACCGACTTCTGGGGGGGGGGTGTCATACTGCTACTTTTAAGGGTCCAAACCAGGGTGCGAAATCGTTTGAAAATGGTGGGGGGAAGAAGTTCAGTAATCCACATTAATGCCTCACTGTGCTTCACAAATGAAGTGGGGTATCCAAACAGTTGAAATATTCAATTATTATTATTATTAATAATAATAATAATAATAATAATAATAATAATAATAAATGTTCAAGCTAGTCGTCATTGTTATTTAAAATAATTTAATAATGTTATTTATTCATTTAACCTAAATTGGTACACTTATCTACTTCGTTTATGATACACTTCGGTGCGTATGGTCGAGGATTACTCCTGCGGGAGCACAGCCCCCTTGTGTTTGCCATTATATGGAGGACTGCATTCACGAAAATAGCGGTATGAGATCTAGAAGTCAGAAATAATGGCGCGTGAGAACCGATGTGCTAACCAAGCATTAAACCTACGAAGCTGAAGCGCTCTACCTGGCTAGTCATAGATCTCCATAAGCTGTAGAGTCAGAGTATACTTTTTATAATTATTAATTATGAAATTTCCGTTTCTTCGCTAAGTATTTATTTCTTCGTAGACATGAAATGTGTACATTACGATGGTTTTAATTTGCCTTAAAATGGAGGTCCACATTTAATATAGCCTTGGTGGCAGAAAGTGGCAAACTAAGATTTCCTTTCCAGTGATTTATAACATAACTAAAAAGGTGCTCGCGAATCCCTTTTAGTTGGTTGGTTGGAGTCACGTCCTTTCCAACACCGAGGTTATATAAGACATCAACCCGTAGTTTCACGAATTACTTGTACACAAAACAGGCAGTAAATATTCACATGTTTTATTTTGATTTCGTTTTTTTTTCACACTTCCTGTCTCGAATGTAAATTGAGCGGCCACGGTGGCTCACTGGTAGAGCGTTCACTTCAGTTGCGTGGAGTCCTGGGTTCGATACCAGCTCCCATCAAGTGAACTTTGTGGTGGATAAACACAGTGTGCGTGGGTTTCCTCGGGGTTCTCTCGTTTCCTCCCACTTCATTCCACCATTACATTCATTTTTCATCATCACCGTCTCCTTTAGTATAGCCGGCATAACCGTGGGACGTAAAACTCAAAGATCTCGAATGTAAATTGAGTAGTAGTTCTGAAACCACTTTAAACAATAGGTGCTGTCCCATTCAGCTTGGGTGCTGGAGAGAGACACTAAACACAAATCAGTCCAAACCAATAACACACTGCATTACTGAAATATAAATCGTTTTGTAATATTTTTTAATGAATCTATTGTGAATATGCTAGTTATTGGCATATGTTTTGAGACACTGGCGTCTCTGGCATATAAAATTTGGGGGGGGGCATCCAAGAAAGTGATTTAAATGGTGCTACCTAGCCCAACCTATTTATTATCTTCGATTTTATTTGTTACCTTTGTGCTTACCTTCACGACCCCTTAAGATGTATCAAGAACTCTGATATAATCGTTTCACAACCTGAATAATATATTCCAAATAAATATAATTATTATTATTTATATGCTATTCTGTTGTTAGTAAATAAATTAACTTAGAATAAAATATTGCATATTTTGTACTTCAAAATATTGGAGGGGACGCGTCTCCCTCGTCCCCCCCCGCCAGAGACGCCCATGTTTTGAGATAGGAGAGACTCTCCAGTACCGAATAAGGAAAGCATTGTGCTATGGTACGGCTGTTTCTGTTATGTACTGTTTCACTATATAATATTAAAATAAACATTCATAATTTGATTTCAGCTTTGGGTCTATGCTTAAATAAGGGTCTATATTTCTTGTTCTCTTTTCTGTAAGCAAGCGCTCCAGCACAGATAAATTTGGCACTACAACCCTGTTTATTGGGAATAAAGTCTATTATTGTGGTCTGTGTCCATTGTGCCTTTTGATCAATGTCAATTAAAACTTGATTCCGAGAGAGCATGAAACGGGAGTTGAGCAGATAATTTTAAAAGGAGGATCGGAGATTTGACCAGATAATTTCAGATTCGCAATATTTCAAAAGGAGGATGGGGGGTATTATAACTCAAATACAGTAACCAGTTTTACAGCGTGACACAGCAAGCGAAAATGTCGTTCTTGAACTCCGATTAAACATTATAGTAATAGAATATAAAGTACTGTATACATAGTAACTGGTTTAGCAAAACAAAGAAAACAGTTCTATAATAGATGCAAAGATCAAAAAATTTGGTAAACGTTTTAGTCTATTTTGAAACACAGATTGACTAATATATCTTAATAATAAATATGACTGATATATCGTAAATATGTACAGTACATGCTAACAACAAAAACGGAAAATTACTCTTAATTAGCTCTGTATAAAGGGAGCAGAATTAAAGCAAAAATGCAGCTAGAAATCTTAAACTGCAACATGAAACAACAATAAAATTTGATACTTATACTAAATATATAATAGCTTTCTACAATATTTCACGATTTGGAACATGTGAAAAACTGCATATCAATGTTTCGCACTGGATGTGAGCGCACTGCCACTGAGCCACCGTGCCCTCTATACTATATTAGTAATTTTGCAACTGTTTGTTCATCTCAAGGAAACAACTGTAGAAAAAACAGGCAAAAAAGAGAAAACTGTCAGCCTCAATCTTCTTCATCGACTCTCCTCCGACCAGTCGTCGGCATCGGACAAACACTGTACATAAAGAGAGCTAATGAACTTTTATTTTCTTTTGGATAACTCCAAGTCTACGCCAGAGGATAAAGGTCTTCACATCGTTATAACTAAAACACTTTTCTTTTCTTTCTTTTTTCTTTTTCTTTCTTTTTTTTTTTTTTTTTTGAGCTGTCATGCATTTAAAATTGTATGAAAATTTTCGTTATACTTATATTTTCATATTAAGGTGTCCCCCCTACAGATTTCGGTGGGAGGGAAATGGAAGCATAAAATTTTTGGTGGGGGGAAATTCCCCCAGTCCCCCCAGGATTTCGCACCCTGCTCCAAACTTTCGGATGGGTTTTATTTATATAATATATAAAATAAGAAAGTTTCCTCTTCAAGGAGGGGGACGATCGTTCCCCCTGGATCCGCCCCTGGTATATATATTCGTACACGAAAGGTGAAAAATAGTTAATAAAAAGCAACAACATATTTTCAAAATTAGTTGTGTAAATAAAAAAACAAACTTTCCCATCAAAAACAACAACATAAAAACAACCAGTTAACCTCTACATAAGCTTCTCGACCCGTTGCTTTTACCAAACATAAATACATTTAGTAACGTAATATAAAAAACAAACGCACAAACTTCTTCCCCCCCAAAAAAAAAAAATAACAGCAGCAAAAATACTTATTAAAAGTAACTTTTATTTTTTTCTGCGTAATACGTCAGGAGGTTAAATTATATAAAAAGCACCAAAAAAAAAAAGCATAAATCATCACAATTCACTATTTGTTTCTCCGTCAAATTACACGTTCTAAGTCAATCATTGGTAAAAATCTTCAGTAACTACCATAAAGTTTGAAACGCTTGCTTTGTAAGTACCTTTTCTTTTTCCCATAATATCCCTTCTCCACTTTGGAAGGAAGTTTCAGTAAAACTGCCATCTGGCATGTGTAAGTAAATAGTCATTCAGTATAAGTCTCTTGGTAAAACGCAACCCACTGTACAAATTCAATCATAATAAATTATATCTTTAAATAAAATCTCTAATTCTCATTTCAAGCCCCTAATCAACATGCACGGTAGTGCATGGCAGCCAAGTTCCGGGAAGAAAATGAAAACTGGCCTGCACTGCCGTAAGCATATTACACAAGAGTTTTGGGTATAATCGCCAATTTCGAGGCTTTGTGAAAAGGAATCTATTAAGGGTAGATACATGAAATTTAGAATTTGAGAAGATATCCGAGAGATGTACTCATATGCCAAAAATCTCACATTTCTACCTTCAACCATATTCGAATACTGGACCCCTAAAATATGCAGTTTTCAGGCTCACTGACTCACTGATTCACTCATCAAATTGATTAGGTACTTCCCAATGAGATAGAGACATGAAACTTTGCATAAAGATACCCTATAACAACTTGAGTATGGGAAAAGTCCGAAATCTGAGGAATGTACTATGGGAAATTTTTTATGGGCAAAAAAACTGTCCTTAGCCAGGAAAAAATAGTTTTACTCACTCACTCATCAAATTGATTAGGTACTTCCAAATGAGATAGAGACGTTAAACTTTGCATAAAGGTACCCTATAATGACTTGAGTATGGAAAATGTCCGAAATGAGAGGAATGTTCTATGGGAAAGTTTTTATAGGCAAAAAACTGTCCTTAGCCAAGCAAGAAATCGTTTCACCCACTCACTCATCAAATTGATTAGGTACTTCCCAATGAGATAGAAATGTGAAACTTTGCATAAGGATACCCTATATTGACTTTAGTAATGTTGCAAAGGCCTGGAAAAGACCGGAAATTTTGGATAAAAAACAGTTGGAAAAATCGGAAAATTTGGAAAAAATTTAAATTTTCGAATATTTTACTACATTATGCTTTTAAAATGAGAACTATTTTATATTTACTAGTTTACAGTTAAGATCATTGAGTAGTTATGCTTCTTGTATTAGAATAGGGAATTTTTGTGCCAACAAATATGTTTGCACCACTCCTTTAAAGTTAGCACCGTGATAGAATAGTTATGGCTCAAAAGATACCAAAATGTAATCCTAGTTAGATTAATTAATATAGACGCATATAGATTATCCTAAGTAATCTTATAAAGTTACCGTTTTATGGCAGGGAAGTTTTAAATAACAGGGACAGAATCATTATAGTTAATACAAGTATGTTAAAATCAAATATATTTGGTCTAGGAATTAATTTGTGCGGTTTTACAAAAGATGGCGTAACTAGCTTATTGTCCCATAGTTTCGTTGATCCAAACATGCGTTGAAAACTACTGTCATTGAGCATCTTGTTTAGTATATGTCAGTTGCTTGAAGCGGAAACAACAACATTTTTTCTTCAACTGAAAATGACGCATTTTGTGCCTGATAAAGTGTTTTTGCGGGGAGTTATTCTTCATTGCTTTAACATGAAGAAAAGTGCTACCGCAAGTCATCATATTTTAGTGGAAGTGTTTGGTGACCATGCTCTAGCTGAGCGAACGTGTCAGAAGTGGTTTGCACGGTTTAAAGGTGGTGATTTCAGCTTGGAAGACCAAAAGCAATTTGGACAGCCAAAAGAATTTGAAGATGAAGAATTGAGAGCATTGCTTGATCAGGATTCGTGTCAAACGCAGGACGAACTTGCAGAAGCATTTGGAGTTGAGCAAACAACAGTTTCCAAACGTCTCAAAGCCATAGGAATGATTCAAAAGATGTCTTATTGGGTTTCACATGAATTGAAAAGAAAGACGTTGAAAGAAGAAAAACCGTTTGCGAATTGCTGCTTCAAAGACAGAAAAGGAAGGGATTTTTGCATCGAATTGTAACTGGTGATGAGAAGTGGATTCATTACGAGAATCCTAAACGAAAAAAGGCCTGGGTGAAGCAAGGTGAACCAGGTCCTTCACAAGCGAAACGAGATATTCATTGTGCAAAGGTTATGCTGTATATATGGTGGGATTTGAAACGTGTGGTGTACTATGTACTTCTGAAACTTGGTGAAACTATTAATGGACATCGCTATCGACAACAATTAATGCGTTTGAAGCAAGCTCTAGCCTGAAAACGACCAGAATGGAATAACAGGCATAATAAACTTATTTATCAAGATGATAACGCTCGACCACATGTCGCAAAACTGGTCAAAACCTGTTTGGAAAATGTCGGATGGAAAGTGTTACTCCACCCGCGATATTCACCAGACACTGCTCCGTCTGACTACTACTTGATCGATTGCATGAATAACGATTTGATTGGACAGCGGTTCACTTCTTCAGAAAATATCGAAAAATGGATCTTTGATTAGATTGCGTCAAAAGATGAGGAATTCTTTCGACACGGAATCCGTATATTGCCTGAAAGATGGGAGAAAGTAGTGGCTAGCGATGGACAATATTTTTGTTAACGTATTCATTTACTTTGTTTTTGAAATAAAGCTTCAATTTTTATTAAAAACCGCACGAATTAATTCCTAGACCAAATATATATTTTATGGAGATACGTATCTTCCTTGTGCTGTGTAAAATTTTTGGAAATTTTGAATCCATTAGAAAAAATCTTTTGTTCGGAAATATTGGCAAAACCCGGAAAATATAATTTAAAAACTATTTCTTCGCCTGATGCTAATCTTATTTGCTGTAACGTGTCTGGATCATATAATATTTCGCTAGGAGGAAAAATACGTAAATCAACGGCTTTTAATTTTACTTTTTATTTTTTTGATTTGCGATAAAAACCTCTTTATTTGTATATATTTTTCGAACAACTAAAAAGAGAAATGATCTTATTTACATATATACACACACACACCGCATAAGTGCGTAAATTTGAGCAGCGACAAATATATTAAGGAACTTAACATGTGAAACTTCCGTTCGTTATTATTAAAGACTAGCAGAATACCCGTTCTTCGCACGGGGAGAATAAGTTTCATTTTAAACATAAAGGGCATCTAAACTGTCACCAATCAACTTATCGACCCCAAAATCTATAAAGTCAACATTAGAATCGGTCATTTTCAATTACTTCTACCATGTCACCCTCCCCCGTTACGAGTATTAATGAAGACTGAATTTGGATTTAAACTTCATCGCAAGTGTGACTGTTCATCTCAGCCACTCCGAAAACTATGGATTCGATATTAATATCGGCCATTTTCGATCATTTTTATATATTCACCCCTTCTTCCTCTCCCAAGTTGTGGCGCTGAATTTGGATTTAAACAGCATCGGAAGTGTTAATGTTCATCTCAAGACCCCAAAAACCATGGATTCGACACTAATATCAGTCATTTTCGATCATATTTATATATCTCCCCACCCCCAAATTGCGGGGATGAATTTGGGTTTAAACGGCATCGGAAATGTCACTGCTTATCTCAGCGACCCAGGAAACTATGGATTTGACACTAATATCGGCCATTTTCAGTCATTTTTATATATCTCTTCCTACGCAAGTTGCGGGCCTGAATTTGGATTTAAACGGCATCGGAAGTGATAATGTTCATCACAGCAATCCCAAAAACTATGGATTCGACACTAATATCGTTAATTCTCGATCATTTGTATATATATGTCCCCTCCTCCAGGTCACGGCGCTGAATTTGGATTTTAGCGGCATCAGAAGTGTAACTGTTTATGTCAGCGACCCCGAAAACCATGGATTCGACACTAATATCAGTCATTTTCGAGCATTTTTTTTTAAAATATATCACCCCCTCTCCCCTCCTTAGTTTCGGCGTTGAATTTGGATTTAAACTGGATCGGAAATGTTACTGTTCATCTCGACGGCCCTGAAAGCTATGGATTGACAGTAATATCGATGATTTTGCATAATTTTATATACCTCCCCTTCCCCTAATTCGCGGGGATAAATTTGGATCTAAACGGCATCGAAAGTGTCACTGTTCACCTCAGCGACCCCGAAAACTATGGATTCGACACTGATATCGGCTATTTTCAATCATATATATATATATATATATATATATATATATATATATATATATATATATATATATATATATATATAACCCCTTCCCCTAAGTTGTGGGCCTGAATTTTTATTTAAACAGCATTGGAAGTGTTACTGTTCATCTCAGCAAACCCGAAAACTATGGATTTGACACTAATATTGGTCATTTTCGATCATTTTATATATCTCCCCTCCCTTTCCTTCATTTTGCAGTGCTGAATTTGAATTTAAGCTTCATCGGAAATATCACTGTTCATCTCAGCAACGCCGAAAACTATGCGTTCGACACAAAGATTTGTTCCATACTTCCTTCCTCCAAGTTGCACCTTCAAAGTGAAATGGTAAAATCCATCCCAGGCCCGAATCTCATCTATGTTGAACATTTTTTTCGAGATCAGTTAAGCTACATAGTGTCCTTCATTTTTATATACTGTAAGTAGACAATTTGTCGCAATAGAAAACAGGTATTTGTTTACAAACAAAATTTTGTACATAAAGTTTATGTTAAAGTTTGTATTTGAATATTAAATAATAGTAATTATATGTTTTAGTGCATGAGTATTAGTGAAATTTGCCTACTGCTGTCTCTTTTAAGAAGTAATTGGTTAAAATTAACAAAATTTCACCAGATCAAAGGGCACATTAAGAACTCAGTTTCATTCAAGAGCCCTATTTGTTGCAACAGAAACGCTTCATGATGGTAGATGTGTATGGAATTGTAAAAGTTCTGTAATTAATGCACAACCAGAAGTAAACGACTAAAAGGCACATAAAGGAAATGAGTGCAGACTATTAATTTTTATGAATAATTACTACAGTTTTATTTTCGAATGCTTCTTTTTTAAATATTTACAATATTTAAATTTCTCAACTTACATTTTTCACGCGTTCGAAAAAAAACAACGGTTCCATTACTAGTAAAACTAACCTAATACAAAGTTTTTTGTTATTTTCCCAATTTTTCCGGAAAGAAACCGGAAAAAACGGTTTTTTACCAGCAGGTTAAAAATTTCCGGAAATTTTACAACACTAGACTTGATAGTAAAACTTTTGTCAAAAAAAAAAAACTAAACTTGAGTATGGAAAAAGTCCGAAATCTGAGGAATATTCTATGGAAAAGTTTTTATAGGAAATAAACTGTCCTTAACCAAGCAAGAAATCGTTTCACACACTCACTCATCAAATTGATTAGGTACTTCCCAATGAGATAGAGACGTTAAACTTTCCATAAAGGTACCCTATGATAACTTGAGTATAAAAAAAATGTCCGAAATCTGAGGAATGTGCTATGGGAAAGTTTTCATGGGCAAAAAACTGTCCTTAGCCAAGCAAAAAATCGTTTCACTCACTCACTCATCAAATTGATTAGGTACTTCCCAATGAGATAGAAACGTGAAACTTTGCATAAGGGTACCATATAACGACGTCAGTATGGAAAAAGTCCGAAATTTGAGGAATGTGCTATGGGAAATTTTTTATGGGCGAAAAACTGTCCTTAGCAAAGCAGAAAACGGTTCATTTACTCACTCATCACATTGATTTGCTAGTTCTCAATGAGATAATGACGTGAAGCCATGCATAAAGGTACCTTATAATGACTTTAGTGTGATAAAGGACGGTAATGTGAGGAATGTGCTATGGGAAATATTTCATGGATCATTTTGCATGGGAAATTTAAGGAAGTGCTTTGGAATTTTCTATGGGCGAAAAACTGTTCTCACTCAAACAGAGATCGGTTCATTTACTCACTCATCAGTGATTAGGTGCTTCGAAATGAGATAGAGATTTGAAACTCTGCATAATGGACCTACCTTACGAAATGACTTGTGTAAGTAAAAGGTTTCAAATTTAACCCTTATCCGGGCAACCGGGGCCTCCCAGGCCCAGTAGCTTCATTTTTCTAAAATTTCTCAATAACCATACATATTTCGAAGACATAAAATACTGAATTCTTCTATCTCGTCGAAGTTAAAATCATGAACATATCGAGTTGGTAAAGCTAATGTTTTTTTTTAATTTGAAAATCTTTTCCTGACGTAACCGGGCAACCGGGGCCTAGGAGGCCCCGTATAACTTTAGTGAAATTCCTGTCAAATATTAGATCAAATTGTCACATAATTATATATTGAACACGTGACTATTGTAACCTTTAGTCGGAACAATATGCGGCAACAGACATTGAATTTTGAGTGTTCTGCACTTAAAATATATACTGGGCCTGACAGGCCCCGGTTGCCCGTTTACGTTACAAAAATGTCTGGACCGGATTTGCTATTCTGCTTGGCGGCTTACAAAAGCGTGACACGAAGTTTTGCTACTTGACAAAAATATATACCGGTACATTCTAGACTAGTCTAAACAGTAAGTGACAATAGGCATTGATTTTGTGTATTCTGCACTTAAAATATATACTGGGCCTCACAGGTCCCGGTTGCCCGTTTACGTTACAAATATGTCTTGCCCGGATAAGGGTTAAGGAATTTACTATGGGAATTTTTATGGGCGAAAAACTGTCCATAGCCATTAGGTACTTCTTAATGAGATAAAGATGCGAAACTCTCCATAAAGGTAACCTATAACGGCTTGACTATGAAATTTGACGAAATTGCTATGGGAAATTTTTCATTAACAACAACAACAACAACAACAACAAAAAAAAAACTGTCCTTTCAATCCGAAATCCTGTTCGATTCCGTTATTCAACACATATGCATTGTGATAATGTTGTCAATCGTCCGAGTAGTCGAGTGGGTGCTTTTCTCGCTGGTCTATTGGCTATCACGTGCAACTTTGGTGTACGGGGTCCTTGCTTCGATTTCCGGTGGGAGAGTTTGGAATCTTAACTTCCTCGATGTTTCTGTGTTCATGTCCCTGTCGTTCTGGTTAATATAAAAATAAACTAAGCTCACTGAGAAGAATCCCTTATCCGGACAGCGTTATAATGTACAAATATACGGGATCCTTATGTTTACTACAGAAATTAATACTTAGCATACGCTATCCATATGCTACATACGTACTGCCCTCTTTCCCGCTTAGATGTTACACAATGTCGTTGCAGGATGTCTGGCATCTAACAGTCTTTCGTACATTACGTACGTCAGCTATAAGTTACATACGGCCATCTGTATGAGAGATCATGACCTCCTTCATACAGTTCTTTCCTTCGTGCGGAAAGTGCGTTTATTCGGAACACTTATATGGAAAGTATGTTTAAAATATACTTTTTCAGTTATACGTTTAGTGTACGTTAAGTCCAAAAACTACAGGATTTACACATGTAACCAACGTTTTTACGTACGACACACACATATTTTCTCAGTGTGCGAGTAAAATAAGTGAAAGCTAGTAATAAGTAGTTAAGCAAGTTAATGAGGTATGTTCTGTGAATCAGTTAACTTTGAAAAACGTGGGCTAAGACACGTACATACTGCCGTAAATTTCGTGGTTGGAAACCGAGACAAGGAAATCCAATATTTTTTTCTTTTCTCTAGAAATGAGAAATCCAGTTGTTCGAATTTATGTGTAACTAGCAACAAAATGTAACCGATTTCGTAAATATATTGGTACCACGAGTTATATTATGGTTACCACAGTCGTTATGTAAAAATGTACTTGATGCTTCGTGTCTCTATCTGTGAACAGTGTGCGAATCTCTTACGTATCAGCCTTTTCATCAACAGTGAATTTCGTGCCTTTGCTCTTCATATTTCCTGAATTTGCCCTCCTGGGGGTTCGCCCCCACACCATCGCCTTTGCTCGGCTTACTTCCTCACACCTCTTCAGCTCACAATTCCCGAATTTCAAGTTTCTTTTCCTATTCCAACTATCTAAAAGATAATATTTTGTACTTCAGGAAAACACCTATTTAAATCACATGGGGATTTCTTCATTTCCGTTTAGACTCCTTAAAAATTAAAAAATATTCACTTTTGGCAATTTTTCGGTCGGTTAGTTCCGAAAAGCTACAATCATGTCAAATTTAATCATTGTAGCCCTATAATTTTGGGGTATAAAAGGTGTCCCATATAAATACCATGGGAAAGATTTTTCAGTTCCCAGGGGGCGCGGTGGCTCAGTGGTAGAGCGTTCACCTCTGGGGCTTGGGGTCCCGGGTTCGATCCCAGCCCCCGCCAAGTGAACTTTGTGGTGGACACACACTGTGCTCGTGGGTTTTCTCGGGGTTCTCCCGTTTCCTCCCACTTTCTTCATTTCACTCATCTCTCATCATCACCGTCTCCTTTAGCCTAACCGGCATAACCGTTCGACGTAAAACTCAAAGATTTCATTTCATTTTTCAGTTCCCCATAAAACCACTCTACAGTAGAATTGTTTATTTTTACTGATTTACATAGGTAATACTAACGAAAACGTACAAGCATACTGAATTTCAATTTTTTATTCCAATTCCAAGGTTTCCTAAAACATGGGATTATAGGTCCAAAGAAAGATCCATTTAAATAACATGGGGAAATTCTTCATCCCCCTTCATCATTTCAACTTTCCACGTCAACCGGAAGCACCCCTTTAATTTATGTCAGTTCATGTAGTTATATATACAGTTAGGATATGTTTGTGGCAAATATAATTAAGATTACAAGCTATTTAAAAGGTGTATTTCATTGAAAAGAAAACCCAAGGCAGTATGAAACACGCAACATGCGCGTCATGTAATGAACTCTGTAATTTCGCAATGTGAAAAGGTAGAGAACAAGTGAATATATTGAAACACCAGCTATGTGTAGTGATGCAGCAGCGAGGATTCAGCATCAAGGGCAGGGACGTAGCCAGAGTTCTGAGTTTCGGGGGGCATATTTACAAGTGGACTGTATGAAGGAGGTCATGATCTCTCATACAAATGGCCGTATGTAACTTATAGCTGACGTACGTAATGTACGAAAGACTGTTAGATGCCAGACATCCTGCAACGACATTGTGTAACATCTAAGCGGGAAAGAGGGCAGTACGTATGTAGCCAAATACAAGAACTCAATTTTGGAACAGTAGCAAACACCTGTTGCATTTAGTTAGTTATTACAGTTTTGACATGAAAAGTAGTTTTGCCTTTCTCATAACCAAGTTCCTTATCGTTGGAGGCGGAAACAAGTTTCTTATTTTTTTAACAGATGTAGAAGCTAAATGAAGAAACAAATATAAAAAAGCTGGAATTGCAAAATGATATATTGAAATTGAAGCTCAATATTGAATTCTATCAAAAGGATTAGCATCTTTCATCTGCAGGTGTGTTCGCTTTATCTTTCACTAACATAATAGATTATTACTTAAAGAAAAAATAGACATAACGAGATTGTACTTATAGTGTTTTGGTCTTTCTGAGTGCGGGTGCACTTTCCCTCCCCTTCGTTGTTTATGATGGAGTAGCATACTTGAAATGTGGCTTTTGAAATTTGTTCTTTCTGGAGAAAAGGTAGCGTTAAATGATGCCATTGCACGGGGCAGCAAATTGCCTAGGGCCTGCCCTGGTTCTAGGTATAAGTATACTGTATTTTGCATTTTGCATACGTATAAGTGTTTTGCACTTATACCTGTTATCTCCGGCTTGAGTTTCTAATATGCATAACACATCAGAATTTCTACATTCAAAATCTCTGAAGTAACCAGTTTGGAGAAAATATTTAAATAGAGTCTCTTGTTCACTCGATGTTGTTCATTGCAAAGTAGTACTGATTTTAACCACTAGATGGCAGGCAAATGTATCCGAACGAGCGAGCTATTGTGTTGAATACTCTAGAATGACTAATGGATGTTTTTTCTTGCCTCGAAGATAGCTGCAAAGCAGAAACGTAAATGTTTTCGTTACCCACTTTAGAATTTGCACCTGCTGTGAATAGTCAACAATACAAATTCGGTTTCTTTCATCAAAATATTTGGTAAAATAACTAAAAAATCTCTGAAAAGCTCCTCTACTTGAAAAATAACTTGAAAATCACGAGCAAGCTACAATGAAAAAAATTATCTGAGACAGTGGTGATTTGAGATTTCCATCGGGACCAGGCTCGCAACTACAGGGGGGATCGGGGGGCCTGGACCCCTAAAAATTGTTTGGCCTCTCAAACCGCAATGCTCATTATTTGTTCCTCTAATACAAATAAATAAATAAATAAATAAATAAATAAAATTTATATATTTCTATGAGATCCATTATAATAAATTCGTTATAATTCCCATCCCCTTCGCTAGTCTTTTGCGTTGACGTAAAGCGAGATTTGCGTATTAGTTCTTGATAATCAGCATAGCAATTATAATTTATTTTTGCCTTTTTTGCGAAGTTTGGGTAGACTGATAAATATATGGATGGGAATGTGGCTCGGAGAAGTTAGGGAGAGATCTAAAGTGAAGAGGGTAGGGCAAGAATTACGGATATCAGATATGAATAATTATTGATATAGAAAGGTTTAGAATTGTTACGACTTTGCCCCCCTCAAAACTTTTGTGACTGGTTGCGGGCTTAGTGATGGGCAGTGGGAATTTTCCGGTGGGAAGGAAAGAAAATGGGAATATTCTCGGTTTTTTCCCTGGCATATAAATTCCCAGGAAGGAATTTATTTCCATTTCTTTGTTTTATCTTCCAAATTATAGGAACCATATGACTAATTACTTTATTTTCATTTATTATGATTTACTTCTAGGTTTCAAATAATTTGTAGGTTTAAAAAATTAAAATTTGTTGACTGTACTTTATATAACTAATAATATGATTTTTTTTTAAAGTTCCATTTCCATTTGCACTAAAAAGTAGCCAAGTACTAGTTTACAAATGGTGAAAAGGAACCAGTTTGTAAAGTAATACAGAAATTATGTAGACATAGAGATGAAATACTATTAATACACCCCGAACCACCGTTAGTAATAGACGTTGGTCTGTTTCCTGTCTCTGACTCGAATTTCTGAATAGGTGCTCGGCCTTCTCTTACATGAACTTTCGAGAAATAGGTAGAAAGAAAGGTTGTGTGTGGCAATGTCACGTGCAGTATAAAGATAAGTCAGTATCTTACAAATATTATGGACATAAATATGTATGCGCAAATGTTGATAAAATGGTGAGACATGTGTCTTCTGGCAGTTACCCAACCTAATTTGTTTATAACATTTAAAAATCTAATATGTTTATATCAGTAGTAGAGTCAAGTTAAGAAAATCCACTTATATCTTAATTTAAACGTTTTAGCGGTTTAAAAGTATGTGGGCTTACTATACCATTTTTTAAACATATTTACTTTCATAGAACATATTGTAAATAAATATCCATTTATGCGTACTCTCTAAATATAATAAAATATTAATAAAATAACATAATACCGTTCAGAATATACATTTTAAAGAATCCTCGGGAGACAACAGTAATAATAAATTGTGATTAAAAACGGATTTAACTTTGAAATCATAACATAGTAATAGAATGCAATTTTCTTTATGATTGTACATAAATTCCCGGAAAATTCCCATTTTTGGAAATCTTCCCAGGGAGTATTCCCTAAAAATATCTTCCCGGAAACTTGCTCATCACTATGCTGGCCTGATCTTGACGAATGCAGGTGGGTAAAAGTACTAGACCCCTACTGCTGAACGTATGTCTTCACTTTACTGTTGGTCTAGTGTATAGTGTGCACGCCTTTGATGCATGAAGTCCTGGGTTTGATTCCCGCTGGGAAAACCTTGAAATTATACTGCATTACGGTGGTTTGGATTTCACCTTAAATTTTAGGTTCATATAGACTCTGGTTAGTCTCGTATAGCCTCCGTGCTGAAACGGATCACTGAACTCCAACCAACCAAACAATTCTGCCTAAAGCTTTAAGGTAAATTAGACTAATTATCTGTCATTACTACCTACAGTTTTTGTATCCTTTTCAGATTACACTCTTATGTATGTATGTTAATTTAAACTTGACCCATTTACAGAATGACTTTTACAGAATTCATTGAGAAGGGTGCACAGTGGCAAATATGGCGTGAGTCAATGAAAACTTGACCCATGACCCACCACACACCGTAACGCACGGCTTATTGCACACATGACCCACCATGTCCCACTCCAATCCACCCCCACCATTACCCACTCTGACCCACCACCCACGAAAATCAATCGTCATAAACTCTGTTCCATGATCCACGTTCTCCTCTCCACTGTCTAAAGAGTTTGCACTTGTAATAAAACCAGGTTGTGAAATTCTAACTAATCTGAGTTTCAATTTCTACGGTCAATCGCTCAAGCACCGTTTTGTTACAGTACCGGTGGATCTGACCTTTACGATATAAAGTGGTAAAGTTTTTGTGATGGGCCATATTACAATGAATTTTTATTGAATTATCATATATAATTATTTTCTTGTTGAATTACAGATACTTTTCAGTGGAAAATAGGATGAAATTTCAAAGTCTCAAATCAAGGTAAAGTAGACCAACGTAAAGGGGAAAAAACTGTAAAATTCGATTGTCTTGAAAGCCAAGTAATAAGTCATGTTGCTACTATTATATATTATTACAATTACAAATATCAATATTCAAAAGTGCTTGAAGTTTTTTTTTTTTTACTTAGATATACTCATTTCAGGTATGTGAATAGAAACAAATGGAAAGGGAATTAAAAAAAAAAAAAGAGGCTTTGAAAGTAAAATGTAGACAAATTCACCAGTGTTCAGAAGATAGCATGTACTGAGCAGAGTCGGTCGTTATGTCGTAATAGGTCGCTGTTTCATGGTGGGTCGGTGGGTCACGGTGTCTGGTGGGTCGCCGTGCATCACGTCCTCTTGACCCACGACCCACTGACCCACTCCATCTCTGCACTGTGGCTCATTGGTAGAGGGGTCTCTGCTTTGATCCTGGCCCACGGAATATTGTGGTTAATGACATCGTGTTAGTTGATATTCTCCAGGTTCTGCCGTTTTCTCTTCAATCACTTTCATTAATGCATGCGTCTCCTTTAGCCTAAAGGGTAGTAACATTGAGTGTGCTACTAGAATTTTTGTTTCATTAACAGAATCAATTGAAAAAAATCAATTGAAGAAATAGATTGAGTAATGTTAGAACCATCATTGTTTTACACTTCTTGAATGCGAGTAACTTGAATTCTTTGTACAAATATGAACATGTAAAGTTAGGTTAAATACACTCTGCTAAGAACAGTAGAGAGAATCTTAAGAACCCGACATGTATGGGGTATAGATAACCACCGTAAGATCACCGTTACCCATGAAGTGTTAACGGATTCACTTCATTAACGAACTCGGTCAAGAATAGCGCTCTAAGTATCTACTGTGATAAACGGGATTGAAAAATTCACTTTTGTTCAAGAGATATCTTCTGAAGTTAGGTAACTGGCTACAATAACGCCAGGGATATAATAACCCCGTTTGTCTTTCAACTGTTTACAGCACAGAAATTAAGCACGTGGCAGCACTCTGCAAGTGCCAATCATAGGAGCTGTTGTTTTCGCGCGTGAGTTGATTTTCTGTCGTGTAATGTGTATGTTGTGCAGTTTGTGTTATCATTTCAGACTAGAAAATTGAGAACAGAAAACGTGAAGTTTTTGAAGTCCTTTATATTAATAGCACTACAAACGCGTAGTGTGTAGGAATTTAAACGGCATTTTCTTAAATATAAAACAGAATGGTTAATAACATGTGTGTATCGACTATGTTTACATAAGTCAATGTGTTAGTAGAGAGCAGTGGGTCAATGGTATGTTCATTGTGTTGTGTCGCTGCAATAACGACGGACGCGATGGATGCAATGGCGTTACTGTCTAGTTAAAGCTGCCACACCTCAGAATGTAATATCTCCTTTTCAAGCTACTGGCATATGCCCATTCAGTCCTTTAGCATTCCCGGAAACAACCTTTGCACCAAGTACCATCTCTTCAGTGTTTCCGGCACAAGCTCCTACCAGAATTGCATTGGACAACAATTACCAGCCATCCACTGAAGATATCAACAGTCCCCAGCCGTCAACATCATCTTCATGTATCCATGATCCTGTAGCTACTGCTTCGTCTCAGTCTTCTCACTCTACATTCTCCAGTGACAGCTACTTCACTGAACTTATTCCAAATTCAAAGATTAAAGATCTCTTCTTGGAAGGAATAGATAAAAAAAACGTTAAAGTAGTGGTAGTGACTAGAAGTCTGTTTAACGAACGTCCTAACCTGAAGGATAAAGAGTGAAGTTTGAAAGCACGTGGGCGAAAGAAAGAGGGTATTTATAAAAAGAATGTCGAAGGTAAAAGTTGAAAAACGTATAGCTCCTACTATTGAGTTACTTGCAAAGGGTGCTATTACAACAATACTGGTAAAACTATTGATCGGTTGGAATGTAGAGCCTGTAAGGGGTGGTATCACGAAACTTGTGATGACATACTGCCTCTTACTGGACACTGCTCTTCTTGTTCCAACTAATTGTACTTGTTCCAGTTTATCTCAGTTCACTGGTTTAAAGATAATATGAATAATGATAACCTGGCGCTATTGTATCCATAGTGTATACAATAACGCCATTTCACTTTGCGAAACATTTTTGTGTATTACTTGTACTACATATATATTTTTTTAGATTCTTTGCACTATGTTGTAATCAGTGAACACTAAGCTACTAAACAATGCAACATAAATTTTTTCCCGTTAAATATTAAATGTGAAATCCTCGAAATACTAAGAATGGTAGCGTTATTGTAGCCAGTTACCCTATCAGACGTACTAAGATCAAAATATTATAAGACCCGCTAGCATAGTCTTAACTTTTTATAAACGTTAGATGGAGCACTTACAAGTAAACCTTACGTTTGGGTGAATCGAGTTGCTGACTGAGACACATATGAGAAAGTATACTAAATGTGGTCAGTATTTCAGTGAAGTTGTAGGTGCGAAGTTCCAGGGGTTTAGGAGATACAGCTACTAGAACATCCCATGGAAGTACAGAATAGTTTTCATACAGTTGGAGGTAAAAGCTCTGTAAGACCTCTTGTAATGACAAAAGGTGAATAACAAATATATGGGTACATATTAGGACTAGGGGGAAGTCATATAGTAAGGGTATACCTGACGGCGGCCATCTTGAAATCCGCCATTTTGAATTAAGGTTAAGTTTTTAAAATAGGAATAGGGTCATGTGATACATGATTTAAGGCGGAAATTTAATCAGAAGAACAATGGTGACGTTAATTTTGATTTACGTGCAATTGGTAAAAAGTTACAGGGAAATTAAATATTGTTGCAGCATATATATTAGTCCTTTACCCCACCTTGTAAATTTTATGTTAATGATAATAATTAAATAAAAAGCAGGTGGATAAATATTAGATCTATGGTAAGAGTTGCCTTGATGGCGGCCATGTTCAAATCCACCATTTTGAATCAGACAAAAATTTTAAACAAAACGCATAACATTGACACCTTATTAATAGCAAATTTTACCATAAATCCAACGATACAATCATTTTTGCTTTATCATTAACCAGCATTCTAGCACGAAGTCATCTATTGTATTACTCTATTCCCATTTAATTTTGTGCTGGTTAATGATAAAGCAAAAATGGTATTATCATTAACACAAAATTTACAAGGTGGGGTAAAGGATTAATACATATGCTGCAACAATATTTAATTTCCCTGTAACTTTTTACCAATTGCACGTAAATCAAAATTAACGTCACCATTGTTCTTCTGATTAAATTTGAGCCTTAAATCATGTATCACATGACCCTATTCCTATTTTAAAAACTTAACCTTAATTCAAAATGGCGGATTTCAAGATGGCCGCCGTCAGGTATACCCTTACTATATGACTTCCCCCTAGTCCTAATATGTACCCATATATTTGTTATTCACCTTTTGTCGTTACAAGAGGTCTTACAGAGCTTTTACCTCCAACTGTATGAAGACTATTCTGTACTTCCATGTGATGTTCTGGTAGCTGTATCTCCTAAACCCCTGGAGCTTCGCACCTACAACTTCACTGAAATACTGACCACATTTAGTACTACTTTCTCATATGTGTCTCAGTCAGCAACTCGATTCACCCAAACGTAAGGTTTACTTGTTAGTAACCTGGCAAACTCAGTATCTAACTTTGTGTAACCTTACTGTATTTCCGCTTGACCACCGAGTCGGTTAGGTTATTTTCTATTAAAACAATAAGAGAAGTAAACATTTCTTTTTTAAAATGAAAAAAAATCATGATAGAAGGTACATTTGTCATTACAACTGCAGGATATAAGTTTAGCTTGTGTGATTTATTTTGATTATATTGAAACGGATGATTCAAATTTTGCTATAGAACAAAGCTAAAGCGTTAATACAAAATTTAAAAATAGTCCTTCCTTATCCGTTACTTTCGTAACAAAATAAGTATCTTCTCCAAATGTCACTTTCTACCGATAGTAGTATGACCTGGACGATATTGAGTCACCTACATCTACTCTTATATATATATATAACTAGCCTTTTTCTAGTGGTGGCTCAGTGGTAGAGCGTTCACCTCCGCTGCTTCGGGTCTCTGGTTCGATCCCAGCTCGCGCCCTGTGGGCTTTGTGGTGGACAAACCCTGTCCTCGTGGGTTTTCTCGGCGTTCTTCCGTTTCCTCCCACTTTCTTCATTCCATTATTTCACTCATCTCTCATCATGACCGTCTCCTTTAACTTAACTTAAATATTTCGTTTCGTTTCATTTTTGCAACGCCCTTGGAGCATTCTCATTTTTTTTTAATTTTCCAATCTCTCTATTGTTTGCAGTTAAAATGGGCCAATAATGAGGGAGTGCGTTCTTCCCTATTTTGTATTATAACATATTTTTCTGAATATTTATTAAGCACGCTCAGATTTTTAAGAACATTCTGTATGCTTTGTCGGAAATTGGAGACTTATGCACATAGTTTGGTACTGAAATTACTAAGAGAGAGGATTGCTCACTTGAACATTGCTCCGCATCACTACTAGTAGTAAAATGCAATTTCTCTAATCTAGGCATGTTGAGTTAATTACAGTAATTGGGACTTCCTTCGGTAAAATAACTATGTACACCCCTACAGCAAATAAAGTAGATTAATCCCAAATTTTTTTGATCCATACTATCAATATTTATGTATTTTTACAAAAATATTCAGCAAAAAGGAATATCTATCCTTGTTTAAATTTTGCGAATAAATGTACAGGAGATGAGGAAAGGATTTTACTTCCACCACAATATTGCTAAACCTTCCCGTGACGTCCAGAGTAAATCAAAATGATGGACCTGATATCAGAAATTTATTATGTGAAATCTAATAAGCAAATGTTATTGAGAGACATGTGCTAAGAAAGGTAAACCAGGGGTGCCCACAAGGGGGGGCTATGACGCAAACTGCGTCATTGAAATATTTGGGGGGTTAAAATCTATATAAATATGTTTGAGGGGGTGTAAAAATTAATCTAAAAGATTTTTTTTTCATGGAAGAACACCTATGGATAGACAGTTGGGGGGGGGGTACGTCATGGACACAAGGGGGGCACCACTAGGTAAACTGTCAAAATTTTCTTCAAACATAAGTTTTCTATGTAAGCACCTCGGGTAACACGCACACATCAAACCAATAGTCTATCTCCTGCTAAACATTTTGCAGCGTGTTGAGGTCAGTATAACCAATTCAATTTCATACTTGTTACTGACTCTTAACGATAGAAAGTGGAAACTAAAGTTTGACAATTAATTTTTCAAAGCGCATGTCACCATGAAAACACATGTTTATTCACAGAATAAACTTCTGAAATCGGGTCCATCATTTAGACTTGGCCTGTACTTTAGATTCTAAACGAAACCATGAGACGTTTTCTTGCAGTAAAATCTGAAATTCATCTGAAAGCATATATAGAGGGAAAATACGTTTATCCAAATTTTTTTAGAGAAAAATATAAGAAAAAACATTACAACTTCAAGGAAGCTGCCAGGAAAAGTTCTTTTTTTTATATATAATTAGGTCTCTTCACATTCACCTGTGCAAATGGAATGCAACCCACTTCTTATTTCCACCCACTCGCTGTGGTGGGGGTCCCTTAACTAGGCATTCGTAAACGAACCGCATCTATTTTCGTTCCCCGTTTGCTCGTCCCGTTGTTCTTACTGATGCCTCTCCTTCTTTAGGGTCATTCACATACTATATTGTTCGGAGGGTATTCCACATCCTATCTGAACGCCAGCCCAAGAAACACATCTTTATTATTTTGCCCTCCTTCTGTACGTATCACCACGCACGAGCGAGTTTAGAACGATTCCCAAGTCACATTCATTTTTCCCCTGTTCTGGTAGTGTTGCCAAGCCCAGCTAAGAGCAAAAACTTTACGTCATTTATCTGATAAGTTAAATTTGATACAATCAGGTCATAATAAAATAAGTCCTGAATATCGTTCAAATTTTCTCCTTATTTACGAGAACTAATTCTACGCGTATTTAGTAAGTTAGACTTCGCAAAGTAACTAAAAAGATCATGATTTAGTTTTACCATATACTTAAGAGCTGATTCCAATGAACACGCAACCTAGAAGAAAACATTACTAAATACATTATTACACAGAGCAGAGTGAATATCAGATAAAGATTACCTACAAGAAACAGTCTTTTCTACATCTAAAAACAGGTTTTTCTACATCAGAAAACAGGTTTTTCTACACTTAAACCAGGTTTTTCTAGAAAATAGTTATAACAAAGAGATATCAATAAGGCAATAACGAAATGTCTAAAATGTCATAAATAGCAGAATTCAAGCAGAATTTCTAAAAAAAAAAAAGAAGAAGAAGAAGAATTGCATTCATACACTTTATTCACAATACCTCGAGTAAAATAAATCGTTTACTGAGAAAATATGAAATAAAAACAATTCACATGCTACCTTTAAAGATAAGACAAATGCTGTGCTCAGTTGAAAGATGAGAATGTTTAGACATGCCGGGTGTTTGCTCAGTGACATGTGAATGTTGATTAACATGCACTGGACAAAAAAAAAAAAAAGTGAGCACCTCCGTGGCTAAGTGGTTAGCGCACGCGCCTTTGGCGTGGGAGGCCCAGGTTCGATTCCCGGCGGGAGTTCATGTGGTTCGGATTCCACGTTAATCAGTAGGTCCACGTCTCATATAGCCTCGCTGCTGAAAAGGGACGTTAAACTCAAAATCCAACTGGACTAAAAATGAAACCTTTCAGTTTAACGTTCCAGGATTATGGCTTTAGGCTAAGAAATTAAGGCTAAAACCCACAGATACGATGTTATCTGCCACAAACTTACTTGCGAGGGGATCGAAACAAAATCACTGAGACACCGTGCTTCGAAATGGACAAACGGTACATACAATTAAGACTCATACAAGGAACACACACACACACACACACATATATATATATATATATATATATATATATATATATATATATATATATATATATATATATATATATATATATATTTGGTCTAGGAATTAATTCGTGCGGGTGGACAAGAGATGGCGCAACGAACGGAGCGTCCCACAGTTCCGTGTATCCACACATGTGTTGCAAACCCCTGTCATCGCGTATCGTTCGTAGTATAGGGCAGTGGATTAAAGCGTCAACAACACCAGTTTGTAGTTAAGTGAACATGGCGCAATTTGTGCCTGATAAAGTGTTTTTGCGGGGTGTCCTGCTGCATTACTTTAACATGCAGAAAAGTGCGACTGAAAGTCATCGTATTTTGGTGGAAGTATATGGTGACCATGCTCTAGCTGAGCGAACGTGTCAGAAGTGGTTTGCACGGTTTAGAAGTGGTGATTTCGGCTTGGCAGACCAAGAGCGAGCTGGACAGCCAAAAAAATTTCAAGACGAAGAATTGACAGCATTGCTCGAGCAGGATTCGTGTCAAACGCAGGAACAACTTGCAGCAGCATTAGGCGTTGATCAAACAACAGTCTCCAAACGCTTGAAAGCCATGGGAATGATTCAAAAGATGTCACATTGGGTTCCACATGAATTGAAAGACAGAGACGTTGAAAGACGAAAAACCATTTGCGAATTGCTGATTCAACGACAGAGCAGAAAGGGGTTTCTGCATCGAATTATTACGGGTGATGAGAAGTGGATCCATTACGAGAACCCTACACGAAAAAAGGCCTGGGTGAAACCAAGTGAACCAGGTCCATCACAACCAAAACGAGATATTCACTGTGCAAAGGTTATGCTGTGCATATGGTGGGATATGAAAGGTGTGGTGTACTATGAGCTGCTGCAACCGGGTGAAAATATGAATGGAGAACGTTATCGACGACAATTAATGCGTTTGAAGCAAGCTCTGGCCAGAACACGACCAGAATGGGAGAAAAGACATGATAAACTTATTGTTCAACATGATAACGCTCGCCCACATGTCGCAAAACCGGTCAAAACCTATTTAGAAAATGTCGGATGGGAAGTTTTACCCCACCCGCCGTATTCACCAGACGTTGCTCCTTCGGACTACTACTTGTTGGATTGCATGAACAACGATTTGATTGGACAGCGGTTTACTTCTTCAGAAGATATCGAAACATGGGTCTCTGACTGGATCGCTTCCAAGGATGAGGACTTCTTTCGCCACGGAATCCGTACATTGCCTGACAGATGGGCGAAAGTGGTGGCTAGCGATGGACAATATTTTTCTTAAGGTATTTATGTATTTTGTGTTTGTACTACAGCTTGAATGTGTGCGTACCAACCGCACGAATTAATTCCTAGACCAAATATATATATATATATATATATATATATATATATATATATATATATATATATGGAAAATAACTTTGACCTGGTGTGACAGGATGTACATACGATTAAATCTAGAGAAGTCAACATTAGCACCACATGAAATAGAAGAATAGTTTTTCTTTAAGTGTGTCAGCAATATGCAGATCCACTCATGAAAAGGTTTTAACTGACTTCTATATATATGGAAAATAACTTCGAACCGGTGTGGCAGGATATACATACGATTAAATCAACCAGAGAAGACAACATTAACGCGCAAGGATCTAGGGGCGGAGCTCCTAGCTAGTCAATGACTAGTATATATATATATATATATATATATATATATATATATATATATATATATATATATATATACTCGTATATATAATATAAGTGACTATGAACTAATAAATCTTGAACCACCCTACAAATCTCAATCAAAGTTTTAACAAGGGTGAGATTCGGGCCTGGGATAGTTTTCATCATTTCACTTTGACGGTCCAACGTAGAAAAGGGTGAAGAGGAAGATATATTTCGAAACATCAGAAAGAAAATTGACTGTTTTTGTGACTTAATAACTCTTGAGTAAGCCTATCGATCTCGATCAAATTTTCAACATAGATTAGATTTGAGCCTGGGATGGTTCTTATCTTGACATTTTGTCGGTGCAACATATGGGAGGAGGAGATATTTAGAAATGCTCGAAAATGATTGATATTATTGTCGAATCTATAGTTTTCGGAGTCACTGAGAGGAACAGTGACACTTCCGATACTGTTTAAATCTAAATTCATCCCCGCAAATTGAGAATGTGGGAGGAGGGGACGTATATAAATATGATTGAAAATAATCAATATTAGGGTTGGATAAATAGTTTTCGGGGTCGCCGAGTTAAACAGTGATACTTCCGATCCCGTTTACATCCAAATTCAACCCCACAACTTGAGGGAAGAGGAGATAGATAAAAATGATCGAAAATGACCGATATTAGTGTCGAATCCATAGTTTTCAGGGTTGCCGAAATGAACACTGATACTTCCGATACTGTTCAGATCCATGTCACTAAAACAAAAATAGTGTATTTCACCCTTGCCAAACACACGAGATAAGGAGTTGTGGATTTGAATTTTTTATTTTAACACTGCGAAGCTAGTACCCAACCGTTGAAATATAAAAGTATAAAAATTATATATATATATATATATATATATATATATATATATATATATATATATATATATATATATATATATATATATATATATATATGCCATAATAATTGCATAACAGGTTTCCGAGTTAGTACAACTCCAGAGGTAAACACAGTCAGTGCGTTTGAAACGTCTGTTTGATCAAATAAACACAGATGGAATACGAAAAGGATTATTTATTGAACTACTCAACTTGTTTGCTTTTGTGGTTTATGTTCCCGATTCAGACAGAGCCAAAGATTTCTTCACCTTTAGACTTTGATTCATGACTTTAAGGGTACCTTAAGGGGAAGAAAATCCTTGAAGTCGAAAGCCAAGACGGGGAAACATTATGGCGAGCAAAGGGTGCGCAACGCAAGATACATTAATATTATCATATATAGAATGTTAAGGGGCACAGTGGCTCAGTACTAAAGCGCTTTCCTTTGGTGTATGGGTCCCTGGTTTGATCCCCGTCCAAGTAACTTTATAGTGGGCAAATCATGTCCGTGGGTTTTTTCGTCCCGTTTTCTAGCAGATTCTCACTTCATTAATTCTTCCATCATCTTTCACTTGCTTTATCATCGTCTCCATTAGCATAACGGGCATGATCGTGGGACGTTAAACTGAAAGATTTCATTTCATCTTTTTCATTGAATGTTAAATTAGAAATAACCCGTTCAAAGTCTATAAAGACAATGTAACATTTTTATGAACTACGTTCTCCAACCACTACTGCTTAAAAAAAGATGTCACCATATCTCCAATTGCTGGTAACTTCATAATTAAGCAATGAGCAATTAGAAATATTAATAGTTTAGTACCTTGATTACTATTATTACTTGATTGTATTATTTTCAAGTGAAATCTTTACGTCCCATGGTTATGCCGAATGCCATAGGCTAAAGGAGACGGCGATGATGAGTAATGAATGGAATGGTGGATTGAAGAAAGTGGGAGGAAATAGAACCCCGAGAAAACCCACGCACAGGTGTTTGTGCACCACAAAACTCACTAGCCGCTAGCTGAGATCGAACCAAGAACCCCATGCACCAGAGGTGAACGCTCTACCACTGAGCCACCGCGCCCCCTGTATTATTTTGAATACCCCACGTAGTAAAACATCCAGACTGGTTAATTTACTACTCGAGATCTATAGTACCTTTCCATTTAGGTCTTATCTAAGCATCGAATTGGAAAGAATGATATAGTGAGATCCTGGAAATTTGCGGAAATTCATCGGAATGTTCCGAGATTGTGAAACGTCGATTTTCACGAACGTTTCATCAATTTTCTGAACGAGTTCGTCAGTGACCATTGACGGCCTGCCACTCTTCTCTTCGTCATGAATGTTTGTTCGTCCACTTTTAAATGAACGAACCCATTCACGAACAACTCCTTCACTCATCACACTTGGTCCATACACGGCACAAAGTTCCCGATGAATAGCTGCTGCCGAGTATTGTTTTGCCGTAAGAAAACTTATAACAGCTCTCACCTCGCACTTAGCGGGGTTTTCTATTGCAGCACACAGTTTGAGACGCTACAAAAGTGGAACTGGTGATCAGAGAACCTTCACTCTACCATGGCTGGATGCAGACTGATCTATAGCGCACGTCTGTGCAAAGATGGTAGAGCTGCCCCCACTACTTCAATCACATTGACCAATCGAAGGTAACTTTCTAAACGCGTCTTTGTGATATTTGCAACCCTTTCAATCCCCTTAAGTGCAGATATAATCTTTCTGGCGGTTCGAAAGGGCTTGAAAGGGTTAAACTTTCAGTTCAATCGTAAGTTCTCAATACATGTAAAAAAAATTATAGTCGTGTCGGTGTACCAACTGTCCTCCAATCACATAGCACTGCCGTTTAAAACAGAAGACAAGGCCAGACAACGCTTTCTTGTTGGCTGCTGTTGACCTGATGTTCATGAAAGCACTTAGCCGTTGTCACGTAGCGCCAATACACAAAAAAAACGCGTAGTCGTGACAGATTGGGAGATTTAGAGGTATATTTTAAATTGCAACACAATAATGACTCACGTGCTTCCAAGTTAGAACGGGTAAATGAGCCGGTTGATCAAGCCACCAATAACAGCGACGGAAGTATAGGTGATGTTTTTGCGTTAAAATCCAATATTTCTTTACTAAAACTTTACGTATTTTTCTACGAAATTGCAACAATAGTAACAAATACAAAATATGATAAATAACATTTAATTTGCAATCAGTCTACAGTAGTGACATCATGCGGAGGATCTCAATTCTGGTCTTTTTTGCTGTACGGGGAGCGTTTAATAAGTTCTAACCCTAACATATAAGAAGTACATGTAACTTGAATATTTGAAAATACCTACTCAGATTTTTACAGGAATTCGCCTGAATCTCAACGCATTTAGTACACAATTTAGTAAGACGTTCAATTCCAGCAGACAAACAGTTTTTTTTTAAATAATTGTGAAACCAGTCTTGGGCAGCGCAAAGAATTTGATTAGGAATTTGATTTTTGGGCTTTCGGCATCAATGGTCATGTTAGCCCTTCACATATGAGGAATGACGTTCGTCGACAACCACATTAGCCGAGGAAGGCGAAGGAAGAAAGGAGTGAAGAAGGAGTTAGGTACCATTCCGGTATTTGCCTGGTGTGAATGAGGAAAAACCAAGAAAACCTGTCAAGGTAGCCGGTCTGAAAAAGTTTTTACACCTTTTCGGTCGAGTGTCAGCCACTTGGAAGGACAGCATAAAGAATGAACGTTGACTCATCATTGTCACTGTAACATGAACCATGCAAATTTTTCTTTAGTTTTTGAAACAAGAAAAATGCAATTTGAGGCCAAGACTGGAGAATAGGGTGAATAAGGACGAAGGTGGAATCCGCATTCTTGAAAATAGCAGCTTTGGAAACAGTGATTTGTTGGATATCGTAAGTATCGCGGCTCACTCGTAGATATCGCTGGGTATAAACGTTCTATACCCTACTGAAACCGAACGTTAAGTGGTAGCCCCTTCTACTTTTGTTTGGTGCTATAAGAAAGGATGATACAATCGTGTCACCGAGTTTCGTCATCCCATGATTGCTGTGTCAGTTTTAGTCTTAGGATCAGTGATGTGTCTATGCTTAAAAATCGATAGTCAGCAGTTACACGTAAACAATACATAGACAATGTAAACAACGTGGACTATGTAATCTATGTAGACAATACACATAAATCTGATATGCTACTTTATTTTTTTCAATAATGTATAAGTTATAACAGTTGCAAAGAAAAAAAACAGTTTTAATGATAGAAATTGAAATTGAAATTTTTTCTCTAAAAGTAAAATGAAAGATTCATGATAACGTGTTAATATCCATATAGGCAATTTCAAATAAGTAGGCGTAATATGAAACTAATGTAATATTGTTTACAGTGTCAACTAGATGTCTGTATCCTCTAATATGGTAATGTAGAAAGAGTGTTAGTCTTTATTTTTCAACATAAACATTAGAAATAAATACCAGTCTGTAGCAAAGTGTCATGTGATTGTTGATACTTGTAGAAAGTGTCATTGTTAATGTCTGTGATAATAATCAGATTATAATTGATTCTTAGTTATGACTAGCATATATTACCCGCTTCGCTGGCTTGAAATGAAAATTTAAATGCACAACTTCGTATCTCGTGTGTTTAGTACCCGTGAAATATGCTGTTTTCATATGGCATTGTTTAATGGCATCGATTTAAACGGCATCGGAAAGATCATTGATCATCTCGGCGACCCCGAAAACCATGGATTCGACACTAATATTGATCATTTTCGATCATTTTATTATCTCTAACTCACATAAGTTGCGGGGCTGAATTTGGTTTTAAACGGGATCGGAAGTGTCACCGGTCATTTCAGCGACCCCAGAAACTATGGATTTGACACTAATATGGGTTATTTTTGATCAGTTTTATGTATTTCCCTTTCCCCCTCCCCAAGAAGAGGGGCTGAATTTGGATTTATACAGCATCAGAAGTCACTGTTCATCTCAACGACCCCAAGAACTATAGATTCAACACTAAGATCGGCCATTTTCTCCCCTCTCCCATGTTGCAGGCCAAGGCATTGGAAATGTCATCGTTCATCTTAGAGACCCCAAAAAGTGTGGATTCACCTCTAATATCGGTCATTTTCGATCATTCTTAAATATCTCTTCCTCCCCTTCCCAAGTTACGGGGTTGAATCTGAATTTAAACGGGATCGAAAGTATAAAACTGTTCATCTAAGCGACCCAGTAAATTCGACACTGATAGTGGCCATTTTTGATCATTTTTATATATCTCTTACTCCCCCTCCTCAAGTGGCGGTGCTGATTTTAGATTTAAACCAGATCGGAAATGTCACTATTCATCTGAATAATTCCGAAAACTATGGATTAGACACTAATATTGGTCATTTTCGATCATTATTATATATAGCTCTCCTTCCCCCTCCTCCGCGTTGCGGCACACGGCATCAGAATTGTCACTGTTAATATCAGCTACTCCTAAAACTCTGGATTCGACACTAATATTAGTCATTTTCGATCATTTTAAATGTTTACCCCCTCCCCAACTATCAGGGCTTGGATTGAAACAGCATCAGAAGTGTCACTATTTCCCTCATCGACCCCGAAAACTATGGATTCAACACTAATATAGGTCATTTTTGATCATTTTGAAATTTCTCTCTCCCTCCCCTCCCTACGTTGCATCGTCAAAGTGAATATCCTAAAGTAATCCCTGCCCCTAAACTCATATATGTTGAAAATTTGATTGAGATCGGTCGGGTTGTTCAAGTGTGAGGAAGTCACAAAGGCAGTCATTTTTATTTATTATTTTTACATATATCTCCATCTCCCCTGGGTTGGCTCGCCAAAGTGAAATTATAAAAAAAAACACCCAAGGCCCGACCCTCATATACGTTGAAAATTTGATCGAGATTGGTTGGGTGGTTCAAAAGTTATTAGGTTTTATTAGTTTTTATTTATTCTTCTCCCTCCCCTCCACCTCCCTAGGATCTACCGTTAAAGTGAAATTATAAAAATGTTTTCAGATCCGAACCTGATGTATCTTGAAAATTTGATTGAGATCGGTCGGATAGTTCAAGAGTTCAAGTTACAAAAACGGTCGCTTTCATTCTTATATAAATTGATTTTTATATATCTTCCCCTCCTTTTCCTCCTCTACGTTGCTCCGTCAAATTTAAATCATAAAAACAATCCCAGGCCTGAACCTGTTGAAAATTTGATCAAGATCGATCGAGTGGTTCAGGAGCTATTAAGTTTTATTTATTTTTGTGCACCCTCCCCTTCCAAACCCTCAGTTCTAACATCAAAGTGAAAGCCTAAAACCAGCTCAGCGTCGAATCTTATCCATGTTACAAATTTGTTCGAGATCAGTCGGGCGGTTCAGGAGATTTAGAGTCACAAACAGTGATTTTCAATTTTATATATCTATATACACTAGCATCAATTACCCGCTTCGCTGGGTTAAATTAAGAAAAAAATACTAATATGTTTTGTTAGTCAGTCACTTTTTACTATTACTAAAGCGGTCCTTGATATTGATCATTTTCGATGACTTTTACATGTCCCATCTCCTCCCCATGTTGCGGGCCACGGCATCGGAAGTGTGTGTCATAGTTCATCTCAGCGACCCCGAAAAGTATGAATTCGACACTGATATTGCTCAATTTTTATATCTATCTATCATCTCAGCGACCTTAAAAACTATAGACTCGACACTAATATCGGTCATTTTCGATCATTTGTAAATGTCTTTCCACTCCTTTATGTTACATCGTCAAAGTGAAATGACAAAATTATCTCATTTTCGAACTTCATATTGGTTGGAAATTTGATCGAGATCGGTCCGGTGGTTCTAGAGTTATTAAGTTGTTATCTGCCTTATATATCTCCCCCTCCTCCCCTAAGCTCTATCGTCAAAGTGAATAGATAAATACCATCCCAGGCCCGAACGTCATCTATGTTGAAAATTTGATCGAGGTCGGTCAGGTGGTTCAAGAATGAAGTTGAGTAAGTTTGAGTTTAACGTACTGTTCAGCAGCGAGGCTATATGAGACGTGGATCTACTGATTAACGTGGAACCCGAACCATATGAGCTCCCGCAGAGAATCGAACCCGGGCCTCCCATGACAAAAGCGCGTACGCTAACCGCTTAGCCACGGAGGAGCTCAAGAGTGAAGTCACATAGTCACTTTCATTTTTATATTTTAACATATATCTCCCCCTCCTCCTCCCCCTGCCATACGTTCACCGTCAAAGTTGAATGAAAAAAAATATATTCCAAGCCCGAACGTCATCTATGCTGAAAATTTGATCGAGATCGGTCTGGTGGTTCAAGAGTTAGTAAGTTTTATTCATTTTCATATATTTCCCCTCCTACCCTCGCCCTCCGCTAAGATCTACTGTCAAAATGAAATGATAAAAAAAAAACTTCCCAGGTTTGAAATTCATATGTGTTGAAAATTTAATTGAGATCTATCAGGTGGTTCAAAAGTAATTAATTCACGAACATAGTCACTTTTATTTTTATATTTATTGTTTATTGTATATCTCCCCCTCCATTCCTACCTACGTTGCTCCGTCAAAGTGAAATGATAAAATTCATCCCAGTCCCGAACCTCATCTCCATTGAAAATTTGATTAAGATCTGTCGGGTGGTTCAAGAGTTATTAAGTTTTATTTATTTTTCTGTCCCCCTCCTCCCCCTCCCCTAAGTTGTACCGTGAAAGTAAATAGCTAAAAACAGTTCCAGGCCAGAAACGAATCTATGTTGAAAATTTGATCGAGATCGGTCAGGCGGTTCAAGAGATTATGAGTCACAAACATAGTCACTTTCAATTTTATAATATAGATTAGCTGAACCTCTGCTCTGTACACAGTGCATCGTTCACATATGAGCATGAATCTCCTTGGAATTCTTCACAATATCTGTACATGTCCTTTTATAGACATAAGTGAAAGACGTCTTGATAAAAATCGGCAAGCGGTATCATGAAGGGGAGACTTTTTTCTATGATTTTCTCAATATATCTCACCGTTTGGAAGATTTGAGCCTACTTCCGGTTGGAGTTTCTAATTGATGTATGATCAGTGTTTTCTTTCTTCTTGCATGCAGTATGTAATAAGCAAATACAGTACACACACAATTAATTGTAATGTCAGTGATATATGGTGTTTTTTAGGCAAAACACTCCAAATAATAAAGATTAATCTTAGACTGGAAAAATGGTTATCCTTTGTTTTTCATTATCATTTGACCATGAAACAAACGCCGGAGAGATATGCTAACCCCGTATACAAATGTGTGGTGTTGGAATGTATAACTCGTAGGATATGATACTTTTTAAAATTTCAATACGTCCAGTGTACCCGTAAAAATGTAATAAAGAAACAACGGTCTTTTTAGAAAATACTCAATTAAAATTAACAATCTACCCAAAATTTGATATCATTCAGTGAAAATGGTATTGTGGCTTTCGAGATATCATTGTCAAAAGGATTGGCCACAAACATATAAACTTTTCTTGACCACAAACATATAAACCTTGCATTTTAATATTAACATAGAGAATCTTTCGTTACTTTTGGAATGGACATTTATTAATAGTAAAATTAGAACTGACCTATATAGTAATCACTTTTTTTTTCATTTCGTCTTACACAAGTGTTTCGGTAATATAATTTACTGTGTCTGATTAACGTTATGTTTAATTCTGGTATATCTTCTGAGATCCATGCTGGTTAAGAGTATGCGTTTATTATGTAATGACTAGCATATAATGTTATTCCTTCGGGAGAAATCTAATTTATCCTCCTAATGTCTTCAGACCCCTTATTAAATTAGCAGTCTTACATGTTGCTAGACAACCTTGCAGAGCATAATAGCTTTTGTAACAGCTCGAGTAGAATTTAATCTTCAGGGAGCAAGTCAGAGGAGTATCATAATGGGTTAGGATTTTGGTCAAATTCCGTTACGTTCCGCCGCGATTACTGATATCACGGTAGTCTAAACAGAACTAATTTAACGTTTCATAATCTAACCTAAAACCTACCCATCGTGCATTTTCTAAGTTGGCAAAAGTTAACGGAATTTGTTCCAGAACCTCTCATTTCTTCTCACTTATAGGATGTTTGGTAAGCACATTCACTATGTTCTCCCTAGGGCCGGGATTGAACAAGCCCTCTTGGGCATGTCTAGGGCTTCCTAATTGGGTTATATTCTGCCGGGCTGTGGTCAAACCCTGGAATTCGGTAGCTCACGGGAGCTTATCCTAGGAATCTGGGTAACGGATAACATGGGCGGGAGGTGAACTTGCCTCAAAGCGCTTGGGCACCATGCCTTCAGAGCTTGGGAGGACTGGCTTTCAAACAGTCCGCCTCTACCAGTTGATAACTGGTAGGGACTCAGTGTCAGCGCATCCAACTCCCTTAGAGAATAGGGGTTACATCACTTAGGCGAGTCAAGGTCTAGGGACAGATCCTGACGGTACACTACGTGCACATGGACCAACAGTCCAGTTAGAGGGTCGGGTACCTTGTTTACCGAATCCGGTCCATTAAATAGGCTGAAAGGCCGCAGCACGTTTTATCAGCGTGAGCTAAGCATGGTGAAGTAGACCACTAGCTCCTAATGTGATCTGCGCAGTTGTCCCTTATAATGGATTACATAGGAGGTCTCATTATTCAGCCAGATGCCTCATATGACTTTAGCTCCGTGTAACATAAAGGAAGAATAAAGTTTTTAATTTTTCCTTTTATTTTGTGATACTAGATTTCATTCTAAACTTTTTGAAGTTGTGTACGCACATTGTGTATTTTCACTTGACTTGCTTTTGTTTCTATGGAAGAAAATAGCACTTATTATAGTTTACATTGTCTATATAATCTACACAGGAAAAATTATGGCCTAGGCTATGTATAGATTACAGTAGAAACCGTAAACGTAAAATTATATTCTACGGCACATCATTGCCTAGAATTAATGAACGGCCTCTCCTAGTTATTATAAAGAGCGTAGTTGGTTGGAATATGCTACCTCTTGGGTTGTCATTGTAGAAAAGAACTACATTGGTACAAACTCGATGATGCTTATTCAACTCTTTAGTAGGTTTGAACATGGCTAGAAACGCTCCGTCATCAGATAAATAAATATACTGTCCGTAGATCGGTACTCAAAGTGTACAAGAAAAATCTGTTTCGCAGTCCTTCACAATTGTCGTAATAAAAGTTTCTCATTAGTTGTAGGAAATATAAATATTCGTTGTAGGAATGTATTGTACGATATATCATGTGTTAGAAGCACTAAATTTGCTGAGTGTTCCTAAATGCTGCATTACAAGAAAAATTAATCTGGAATCACATCAGTACTGCAATTGTAAATGAAACTGGTGATAACAATAAATGAGACACGATAAATTCTTTAATAGAAGAAATCCGAGAGATGCAACCAAGGTGCAGGAAAGGATTTTTCTTGCATCTCAACCATGATGAAGTTTTAGAATTTTTACGTTAGTAGCTGGTAAGGTGTGAAAGACAACACTACAACAGCGCCTATGAGTTCTCGTGTTTCTGGTGTCCAATTGACAGGCACTTGAGTCCGGGACTTCTAGTAAAGATGTCGATTTCTCCCTCCTTGCGAGCTTATGAAAGGGTTATGTTGCCTCAGAATGGTATAAGGCTATGGATGCCCCCACGTCTTGGATACAAGTGCTTCCTCTGAAATTAACCTCTTGCTGACTTCTTGATTCTCCAACGTTTCTCTCTCGGACCCCGTGCAGTGGTTTTGTTGTATGTTTATGTTCGTTTTTGTATGTGTTGTCCAGACGTGCTGTCCACATCAACATAAAATTGTAAGTGAAAAATAGTGTAATATTCTACACGTGTTTTATGTTTGTGAACATCAACATGTGATTTTTATTTATAAACAAAACCACGTGTTCTCCTACAACAACTATTACGAGAAGCAGAAGACAGGAATCCTCGTCAACATTTAGTTATTTGATAGAAGACGAACGCCACCGCTGCTCAGAAAAAGGTATGAAACTCATGCATCACCTTAATCGCCATTAGTTTCGACTGGTCAACTTGCCTTCTCCTAGCTTGCCTAGAGTTTTGAGGCTACCTGCCCACTCAACTTCTCTGCAGCTTTGTTACAACTTAACCTTCCTTCTACTTATGTGGAGCTCAGATAGATTCGTAACCGCAATCAACCAGGCTGCATAGAGTTTCGTGATTTTCCTTTCCGTCTAGCTTGCCTGGAGCTTTGCGGAACTCCAACTGCTTTTTGCTTGTATGGAGCACTGACAATTTTAACTCATTTACACTCAGCTTGCCTGGAGCTTTGTGGGGAGCCTTTCCTTGGCTGCTTAGACATTGGGACACTTATTTTCTCTAATTACTTACTAGATTTTATATTGATCTTAGTAATTCTGTGTTATATTATTTTATAAGAGAAACTTTTATAATAAAAAATTGTGGGAGAAAACCGATTCCCGTGTGTAAATTGCTCGACCTTCTACCTCAACAAGATAAGTTTACAATGAGGTGGAGAGTTATGGTGAGGTAATCGTGGCTGAGATTTTTTCAGGAAGCAGTCAGGAAGTATTGAAAAAAAAAAGATTTGTAACTTAACAGCTCGGTAAAGGTAGAAAATAGGGAGTCTCTTGTGTTCTTACTTTGATTACAAATACAGATGACGATTCTGTGCAGGGAAAGTCCAAAATAGCCACAACGTCTTGTTGTGACCCAGTTACCGTACAATAATACGATATGTCAAATTTTAACACCTTTCAAGTTGAGTTTTGAGTTTCCATGTTTTTCGTCCTAATACAACACTAAGAGAATGAAGGATTGCATCTACAATTAAGATGCGCTCCGGACCATGACCGCGGCTTCAAATCCGGTGCAATTGGCGGGTGTACAGTAGATGACTAGCCCTCGTACCATACAGCATTCCCTACCACACTATTTCACCTGCAAGAGAGCTGAATTACACAATCACGCCATTGTCTCTGGGTTTCACATCATTCGATCTATTAATTTAGGAATTTTTTTTTGTGGTTTCAGATGCAATTACCACTTTAGCGTTAGAATTTTTCACTTTTTTACTAGGATGAAGCTGGAGAGGCTTATAAAATTGCAATGTTAATGCGACCGTTCGCTAGCTCAAAGGAGAACTCTTTAACGAAAGCAAATTTTTGAATTCTATTTCTTGCGATATACAGCCAGAGCGATTATATCAGCCAAGTTCGTTAACGTACTCAATCCGTTTTCATCTTCACGGGTGACGGTAACCAATATCCGATCTAAAATCTGTAACATTCCCTAGCTTGTATGCAACCTCCATAGTAACAAAGAAATGTTGGTTGCCTACAATAAAAGGCTATTAGCTTTTCTTAGTGCAGTTATCTTGGCTGACTTCGTTAATGGAGTCAATGCATTAGTGTCTTCACGGATAACGGTGACTAATATCCCGTCTAAAAGTAATATTCCCTAGCTTGTATGCAACCTGCACATTAGCAAAGAAATGTTGGTTGGCTATAATAAAAGAATATTAGTCCAGTCATTTTAGGTGAAAACATCAAACTAATTGTAAAAGAAATAAAGTAAGGTTTCTTAGATTTGGAATAATATCCATAACAACATATCAAAAGTCTACTCAATTCCGAGCATGGGAAAGCAGCCATATTGGCCGCCATATTGAATTTCCTCTCAAAATGTAGAAATTTCCAATTTTCTTTCAATTTACTTGAAATATACATCAAATGGATAGCTTTTTAAACCAGGAATCATCCGATCGTGTTTCTATTCATTTTCCATTTATTACAAAATGAAAAAAATAAGCCCATAGGTAGTAAAGTTATGAATATTGTAAGGATACATTATCAATGTTTGTAAGAGTTGGTTAAACTTGTACAGACTCGTTTAAATTACTAATCACTCTTTTAAAATACCAGCAAAACACAAGGAAATCGGGTGAGACTCCTTAATTTTTTGCATTTTTTGAAGGTATACTGTTATGTGTTTTGAGATTGTCGTTGTGTTTTGTGTACACTTTCTTTCGTGAAATTGTATTTGAGATCACTTCTCTATTCTCCACCCAGTATGTCGAGTTGGTACTGAGTCCAACTCCCTTCAAGCCTCAGTAGCGGGACGTCTTATGATTTACTGGTTCGAAGATGATGAGAAAGTACACTAAAAGTCTCAATAATGGGGGGGGGGGAGACTTGTACTCAGAGGTAGAGCTCGTACTGAAAATCGAAACCCAGGTAACTCATTAAGACTGTGAACTGAATCCAGATAGAGAGGGATAGCATGACTAAATTAAAGAGACCACTTCCTTTGTTAATTTTATTTATAAGAATAAAGAATAAAAATGAAAATACAAAGGATTTTACAATTCGGATATTTGAAAATACAACCTTAAAGTATTATTACATGACATGTTTGGGCACAACCCCTACATTACAAAACTGGGTGCTAGAAGGTTATCACGCTAAGCCGCGATTTATTGAAAGTAGTAATTTTGATGATTCGTACTTGCAACTTGCATTGGGGAAAGGGGGAACGGTAAACTCCGAAGTGGAAACTTGGTCTCACTTTCAAGTCACAACTTAATGTCAATTTCTAACAAGTCTTAAGTTCTCATCCCATACCAAGGGAACTTAAAAAAAAAACAATCTCATACCTGATGTTACAACGAGAGTCCGGAGCGAAGATCCAATTTCACTAGACGAATGCCGGAAACGAACAACCTGAGTTCTCCCTTTCTCTCTTTCTCTTCCACACACACAATTAGAAAAGCGCGGGCGTCTCACCCCATAATTTGAGTCCGGCTTAGGACTTAGACGCTTAACGGTGTAACAATACATAGGCTGTGCTTGTGTATAAATTGTGCCCTGCTGCAACAAATTATGGTAGCATATCCTTTAAAGTTAACAAATGTAGATTCCAGTCGCCGGTGTGCTCTGCCCGAAGGAAATTCTTTAAAATGTTGACCATTTTTATGTACTGTACCCATAATCTACCGGTTCTACTTTCCACCTTGTACTTGTCCTTGATACTTTGTAGCTTACTATTTATATCTAGTAATAAGGTACTTGACCCATCTTCCAAATATTGATCTTCACCATCACCAGACATTACTTTATTATATATTTCTCCAACACTGACAATAAGACCATTCATTTCATCCCTTGCAGATTCAGTGTCATCTTCTACTGATAGCTCCCGATTTGTGTCATTCTGTTCCTGACTGGTAGGAGTTATCCATTGATGTAGCAAAGGTAGTTTCAAAGAGTCTGATATTGATATGTTCAAAGCAGCATCTACTAACATATGTCCTCTTCTTGCTCTTGATACAGCCTTCCCACTAAGCATACGAATTACTACGTTACTGCCATATATCTGCTCCAAAATTTCTTTTAACCCAGAGTTAATCATTAGGTGACCTATACATCCCAGAAAGCTCATCTCCGTATGTAAACCTCCAAGTAGAAGGATTACTTCTTTCAACTTACTTCCTTCAGCTTCATTTTCAATAATGCTTAAAGCCTTCCACCACAACGGTTGATCGAATGTTACGATTGGTGTGTAACTGTTCTTATTTGCTTGGTCATTCAGAAAGAGAAGAGTAGAGTATATACACGACATATTTGATGGTTCTAGATCAATAATAGACAAGAATATAATAAATGAATTTCCTGGGTGCTGATAACCTTTATGAATCATGCGCATAAAACCAGACCCCAGCCTGGTCTTGGATATGCTGCAAATGGTGATAGTTTCCAAAGGATATCAACCTGTAGTTTCATAGGCTCTTCTAAAGACTCTTTGAACTTGAGCTCTGCAAGTGATTTGGGTGTCTGGTACTGTATAAGTTTTATTCTTCCTGCAGTACAAAGATCGTGAGTTGTGATTACCTTCTTGGGGACTACTCTACTTACTATCTTCCCAGGAGTTACTAGTGCTATGGAGCCCATACCATGGAAGGTGCCATAACCATCTAGTGTGTTAATGTTGTGGTTTATGTTGTCTGCAACATACTGAACAAACTAATGCGAATCAATCAATATATCAAGGTTTGACGTTGTTGCTGCACTTCTCTCATATTTCTGTACTTCGCTATAGGAAGAGCAGAAACCATGCTGGTGTAAAGTATCTATCAAAAACCTTGAACCAAAATGTTGGTGTATTTGGACTGCCAGTCCCAATTGGAGAGGCGCTACAAAGAATCTTGGTTTTATTGCTTGTATTATTACTTGACCTATAGAAGCCGACTTTTTAAATCCTTTTTTCCTCCAATTACTGTTTTCATAAACACTTGAAGACTGTCAGGCAACAGATTTATTGCTTTGTCTACAGAAGCCACATCTTCAGTCAGTGGATAATAATAATTAAATGTTTCTAATTAATTTTGGAGCTGTTTTAATTATCCTATGTTTTTCTTCCTTTTTATTCTCACCTTTTGGAGTGTTGTAGTATTGCTGAAGAATTGAAGAAGCACTTGTTCGAAGTGTTACAAGATGTACTCGTCCTTTCATATTTGTAAATATTACATCCCTTCATATTTGTAAATATTACATCATCCCCAAATAATTCTTTAACTTTCTGTTTCATATACTGTTCAGAATATGCGTGATATTCGGAACCAGAAGACTCCAGATTTGCGTCCGTTTTTTTTTTCACTAAGTCGCATATGGTCTTTTGGTCTTCATCATTATCTTTGAGGTCTTGCATGGCAGCAAGAAAACTTTTCGTTCTTTTATCCTCCTGGGGTCGACCTTTCAGTTGCAGCTTATCATTTGCTGCTTCACTCTTTGGGATATAACTCATTGAAATTGCTTTTCCATTTCTGAAGTTTACGTTACATTGATTGTTGTAAACTGCATCTACGGCTGGAAGATGCTTAGCAAACAGAAGTCTTGCAGACACTTGTTTACTCCATTCATCGTCCCTACTGGTGCATACATACATTATGGTAGCATGCAATGCATGAGTTCGAACTGGGAAAACATCATATCTTCTCTTTCTACCATCGAATTTGGCTTCCTGCCTACGAAAGAGACAATTCTTATTGAATTGAAACTTACCCACTTGTGATCCATGCACAGGTTCATTACTAGTACTAACAACTGGTTTTCTCCTTTTCAAAGCCTTAATGTTCCTTGGATTACACCATGTTTTCCTACTTTTCACATGAACGGGTTGTCCTTCTTGAGTTCGTATATCATTTCCTCTTGATTCGCTTGCTTTGTTTATTCCTTCACTTCCTTTGCTTCGTGATGTCACAGTTTGTTCACCCGATAAGTTCTTGTCACAAACGACACATTTCACATCTACATTTTTATCCATGATAATTACATCAGCTTATAAAAAACAGGTGAAAAAAATCGTTAACAATATTAATGAAAAGAAACTGCATAAGATTATGATGAAGGAAAGAGTTCAACAAATATATCAAAAGCCTTTCTCAAGTTTATTATTGGTAAAGTTTTTTGTGGTTTAAAATAACACACTGTTTTTGAGTTCGTATGTCACTTTCTCTTCATTCACTTGCTTTGTTGATTCACTCACTTTTTTTGCTCGACACGTCACTATTGGCACCTCAAATAACTTTTCGTCACAAAGGCACATTTCACAATTACATTCCCATCCACGATAAATAAACAGTTTAAAATAATCAACATCTCAAACAAAACGAAAACGAATAAATTTTAACAGCGGTAAGAAATAGAAAGAAACTGCATGGTATTATATTCAAGAAAAAGACCTCAACAAACATATCAAATGCCTTTTTCAAGCTTGTTACTGGTTAAAATGTTTGTAAATGGCTTAAAATAACGTTCATATTTCCAAAAACTTTCTTTTCGATACAGATTTGAAGTTCATTGGAAGAATAATTGCATTTTATAGATTTTAAGAGTAATTCCAAGATGGCGGCCAATATGGCTCCTTTCCCATGCTCGGATTTCTGTAGACTTTTGATATGTTTTCGGGGATATTATTTCAAGTCTAAAAAACCTTACTTTATTTCTTTTACAATTAGTTTGATGTTAAGCCCTTTTTTCACCTAAATTGACTGGACTATATGTACTGGACTTGTATCTTTTCTTACAAGTAACACTTCCCAAGTGTAATACTCCGATTTTGATAAAATTTGGCAGGTAGATACTACAGATGAAATAAACGATTACGTGTTTTTTACTCTCTGCGCAAAATTGGTTTTAGGGGGGCAATAACCCCTACCCAAAATTTTGAAAGTTGACGCCCGAAAGGCAAAAATAAGTGGACCGAAGTGAAACAAAATTCTGCACAATTATTGTAGACGTAAAATGAGGGAATACGTGTTTCGTATTTTTCTGAAAAAAGAAAAAAAAACGGTTGTGTGGAGCAAGGAACCCTCCAAACCTTTGATCACGAAATACCAAAAGTACTATTAAACAGTATGTCAGATGGGCCTAAAGGACATGAAGAATTCCAATGAAACTTTCTGTAGGGACAACGCGCAAAAAATAAACGAATACGAATTTTTATTTTCTACGGATAACCGGTTTTCAGGGGGCAAAAGCCCCATACAAAATTTTGAAAGTTGACCCCCGAAAGGCAAGAAGAAGTGGACTGAAGTGAACGAAATTGTGCACAAATATTGTAGACGTAAGATGAAGGAATATGTGTTTCGAATTTTCCTTAAAAAAAAAAAAAAAAAAAAATGAAAAATAGCTTCTGTGGACCGAAGCGTTGAGTGCCGGAAAGAGTAGACCGAAGCAAATGAAATTGTGTGTAGATATTGGATATGTAAAATAAGGCCTTTTGTGTTTAACAAGTGTCCCCGTTCTATTTCTTCAAATTTGCCACACTCAACAGTAAGCACAAGCAGTATAGCATATTTTATAGTATTTTGGGAGGCGCCTTTAACCCTTACAATGTTTTTCCGCATGAACAAATAAACGTGTCGATTTATTTCCTGTTTACTGTTAATGTTCGAAATTTGAAGAAAATCGGACACTTGGGAAACACGAAAGTTCTTATTTTATGTATACAATGTCTACACACAATTTGACTTGCTTCGGTCCACTCCTTCCTGCGCTACTACGGTAATATTTACTTTTCTTCATAGGGGGCCTTGGCCCCAACACTGCTTTTCCGCACACAGTAAAGACACGTGTTCATTTATTATTATTATTATTATTATTATTATTATTATTATTATTATTATTATTATTATTATTATTATTATTATTACTATTATTATTATTATTATTATTATTATTATTATTATTATTATTACTATTACTATTATTATTATTATTATTATTATTATTATTATTATTATTATTATTATTATTATTATTATTATTATTATTATTATTTGTGAATTGTCCCTAGTTAAAATTTCGTTGTAATTCTCCATATCCTTTAGGAACACCTGACGTATAGTACTTATTCGCACTTTTGATATTTTGTAATCAACGGTTTAGAAGATCTGTGCCCTATCCAACCGTATTTTTTTATAGGAAAATACGAAACAGGTATTCCCTCATTTTACGTCTACAGTATCTGTGCACAATTTCATTCACTTCGATCTACTTCTTGTCTTTAGGGCGTTAACTTTTAAAATTTTGGGTGAGGGCTTTTGCTCCGTAAAACTGTTTTTCCACAGAAAATAAAAAAAAAACACGTTTTCGTTTATTTCATGTGTAGTATATACCTGTTAATTTGATCAAAATCGGAGTGTTACACTTGGGAAGTGTTAGTTTATAGTATGACGATACGGGTGACAGTAACCAATATCCGATCTAAAATCTGTAACATTCCCTAGCTTGTACGCAACCTCCACAGTAACAAAGAAATGCTGGTTGCCTACAATAAAAGGATATGTAGTTTTTCTTAGTGCAGTTATCTTGGCTGACTTCGATAATGGAGTCAATGCATTAGTGTCTTCACGGGTAACGAAGACGTTAATTATGGCTATCCACATCCCATATGCTATGTATGAAAATATACCTTAAGATTACATTTTTTATGTTAAATGGTATTATATTTATCCTTATTTTAATTGACTTTGATGGGTGTTCGGTGGCTCAGTGGTAGAGCGCTTATCTCTGGTGCATGTGGCATCCTTGGTTCGATCCCCATCCAGGTAAGTTTGTGGTTCACTACATTCCGTGGGTTTTCTTGGAGTACTCCTGTCTTCTCCCACATTCACATTCCACTTATTCTTCCATCATCACTCACTTGCCTTGATCATCCGTCTCTCTCAGCCTAACAGGCATAATCGTGAGAGGTTAAACTGAAAGATTACATTTCGTTTTTGGTCGAGTTCTTTGCCTCAGTTGTTAAACATTTGAGGTTACAATTCAAGTTAATTCTGGTAAAATATTTGAAGTCATTTTTTTTTTGTTCGGTTGAAAATGTTTATTATTTTCTTTTCTTTTATACAAAGAGTGTTAAAAAACTTTGCACAGTAGTCTTTATTTTTTTTATTTGTTTCAGAAGGAGAATGAAATTTTTTGTGAGCATACTTGGAACATTTAGCTATACGCTGAGCCTACTCATGTAGCCTCCATCAGCTGTGACGCATCTGGTCCAACGTTCTTTCCATGATGTAAATGCACTTTGGTAAAATTCTGGGGATTGACTTTTACACCATCGCTTGACACAGGAAATAAGGTCTTTCTCACTATCAAATATTTTACCGCGCAGGTGGGCCTTCAGACGACCAAAGAGGATAAAACAAAAATGTTTCATCCTGCGTAATGACGCCGTCAAAACACTGTTCCCACTCTTCAGTAAAGGTCGTCATGAGACCCTCGCACACATTCTTCCTCATCTTTTTCATTTCTCTTGTCAATAATCTAGGCACCCAACGTGCACAGATTTTTCTGTACCCTAGTGACTGCACCACTGATACCACACTACCCGATTACAAACCAGTCATTTCAGCAAGCTGTCGTATCGTCACACATCTGTCATTTTAGATGATTTGATTAATGGTCTCCTTATTCAGATCACTCACTACCGTCGATGGTCTACCGCATCGTGGATTGTCCAGTAGAGAAAAATTGCCTCCTTTAAACCTCTGAAACCACCGGTGGATACTGCTGCGATCCAATGTGTCCTCCCCATAAACAGGGAGCAACTTTCTGTGAATGATGTGGCAGAGTCATCGCCGGTCTTGAAGAGGGACTCCATCACCGACCGTTGTCGCAACCTGACAACTACTTCACGGTCCATTACAGCTCACCTGTAAATAAAACAAAATCCTTTTATATACCAACTTATAGCTAAATTTTCCAAGTATATTCAGAAAAAAATCATTCTCCTCCTGCAACAAATAAAAAAATTAGAGACCAGTGTGCAAAACTTTTTGAACACCCTTTGTAGTTAACGAATGTTTTAATTATACTTCAAAGATACTGGTGAAGTTAAAATTTTACATTCTTGAGGAATGACAGGGTATATAAAAACTAGAATATTATTGTTGCTTAAACTGATTCCAAAATATGTACATTTCCAGAGTTTAAAAGATATTTTGGATAAACCAAGAGTAAAAGTGAGGGGGAACGCGGAGATATGCCGTCCAGCCACTTTCAGCAAATATCTGTCCTGTCCGCTCACTTTCTGAAAAAATATAATATACAAAGATAGGTATTGGGACGTGTGGACGTGTGTCGTCATACGTCCCCCTGACTTTTCAGATCCACTTTTACCCCTGGGTTAAACCACAAAATATTACGAGGTTGAAAGTTAACATACTTGTGATGTGAAAGGGTAAGCACCTAACATATTTTGAATATGATGGGATATATAAAGCGCAGAGTATTGTTAATTGGAATGAGTTTAACCCAGGGCCCGCTCTACGCATTTGCATGGGGCAGCAACATCTGTCATAACTATATTATTTAAAAGAAATATTTCTTGTTGGAAACAGACTTCATGATGATGGGAGTTAAATTTATTAAGCTGACCTTCTATTTGAATACTACATTCATAAATCATGTTTAGGTCGCATTAGTTAAGGTCGCATAAACAGTGCTAAAGCAAAGTGTCAAACAAATCCCAGCATGAATTGCTTGATTGTTGACAAATACAAGAATTCAATACTCGAACAGTGGCGACCATCTGTTCCATTTAGTTACTTATCACAATTTTGATATAAAAACTAGTCTTGTCTTGGTCACAAACGAGTTTCTTATCATTGAAGGTGGAAACAAGTTTTTTTTTAATTTTTTTTTAATAGATGAAGAAGGAAAAGCAAGAAATAAAAACTAAAGTTTGTTGCACTGAAATTTCAAACTGATATATTACGATTGAAGCTCGATATTCAATTCTATAAAAAAAGATTACCATGTTTTCTCTGCAAGTGAATTTGCTTTATCTTTCACTAACATAATAGATTATTTAAAAAAATAACAGACACAACGAGATTGTATTTGTAGAGTTTAGGCCTTTCAGAGTGCGAGTGCTCCTTTCCTCCCCTTCGTTGTTCATGGTGGGGTAACACTTAAAATCGTGGCTTTTAAGATTTGTTCTCTCCGAAGAAAGGGGACGGTACCAAATAATGCCATTGCATGAAGCGGAAAATTGCCTAGGGCCGGTTTAACCTCAAATATAATGATTATTGGTTGTGCCTTTGTGCCTTAAAAAGAGTTGGTGAAGTTAAATTCTAGACTAGAATATTGTTGTTTGAAACCAGTTATTCTAAAATATTTTCAACTACCAGCATGATTAATTCATAAATGTAAGTTTCGCGTGATTTATCAGATTTAATTAAGGCTATGCTTTTTCATGGCCGTATGACTATCTGTTGCTTGTAAATATTTTGCTATTATTCAGTGAGTAGTCACTGCCATTCAAAAGAATGTCTTCAGACATTCTACCATGTTTCAACACAAAAAGGTGTGATATAATCTCATGTACAGTCTTGTTCGAAACAGCTAGCCAGTCACCTCTCTTTGAAAAACTGTGTATTATTACCCATAGATGAAATTAAATCAAGTGTGAATGTTGTAGGACCAATTGGGCTTTTATCTTAAAGCAGATTACTGCAATTTCCTAGGTATGATTGCAATAGCGCGCCCTTTCACGCACACCGCATTAATGAAATTCCAAAACCCATTAATATTCTATTTGGATATAAGTAGTTCAGTGGTAGAGCGTTCATATCTAGTGCATAGGGTCCTTGATTCAAGTGAGCTTTGTGGTGGACAATCACCGTATGCGTGGGTTTTCTCGGGTTCTACCGTTTCCTCCCACTTTCTTCATTCCACCATTTCATTCATTTCTTATCACCCTCTTCTTCTTTAGCCTATCCAGCATAATCGTGGGTCGTAAAACTTCAAGATTTCAATTTTGGTTTCGTATATAAGGGCTCCGAATTATTAGGTAGCCAAATATACATGAATGATATGTTGGGTTGCATAAACATCCGTTGTTCTGAAACTTGTTCTTTTACTAGTGTGTTCGGGTGAATTGGAATCGTTTTTGTATCATAGTCAAAGAATTTCTTCTAAGAACTCCATTACGCAACATTGCTACTTCACCATGTTGTATTTTTCCGGCATAGAGGTATGTAGAAATTGCCAGATGGATTTCTGATAGTTGGTACGACAATATTTTTTATTATTGCAATATGTTACGAAACGACAGCGTTATAAGCTTGTAAATTCCCAAATCACTCTGTATAATATCAAAAATCATGAACACAGCAAAAAATATTTTTAAAAAATAAATAAAATAAGAAAGGAAAAATTAAAAATAATATTTGAAATATGGTTAACGATAATTTTATTGTATGCACATTTCTACTTGATTATAAAAATATGTTTACGAACTGCTGCACCGTAGGTATAACAGCGTGATGTCTGGGTAAGTCACATTTCTAAGAAATGTATGGATTAGCAAATAGACCGTTTTAGAAAATGGACAAGGTCCAACAACAAACAGGGTCTTGTTACATAATCTATAGCTGCGGTGCGGCCACAGAACCAATGATATTGCACCAAACATTGCATCCACAACGCCCACTTCCCAGATGTTAAATTTCCTCATTCTGTTCTGACAAAACGCTTCTTTTTTACTAATTTGGAGCTCTCCCATACGAGCACATACTCGCCGTTCTATTGTATCATTATCGTTGGATTGTGTTTGCTTCGCTACATGATTCAAAAGCATTAATCATACAAGCGGTCTAACATACACTGAGATCACCGTGGGTTTGGCTAAGTGCTGCGACATTTGTCACCTTTTGAACGAGACTCAAAACGGCTCGTTGTTTTGTACAAGTTCCAAGAAAGATGCTTCGCATTCTTGACGTTCAATAATTTGTCTGAGGTGGTCTAGTGACCGATGCTAATGTCTCAATTCACAGTTAGTACAGAGGTTCAGGGGTCTTCACTAAATATTTTCCAGATTCCAATATTCGAAAGAGTCACGTGTTAGGAACTCTAAACATTTAATGTAATTTCTATGCTGAAAAGTCATTTAATAAAATTATTCACACTATATTTGAAAAACGAAGCAAAAATTCTTCAGTTTAACGTCCCACGATTATGTTCTTTAGAAGGGAGACGGATGATTAAGGCAAGTGAATGACGATGCAACAAGTGGTGGAATGAGAAGGTGGGAGGAAACGGGAGTACCTCGAGAAATCCCACGGAGAGGATGTTGTCCACCACAAATTTACTTAGCCGAGGATCGATCAAGGGACCTCATGCACCGGAGGTAAGCGTTGTATTACTGAGGAACCGTGCCCCTTTGAAACACGAAGTAAAGAGGAACTAGGTTTTAGTTGTAACCACTCTGCTTATTGCTTATCAACACACAATGTATGAGCTTTCCCGTTTTAACATCATGTATACTAGTTATATCTCCAAACCTTCGGCTCACCTGAAAATTTCCCATACTCTAACGATGTATCTTGGCGTCAGGCACGAGGCAGCGCAGGTAGTGAAAACTATTAGCCTGATTGTGAAGTATTAAGAATTACTTTGACTAATTGAGTGCAGCGTTTTGGATTTATAATAATCATTAAGGATTTTCGCCTAAATATTTAATCAACCCGTAACTTATAAATGTTTTGATATTTCACTAACTGACTGATATGTCTTTGCAGTATAAACTAGCATCAATTATTTACTACGCTGGGTTAAAGTAACAAAAATCAGTAATGTGTTTCGTTAGTCAGTCATTTTCACTACTACTGAAGCGCACTCTGATAGACGATGTTTTTTTGTCTCAAAAATTAAATATTACTATTCTGGGTTCAATTCCCATTTAAACGGCATCTGAAGTGTCACTGTTCATCCCAGCTACCCCGAAAACTATGGATTCAGCACCAATATAGGTCATTTTTGATCATTTTATATATATCTTCCCTCTCCCTTTCCCCCAATTAGTGGGGCCGAGTTTGAATTTGAACGGCATCAAAAGCACTGTTCACCTCAGCGACCCCGAAAACAGTAATATCGGTCTTATCGATCATACTTATATATATATATATATATATATATATATATATATATATATATATATATATATATATATATATATATATATATATTCCCTCCTCTAAGTTGAGCCGTCAAAGTAGAATGATAAAACTTTTGCAGGTCCGAATCTCATCTCTGTTGAAAATTTGATCCAGGTCAGTCGGGTTGTTCAAGAGGTGTAAAGTTACAAACATAGTCACTTTCATTTTTGTATATATAGATTAAGAACTTTCGCCTAAATATTTATGCAACCCGCGATTCTTAAATGTTTTGAAGTTTGCTTGACTGACAGATACGTCTTTGTATTATAAATAGGATTAGCAGACTAATTTAAAGATAACATATTAAGTAGGATTGTCTTCGAGACGAGAGCTATGTCTGACTCGTCTCGAAAATTTATCATGAAAGAGATGTCTTCTGTAGGAGAGTCCCTAGTAGCAGAGACAATTTTTAAACCTGCTTGTTGTAAGCTTGAATTGCAAGTGGCCAAGCTTGCACCGAGCTTGATTGGAAAACGTGCTAGTATGCCGCAAGCTGGATTTCAGTAACGGTAGTTGCATGGGGGCAAAGTTGCATTTAATGTTCCATTCAAGCTTGACGCAAGCGTTTTACAAATCAAGTTAAGTCAATACACAATGAAGAATCAGTGATGCTATGAAGCTCTGCGAAGGTCTAAAGCATTCCTTGCAAGTACAACAAGAGTCAAATTGTATAAGAGCATGCGTTTCAAGTGCAAGCGTAGATAGCCAGAAGCCAAGCACGCGCCAATTGACCGAAAGATTTCTTGCTATTAGGGATGTATCGTTTTCTGTTACAAGAGCTATCACGTAAGGAATTTGACCCATTTTCTTCATACTAGCCTCAATTCCCCGCTTCGCTGAGTTAAATTAAGAAAAAATAGTAATATGGTCCGTTAGTCAGTCACTTTTTACTAATAGTAAAACGCTCTTTGATATTGGTCATTTTTGATTATATTTATATATATACCCTCCGCTCCCCTCCCCATATTGCAGGACACGGCATCGGAAGTGTCATTGTTCATCTCAGCGAACCCGACAACTATGAATTCGACACTAATATTGGTCATTTCGATCATTATGTATGTATACTAGTAAGAACTCTGTAATATTTGGCTGTATATATGTTAGCTTTGGCTGTATATATGTTAGCTGTGGCTATACTGTATATATATTAGCTTTGGCTAGCTGGGGGCTTCGCCCCAAGACCACCGGATTTGCTCGGATTACGGCCTCGCATTTCTTATCTATTGTGCTTTGCATCAACAGTGAATTTCGTGAACTTGCTCTTCATAAAAATAAACACACTGCTGAACAAGACTGCACTTATTTAATATAAAAAACACATTTACACGTGACGTTTCGACCTTCTAGCCAAGATCCTCATCAGACGTACACTCAGAGTGTATGTCTGATGAGGATCTTGGCTAGGAGATCGAAACGTCACGTGTAAATGTGTTTTTTATATTAAATAAGTGCAGTCTTGTTCAGCAGTGTGTTTATTTTTCTGATTTTATTTGCAAGACGTTTGACTATAATTATGTGTCAGTTTGCTCTTCATATTTTCTGAATCTGTCCATTCGGGGGCTTCGCCCTTACCACACTTTCTCTGCATGGCCTACAGCCTCTCACCTTTCGAACCCACAATTCTATCGTTTATTTTCCTATTTTAACTACCTAAAAGAAATGATTTTGTATCCTAAGAAAACGCCCATTTAAATACCATGGGAATTTCTTCATCCCCCTTTAGACCCCTAAAAAATTAAAATATTCACTTTTCACAATTTTTCTGTCGGTTAGTCCTGAAAAACTACAATCATGCCAAATTTCACCATTTTAATCCTGCCGGAAGAGCCTAAACATTTTTTGGTGTAGAAGACGTCCCATATAAATAACATGGGAAAGATTTTTCAGTTCCCCCGTAAAGCCACTCTACGGTTGGAAAATTTAATTTCTGATATTCACTTAGGTAACGCTAACAAAAACGTACAAGCATGCCGAATTTCAAGTTTTTATTCAAATTGTAAGTACCTAAAATATGAGATTATACGTCCAAAAAAAAGGTCCATTTAAATAACATGGGGAAAGTCTTCATCCCCTCTTTGGACCCCCTAAAAATTAAAAATATTCTCTTTTGGCAATTTTCCTGTCGGTTAGTTCCGGAAAGCTACAACCATGCCAAATTTAATCATTGTAGCTCTACAGGAAGTGCTCAACAATTTATGTCAGCTCATAGTTTTATATATAGTTAAGATATAAAACTGTTTCAGGCACCGGTTTCAAGTAGAGATCTTAGAAAAAAAAAATTGGGAAATATCCAAAGGTACCTGCAATTAGTATGGAAAGTTTTAATGTGCTATCTTGAAATCTAAATGCGTGAGAAATTTTTGAAATTTGCCTTAAGAAAAAATACAATAGTCATGCCCCTACGCCCCCACTTGGTATCGCTAAGTTTATCGTCCGGTTCCAAAACGCATCTAGGATGTTTTTCGGTCCATCCTTGACTTGGCTAATAAAAAACCCCAGCTTAAATACCTTTTATAGAATTTTAAGCGGTCAAAGACGATATACAACGCCATGGTATAAAAATATACCATAAATCCTAAAAGGGTTAAACAAGTTTGGTTCTATTGAGAACGTGTACAAATGTGTGTTGAGTTAGGAAGTTTCAGGCAGTCCAGACCCGTTGCATCACATGTATGCGCCTCAGCAGGTCGTTAATAGTGGACAAGAAATTATCCACTAAATTATGTCGTAGTGCAGAGTTACACAGAGCTTCAGAATTAAATAAATCTATTGATGTACGTGGAATTTCATTCTATAACTTACTAACTCTAATAGATCAGTGAACGTTGAACTATTGAAAGTCTAGGTCGGACTAGTATATCAAAAAGATGGGTGTTACGTGTTTGTTTGAATGGAACTCGAAAATACAATTCTGAGAGTTGCGTTTCGGTCCTGAGTTGACCGTGTGTGAGTATATACAGATGTTTGAGATACATGATTTTATAGTGAGTGTCAGGTATCCTAATAGCACAAGATGTGCTACGCATGCGCCATTTTGGGTGTTCTAAATTCATCTCCCACATTTGATGCATCTTTTTCTCAGCGATTGTGTACTAGAAGCAACAAACGCATCAACTTTATTAGATGGCAATTGTCGCCGATCATTTGAAAGTGAATATAAAAGAAAGTAAATACACACTCGTCATAGAATTAAATGGCGAGCAGATTTTATCTGATACCAAACGGTTATCGTTGAATATACGCAGTTAAATGAGCATTCTTATTAGCCAAATTCAAAAGACCTCAACAATTTATCCCTCTATGAGCGGCGTTCTGTTTATCGCCTCCATGGCCAAGTCGGAAAAGTACGCGGCTATTAATCCAAACAAAGGTTGTGGTTCGCGCTCACCCAGGTTTTTTTCTTTTACTTGTTTAAAGTGTTTTTAAACTCACTTTAATGTAAACGCATTACGCATATAGGCGATTTATCATATTTTGGGGGGAGTAATTTTGTCACTCATTTACGCTTACAGCATAGGGAACATACCTAGAACATACTAGGCACGTTCCCCAGGTACATGTTAGGCATGTGCCTAGGGGCGGACTGGACACATTTCATGTACCTGAGGGAACATAATATGCATAAGCCTGCTATGTAATTGTGCAGTTAGGGTAGTCGCCCTATTGCTAACCGGCGTATTGAGAACTTTCTAGACTTAGTGGCCGTCACGTCTTTCATTCCTGTTGCTTGCCAGTTTGCCTCACGACGGTAGGTGAACGTCGAAATTTGCGAAAGCACCGGCCGGGAATCGAACCGGGAACCACGCGGAAAAGGGCCATGAATCCACTAGACTACAGTTTCCAGACACACACACACACACACACACACACACATATATATATATATGAGTTGGACAAAAGATCTGCAAAAGTGTGAAAAACATACCTAGTATGGTGTGGGGACTCCTTTTGCGTCCAAAACAGCTTCTTGGATCCGACATGGAATGGACGTATACTGCTCCTGAATCGTGGTGTGTGGAATTTTGTACCAATATTCCTCCAAAACATGCTCCAGTTCCGTAAGGGATGCTGGGAGAGGGTAATAAAACCGAACACGCCTTTCTAACTCAGGCCACGATGGCTCAATAATGTTCAGACCTAGTGATTGTGGGACCCAGGGGTGGTATTATAGCTTCTGGTTATGCTCCTTAAACCATGATTTCACAGCTTTTGCAGCGTAACAGGGTGCCAAATCATCTTGGTAGATGCCATCACCATCAGGGAACAATATTTGTTCCATGGGTAGAATCTGGTCCCTCAAAATGGCCTCATACGCCTTAGCATTCATCATTCCATGCAGGGCTATGATGGGACCTGCAGAAAACCTCGATATCACTGAACATATTGTGACAGAACCACCCCCATGCTTTATAGTTGGGAGCAGACAGTATGCGACGGTGTTCTCCATACGTAAACACGACCGGTTGTTGGAAACAAGGTGAAGGTCGATTCATAGGACCACATTACGTGTTTCCACTGCTCATGAGTTCCCGCCTTGTGGTCCTTGCACCACTGGATACGCCTCTTCGCATTTACTACTGTGACCAGGGGTTTGGCAATAGCGGCCCTGCCATGAATTTTCATTTTATGAAGTTCCCATCGCACTGTTTTCGATGAAACCGAGTTTTATAGGCCGGAATTGAGTTCAGACATAATTTTCATTGCAGTGGTCTTCTTTTTAGCTGCTACAATTCGTTTTAATGCCGTCCGGTCCCAATCTGACACGATTGTCTTTCGACCACTGATGTATTTTGCAGATGTCGTTTGCCAATGAATTGTGTGTGCCCTCGTGACATTGGACACAGTGCTTTTCGATACCCCCACAATGTTCGCCACTGTTGCCACTGAAGCTCCAACCAGACGGGCACCAACGAACATGTCTCTTTGGAAGTCTGTCAGGTCGCCCATTTTACCGCACCTCTTTCACACCACGACACTCACAGGTGAACTGGTTACTGACGGAAGAGGAATTCCGTCCCCTAGCAAGTGTCAATTTCTCCCGCAAGACTTCCAAAATCTACTTATCTTCATCATTCCGTTTATGTGTTCTTGCATTTGCAAGTACTGAATTCATGAGGAAGATGATGTGCTTTATATCTAGGGCAAGGATTATTGTCAAGTATTATCGCTTTTGCAGAATAAAATTATCGTAACTTTAAGAGTAGTGTCTAGTGTCGAATTGTTTCTTAATGTGTCGAAATGTTCCTAAATGATCCTACTTCCTTTTGAATTTAAAAGCTGCCAAAAATAAGAAAAAATAAACTTTAAAGGTCCATAGCTCCAAAACTATGGGACCTGCCGTAGTCGGGTCAATACTTCACTTAGGAACTAGTATGTGCGCTAGCCAAAAATACATGTTTCAGAATCCTGCGATAATTCCGCAACTATTTTTATAGAGGAGGTTGGTGAGTATTTCAAATTATATGCCCGTAGAACAAAAAATTGTTTCGTGAGTACCACAGGAGTCTGAAATATGTATTTTTGGAAAAGACAAATTAGTTCCTCAGTGAAGTCTTGACCCGACTGCAGTAGGTCCTTTAGTATTGGAGCTATATACCTTTTAAGTTCATTTTTTCATATTTTAGACAGCCTATAACTCTGAAAAAAAGCATTTGTGCACCCAGGTTGATCCACATTTCTCGTCTTATCTTGATGACAGGAATCACACCCCAAACGTTGTCGGTGTTGTTTGAAACACCCTAAATACACTGAGGTAATGCCGAACACCCAAGTTTACGCCGAAGGAAGCTTGTTAGAAACAGACAATTTTACTGCATGCTAGGGGAGAGACCTAAAAAAAAGTGTAACATAAATTTTGTGACAGTAATTTGAGTGGATTGCCAGGAAGAAGACGTTTTGTTGTTTTTGTTGATTCACTTATAACGTTGAGTCAAGAATCTGGGCAAGATAAGTTGGCTCTTATCTATATTGTTATAGATAAGGTTACATATTCCCCTATATTTGAGCATTAGTTCTTTGTAATCTTACTAGCCTGAATGCAGTCATCAATTAGTTTCAACTTTAACAATAAAAATGCGTCTTATGTGCAAATGCCACACAGACTGTTCGTCATTACGCCGAAGTGTTCGAGATTGCCCAGTGGTGTGAAATACATTATCAAAAATTTTTAAATAATTCCTTTTTATTGAAAAGTAAGTAATAAGTTAATGAAATTGGTTTGGGAAATAGAACAGGTCTTGGTAATAAGCGTTATTAGCTTTATTAATTAGAATAGTTCGCTATATTTATTATTTTAGGCCATTAGTAGCCTACTTCAATATTCTATACTCGTAACCCTATTTGAGATATATGATCCTTCATCATAGGCTGCAATTTCTTTCTGTGTGATTCACAGAGTGTTTTACAAATTTATTTAGCCTAGTAGCGTCCATTAGCAGTTAGCCAATTTTGTTCAGCCTATTAACCGTATTTGAACGTTGGACTAATAAAGAATACTGTCTTTGGGAGCAAAACATTAATGTGTATATCTGTGATTTCTACAAATTCAAATGTTTTCATATTAATGCATTTTTTACTTAATGCACTGTTATTTCTGAATTTGTTTCATAAGAGTACATTTTGTTTAGCTTATTACCTATTAGCTTTCATTTGTAATAGTTTCAAAGACGATGATATCTGATCATGGTTCTTATTAACTTAAATTATATTTGTAATTATAATTCTTATTAAAGATTTAAGTACTAAATTCCGGTATAATGTTAATGTATTTTAATGCATTTCGCTTCGTTCGTAAAGGAAGGCTTAAAGTAAACACTATGTTCGGGATAACCCCGACCACAGGCGAAATCCCGAACATAGGTACATTTTTAAAACATCTCACTGATTTGTTGAAAAATGTTACTTTTGACTTTTCGCTGCACTTAAGTAAACAAGAAAAACTCCAAGCTTTCTATACACAAGAAATCTTAACTTTATCTCTAAAAACAAGAGTTATTTATAATCAAAGCTTAGTGTTCGTGAATACTCCAGTCTCCTCTCTCTCTCTCTCTCTCTCTCTCTCTCTCTCTCTCTCTATATATATATATATATATATATATCAACATGCACGGCAGTGCATGGCAGCCAAGTTCCGCGAAAAAAAATAAAAACTGGCCTGCACTGCCGTAAGCATATTATACACGAACAAGAGTTTTGGGTAAAATCGCCGATTTCGAGGCTTTGTAAAAACGATTCTATTAAGGGTAAAAACATGAAATTTAGAATGTAAGGAGATATCCCACAGATGTACTCATATGCTAAATCTCACATTCCTACCTTCAACCATATTCGAGTACTGGACCCCCAAAATATGCAGTTTTCAGGCTCACTGACTCACTGACTCACTCATCAAATTGATTAGGTACTTCCCAATGAGATAGAAACGCGAAATTTTGCATAAAGGTACCTTATAATGACTTGAGTATGGAAAAAGTCCGAAATCTGAGGAATGTGCTATGGGAAAGTTTTTATGGGCAAAAAACTGTCCTTAGCCAGGAAAAAAATCGTTTCACTCACTCACTCATCAAATTGATTAGGTACTTCCCAATGAGATAGAGACGTGAAACTCTGAATAAAGGTACCTTATTATGACTTGAGTATGGAAAAAGTCCGAAATCTGAGGAATGTACTATGAGAATTTTTTTTTATGTCAAAGGATGTCCTTAGCTAGGAAAAAAATGTTTCACTGACTCACTCATCAAATTGATTACCTACTTCCCAATGAGACAGAGACGTGAAACTCTGCACAAAGGTACCTTATAATGACTTGAGTATGGAAAAAGTCTGAAATTTAAGGAATGTAAAATGAGAAAGTTTTTGTAGACAAAAAATTGTTCTTAGCCAAGCAAGAAATCGTTTCACTCACTCCCTCATCATATTACTTAGGTACTTCCCAATGAGATAGAAACGTGAAGCTTTCCATAAAGGTACCCTATAATGACTTGAGTATGGAAAAGGTCCTAAATCTAAGGAATGTGCTATGGGAAATTTTTTATGCGAAAAAACTGTCCTTAGCTAAGTAAGAAATCGTTTTTACTCACTCACTCATAAAGTTAATTATGTACTTCCCAATGAGATAGTGATGTGAAGCTCTGCACAAAGGTACATTATAATGACTTGAATATGGAAAAAGGTCGAAATATGAGGAATGTGCTATGGGAGTTATTTATGGGCGAAAAACTGTCCTTAGTCAAACACAAATCAGTTCATTCTCTCCCTCATCAAATTGATTAGGTACTTCCCAATGAAATATAGACGTGAAACTTTGCATAGAAGCACCTTATAATGATTCGAGTACCAAAAAAGTCCGAAATGTGATTAATGAGCTATGGGAATTTTTTATGGGCGAGAAACTGTCTTTAGCAAAACACGGTTCATTCAGTCACTCATCACATTGATTTGTTAGTTCCCGATGTCATAATGACGTGAAGCTGTGCATAAAAGTACCTTATAATGACTTGAATGTGAAAAAGGACCGTAATGTGAGGAATGTGCTATGGGAAATTTTTCATGGATGTAAACTGTCCTTAGCAAAGTAGAAATCGGTTCATTCATTCACTCATCACATTGATTTGCTAGTTTCTAATGAGATAGAGACGTGAAACTCTGCATAAAGGTACCTTATAATGACTTGAGTGTGAAAAAAGTCTTAAATGTGAGGAATGTGCAGTGGGGATTTTTTTATGGGTGAAAAACTATTTTTAGCCAAGCAGATATCGGTTCATTCATTCACTCGTCACATTGATTAAGTACTTGTTTATAAAATATTGACGTAAAGGTCTGTATATTGGTACCTTATAATGACTTGAGTATGGAAAAGGTCTGAAATTTAAGTGATGTATTAAATGAAATATTTTATGGGTGAAAACTGTCCTTAGCCAAGCAGAAATCGGTTCACTCACTGACTAATTCATTCATAGCATTAATTAGGTACTTCCCAATGAGATAGAAGGGTGAATCTCTGCATAAAGGTACCTTATAATGATTTTAGTATGTAAAATGTCCGAAATTTAAGGAAGTGCTATGGAAAAATTTTATGGGTGAAAACTGTCCTTAGTCAAGCAGAAATAGGTTCACTCACTCGCTCATCACATTGTTTTTGTATTTCCAATGACATAAGTCGTGAAACTCTGCATAAAGGTATCTTATAATGACCTGAGTATGGAAAAAGTCCGAAATGTGACGAATGTGCTATGGGAATTTTTTTATAGACGAAAAATTGTCCGTAGCCATCAGATACTTCCCAATGAGATGAAGATGTGAATGTCTACACGAAGGTAGCTTGTAATAGCTTGAATATGAAAAATATCCGAAATTTAAGGAATGTGCTATGGAATTTTCTATGGGTGAAAAAATGTCCTTACTCAGAGATCAGTTCATTTACTCACTCATTGATTAGGTGCTTCCAAATGAGATAGAGAATTGAAACTCTGCATAATGGTACCTACCTTATGTAATGACCTGTGTATGGAAAGGTTCCAAATTTAAGGAATGTACTATGGGAATTTTTATGGGCGAAAAACTGTCCATAGCCATTAGGTACTTCTTAATGAGATAAAGATGCGAAACTCTCCATAAAGGTACACTATAACGGTTTGAAAATGAAATTTGAGAAATTTGCTATGGAAATTTTTTCATTAGCAAAAAAAAAAAAAAAAAAAAGTCCTTACAATCAGAAATCGGGAACGATTCCGTTATTGAACACATCAGGTGCATAATGATAATGTTGCCAATCGTCTGAGTGGTCGAGTTGGTGCCCTCCTAGCTAGTCTATTGGCTACCACGTGCGCCTTTGGTGTATGGGGTCTTGGGTTCGATTCCCGGTGGAAGAGCCTTTGGAATCTTAACTCTCCTCGATGTTTCTGTGTTCGTGTCCCTGTCGTTCTAGGTTAATAGAAAAATGAGCTAAGGTCACTGAGGAAAATCCGTTATCCGGACAGCGGTATAGCGTACAAGTATACGGGATCCTTATGTTTACTACAGAAATCAATACTGAACATACGTTATCCATATGCTACATACGTACTGCCCTCTTTCCCGCTTAGACGTTACACAATGTCGTTGCAGGATGTCTGACATCTAACAGTCTTCCATACATTACATACGTCAGCTATAAGTTACATACGGCCTACATACAGTCTTTTCGTTAGTGTGGAAAGTACGTTTATTCGGAACACTTATACGGAAAGTACGTTCAAATATACTTTTTCAGTTATACGTTTAGTGTACGTTAAGTCCAAAAACTACAGGATTTACACATGTAACCAACGTTTTTACGTACGCCACATACAGTTTTTCTCAGTGTGCGAGTAAAATAAGTGAAAGCTAGTAATAAGTAGTTAAGCAAGTTAATGAGGCACTTTCTGTGAATCAGTTAACTTTTAAAAACGTGGGCTAAGACACGTGCATACTGCCGTAAATTTCGTGGTTGGAAACCCAGACAAGGAAAGCCAATATTTTGTCTTTTTTCGGTGAATATTTTTCCTTTATTGCAGTCATTGGTATTAAATAGATATTGAAATTAATTGATAAGTAAGAGATTGTAGAAGTGAGGATATTTATAATTAATGAAGTTTCCGAAGAAATGAGAAATTTAATTGTTCGAATTTATGTGAGACTAGCAACAAAATGTAACCGATTTCGTTAATATATTGGTACCACGAGTTATATTATAGTTACCACAGTCGTTATGTAAAAATGTTCTTCATACTTCGTGTCTCTCTCTGTGAACAGTGTGAGAATCTCTTACGTATCAGCCCTTTCATCAACAGTGAATTTTGTGCCTTTGCTCTTCATATTTCCTGAATTTGCCCTCCGGGGGTTCGCCCCCATACCCTCGCCTTTGCCCGGCCTACTTCCTCACACCTCTTAAGCTTATAATTCCCGAATTTCAAGTTTCTTTTCCTATTTCAACTATCTAAAAGATAAGATTTTGTATTCCAGGAAAACGCCTATTTAAATGACATGGTGATTTCTTCATCTCCCTTTAGACTCTTTAAAAATTAAAAATATTCCAATTTAGCAATTTTCCTGTTGGTTAGTCCAGGGAGGCTACAATCGTGCCAAATTTCATCATTCTAATCCTGCCGGAAGTGCCTAAACATTTTGGGGTGTAGAAGACGTCCAATATAAATAACATGGAAAAGGTTTTTCTGTTCCCCATAAAACCACTCTAAATTTGGAAATTTTCATTTTTACTGACTTACCTAGGTAATACAAACAAAAACGTTGAAGCATACCGAATTTCACGTTTGTATTCCAATTTCAAGTACCTAAAATATGAGATTATAAGTCCAAAAATGGCCTATTTAAATAGCATGGGGAATTTCTTCATCTCCCCTTTAGACTCCCTAAAAATTAAAAATATTCACTTTTGGCAATTTTTCTGTCGTTTAGTTCCAAAAAACTACAATCAGGTCAAATTTAATCATTGTAACCCTACAGTAAGTGCCGTATAATTTTGGGGTGTAAAAGGTGTCCCATATAAATACGTACCATGGGAAAGATTTTTCAGTTCCCCATAATACCACTCTAAAGTTGGAATTGTTTATTTTTACTGATTCACTTAGGTAATAATAATGAAAACGTACAAGCATACCGAATTTCATTTTTTATTCCAATTCCAAGTTTCTGAAACATGAGATTATATGTCCAAAAAAAGTCCCATTTATATAACATGGGAAAATTCTTCATCCCCCTTCATCATTTCAACTTTCCACGTCAACCGGAAGCACCCCTTTAATTTATGTCAGTTCATGTAGTTTTATATGCAGTTAGGATATGTTGGTTGCAAATATTATTAAATTTACAAGCTATTTGAAAGGTATATATCATTGGAAGGAAAACCCGAGGCAGTATGAAACTGCGCAACATGTGCGGCGTCATGTAATGAACTCCGTAATTTCGCAATGTGAAAAGGTAGAGAACAACTAAGTATATTGAAACATCAGCTATGTCTAGTGATGTAGCAGCGAGGATTCAGCATCAAGGGTTTTGGGCCCTGTTGATACTCTTCGTATGTAGGTAATGAAAAATGAGATATTAGCGATCGTGATTTTGTAGTTCGGGTAAATGAATTGGAATCTCGCTTGGACATAACTCCCTGACAGATATTTAATAGAATAAATCCTCCCCGCTGTTCTAGTGGCTACCATGTGCGCCTTTCTTGTACAGGGTCTTGGGTTCGATTACCGGTGGGAGAGCCCTTGGGAACTAATGTTGTATGTGACACATTACGACTCCTTTAAAAATGTAAAATTTTAAATTTAAATCCAGCAATATGTCACAATTGAGAATCCCAATATACGATATTGACATGATGAACTACAAAAAGAAGTGAAATATGAACAAAAACACCAGAGGTGCAAAAAGTGCAGCCAAGTTCGTCAGCCTCAAAAAGTGTTGAGATGAGGATGGATGAGCCAAGTTCCTTGGCCACTGCATCTGAAAGGAACACTGGAACTTGGCGCGAGGTGTTAAGGAAAATGATGTTAAGGAACCTTAGGGATAGTGGTGGTGGGCGTGGTGGGTTTGGGACCACTATCAACCTTAGGAATATCAACTTTGCTAAGGCACATATACAATATACTGCAGTAAGATTGGTGGTTCGAAACCCAGACAAGGAAAACTTATATTCCTCCACGAAGTGTCAAAGTAAGTGATGTTAAAGAGCCTTAGGGATAGTGTTTGTGAGCGTGGTGGATTTGGGGGTCACCACTAGCCTTAGGGATGAAATGTCCCGGCCGTGAAACTAGGAACAGACATCTTAATGTATTCGACTATGTTAGACACCTCGCGCCAAGTTCCAGTGTTCCTTTCAGATGCAGTGGCCAAGGAACTTGGCTCATCCATCCTCATCTCAACACTTTTTGAGGCTGACGAACTTGGCTGCACTTTTTGCACCTCTGGTGTTTTTGTTCATATATATATATATATATATATATATATATATATATATATATATATATATATATATATATATATATATATATATATATATATATATATGTGTGTGTGTGTGTGTGTGTGTGTGTTGTGTATTGTGTGTAAAAATATTTGATGACTGATTTCTTACACAAATGGGTTAATTGTGATGATAGTGTCTTAACTTAGATAGTTATTATTGCCAGTAGTATAGGGGTGAGGTGGAAACAATGTGATAAGCAAAAATCTTCAAGAACGATAAGAGTTATTTATTAGAGTCCAAACTATAGTTTTCGGTCCATTTTGATGAATAGTGATCCACTCGATGTCGTTAAAGTCCAAATTCATTCCCTTAACGGTGGAGAGGTCTAGGGTATAAAGAGCTTGACAAGTAGTAAAAAATAAATATATAAAAATAAAAAATATAAATTGAAGAATTATAGCGAACATCTTTTACTTTTGGGCTGCAAAATGGCAGTAATTATTTTTTTTTCTGTTCTTCTCAGGTAAACCACATTGGACACTGAAGTAGATATAAGGACCCAACAACGGTTGGTAATGGAATTCCTGTTCAAAATCAGGGATGAATCAGTCACATCAATTTATAGGATGTTGCATCTGGTTTTTGGGGATCATACATTGGACCGCGATGATACCCAACGTTGGCTGCAGCGCTTTAAAAAACTTAGACTTTTCAGGTCACGCCAGAAAATTATGGCCTCTATTTTCTGGAATCAGTGTAGCGTGGTTTTTCATTGACTTCCTGGAACATGCCTCCACAATTAACAAGGAGCGTTATTGTTTGTCACTGGGAGAAATACGTCGTGCTCTGCAGACCAAAAGACTGGAATTGCAAGGTGAGGTCATCAAACTCCATCATGACAATGCCAATCCTCACACAGCCATGACGTAACAGCAGAAAATTATGAAAATGGATGGAAAGTCGTCTTTCAGCCTCCCTATAGTCCGGATTTGGTTTCTTTGGATCCACTTTCCTGTTTGGTGGTCTCAAGGCTTACCTCCGAGCATAAGCATTTTTCAGTGACAAGGCCCTCATTTCTTGTGTGAGACAATGGTGTAAAGCCACCTGAAGTTTATCAAAGTGCATTCAAGACATGGAAAGAACGTTCAACGAGATGAGTCACATCAGAGGCTATATTGAGTGACTTGGTCTTGTAGCTCAAGGATCAAAGTATATTCACCCAAAATTTCATCATGTTTCAAATAATATAAATATTATATCCATCTGTGCAAAATTTATTGGACGCCCTTTGTAGTAGATTGGATCAAAAAAATGTACCTAAAAAGAACAAGAAAAATCCATGTATAAAATATGTAAGATAAAGTTTGTCCACCTTTGAAAATACGTCATTCCATCATAGAGGCGTTGGGGAAGTGAGGCTTCACAATTCCATGACTTCTATACTTACAGTTAGAAGAGTTGATGTCATTAGCATTTTCCGATCTCCTTTATCATCATATCAAAAGGTCATTCGCGGTGGCTCAGTGGTAGAGCGTTCACCTCTGGTGCATGAGGTACTGCGTTCAAACCCTGCTCCCGCCAAGTGAACTTTGTGGTGGACAAACACCGTGTGCAAGAGGGTTTCTCGGGGGACTCCCGTTTCCTCCCACTTTCTTCATTCTACCATTTCATTCATCTCTCATCATCACCGTCTCCTTTAGCCTAGCCGGCATAATCGTGGGACGTAAAACTCAAAAATTTTATTTTATTTTTCATTTCAAAAGGTCATTAGGCTCACTCGCTACTGTTTCAGTTCTAATGCGATAAATGTTGAAGCCGGAAATCGCTAATTTGATCCACTTCTGGCTTGAATAGAAGGTAAAGGGAGGAGAAGAAACATTTTCTTGGAAAGCTCAATCGATTGCTAATATCCACTTCTCGATATCTGTTACAGTTTTTGTTTTATCGAAATTAATATGGAAACCGAAAATAATAAATTCTAACCACTTTCGTTTTTGGTAGAGTACTACGGGTTGTGAAAATATAATCTCGTAAAACTCTGAATCGATTTCAGAAAATCGTGGGTTGCCATTTATTACTATTTCTGTTATATTGCAGTAAATGTTGAAACCAGAAATGATTATTTTGAACCGCTTCCGGTTTGAATGGAGGCTTAACGGAAGAGATTAAACCTATTCTTCTGACGGTAATTCGATTGCTAAAGAAAGAAAATTTTCCCTTACCCTACGTGGAAATCAGTGTTGAAACCGGAAGGAGTAATAAATTTTAACCACTTCCGGTTTTGGTAGACGGTTGTGGCAATGTGTTCTCTTAAGACCCTGTCGATGTCTATTACCATTTTGTCCTATGTTGATAAATGTTGGAGCCGTAGATGGTTAATTTGAACTACTTCCAGTTTCATAGAGGATTACCAGCGGAAGTAGAACATATTGTAGGGTCTCTGAATCTATAGCAAGAAACCGCTCCTCGATATCTCTTAACGCTTTCTCTCTATGGAAATCAGAAGGCCGCGGTAGCTCAGTGGTAAAGCGTTCATCTCTGGTGCATGGGATCCTTTTCTTGATCCCAGCTCGCGCTAAGTGAGATTTGTGGTGGACAAACATCGTGTGCGTGGTTTTTCTCGGGGTTCTTCCGTTTCTTCCCACTTTTTCATTCCACCATTTCATTCATTTCTCATTGTCATCATGTCCTTTAGCCTAGCCAGCTTAAGCGTGGGATGTAAAACTGAAAGATTTCATTTTTGATTTTCTATGGAAATCAGTATTCAAACCGAAAATAATAGTAAATTTGAACCACTTCCAGTTTTGGTAGAGTATTATGGATAGCAATGGTACCGGTATATTGTCTTCAGATGCTGAATCGTTTGCAGAAAACAGCTTTACCTATCTGTTACAATTTCCGTTCAATAGTGATAAATGTTGAAACCGGAAATTGCTAATTTGAACCACTCCTGTTTTGAATAGAAAAATTAACGGAGAGGATGAAATGTATTCCTAGGTCGCTGAATCCATTGCATTAAACTACTCGTCAAATTTCCTAACCGTTTTTGCTGTGAAATTTGTCGGCAGAGGAGGGACATCCAAAGCTGTTTTATACCTGAGTAAGACTTGTGACACTTATGCATTGCATAGTTCCAAAGTCTAAAAATAACAATGAAATGGTAATGGAACGAAGGAAACAAACAAAAACAAAATGAAAGGCATTAACTAAACATTGAAGAGAAAGATTTAATAAGAAAATATAAGAAGCAACCTAGAAAAAAAAGATAAAATAAGAAGATGGAAAATAAGAAACACAAATTTCGACCGTGTCCTTTTCCAGAAATGAAGGATTCTGGTGCATGAAAGGAAGGAAATATACCAATGCAAAGAACAAATTTCATTCTCTATACAGCAAATGAATTGAGTAAAAATTATTATTATTATTATTATTATTATTATTATTATTATTATTATTATTATTATTATTATTATTATTATTATTATTATTATTAAACGAAAGAAACAATAACAATAGTAAAAATATCTAGGCTAAAATTCCCCTATTGACTACAATCCCTTGACGTCTGTCGAAAGCCAATGGTGTGCAGGTGTGACGTTGTCGGATTTCGCTTCCTTTCGCATACAGGTATAACGTGAAACATTAAGGTGGGAAATTAAGATATTGAAAAAAAATTCTTTCTTACAAATTTATCAACGTTATAGTGACATACGAGGATCGTAAGGATGTATTTTTGAAGTTGCTTTCCCCTAATCCAGGAACAAAGCTATTAGACAACGTCACCCAATTTGCATTGAATATTGTGAAAAGAAGGACACGCGTTAAAAATGAAGAGGTTTGAGCTGTAAAATTTTCTCAGGAGCTTATTCAGTCCTACGAGACAAATGCCGATATAGTAAGTTTAATATATCCTTTTAACGTCTTCTTTGCAAAGTCGCTTCTCATCCTGAGAATTACGATCGTGATTTGAATGCAATGCAGCTGTCGGATGCAAAGATCATGATGCAAGGTAGAAGCCGTCTTTGAGGTAGAAGCCGTTCCCCACCACACTACCTCGCCTACAAAAGAGCTTTATTAAAGAACCATTCCAATATCAACCCAAGTGGTGTTACACAATATATTTAACTAAGTGAGGAAACCAAGTAAACATTACTTGATATAAAATGTATACACAGTAAAGCCACGATTATCTGCGGAATTGAGTAGCAAGGCCATATCAAATAGCGTAAATTGCGGATAACCCGAAAAAAGACTCAAAATGAGGTGCAAACACGAAAAGAAATATTTTAGTGTAAAAACTGTTTTGTTATACAAAGAAAATAATAAAACTTTTGAAATATCTACAGTATAGCAGACACGTTTGCTCTACGTCTAAAACACTAAACAAAAAAAAAACAGTAAAAAAAACTGTTCAGTTACCCCTTTTTTTAAAAAAAAATCAGTCACTCGTTTTTCCTTCTTGCTTTGGAGATACTTTTTCTTCCTTCTAGATTGCACTTTCTCTAAAATGAGTTTCCCTGCCAGACGTGCACTCCCTTGGTTCGATCTCAGCTCGCGCCAAGTGAACTTTGTGGTGGAAAGTCAACGTGAATGTGCTGTTTTCGGGGTTCTCTTGTTTTCTCCCACTTTCTCCATTCTACTATTTCATTCATTCATTTCTCATCATCATCGTCTCCTTCAGCCTAATCAGCATACCCGTGGGACGTAAATCTTAAAGACTTCATATAATTCACAATGGGTTGTTCATTGTAGTAATATGTTATAGAACATATTTTTAAAACTTGGTGTGATTACATTAAGGGTCTTCACTACAGCGAAATTAAACTACCGCTAATTATAGAGTTTTTCTGTAATATCTTCAAAACAAATAAAAATATTCGAAAAGCAGAAACGTAGTGAACTAAACAATACGATTCTGCATGCGATACATTTACCACAATTCACCTATCTCGTTTTGGTATGACGCTATTTACAGAACCCTCAAAAAATGCTAAATCTATCTACAGTTGCAAATCTAAAGCAGATAGATGAGTTGTGATAACGGTATTACATGCAAAATCGTTTTGTCTAGCTCACTACGTTTCTGCTTTTCGAATATTTTTATTTCTTTAGAAGATATTATAGAAAAACTCTAAAATTAGCGGCAGTTTAATTTCGCTGTAGTGAAGATCCTTAACATACAGCGCCAAAATTACGAAGGATGGAGATTATTTAACCGAGGTGCTGTACATTTAGGGTTTAAACTTCGCAACACGCGCACCGAAATCTGCGCTCTAGTCATAAATAAGGCTGGGGTCACGGTAACTCAGCGGTAGAACGCTTATCTCTGGTGAATGGGGTCCCTTGTTCGAAATCCCGACCAAATATGTTTGGGTTGGATAGCATCGTGTCTGTTGGTTTTCTCGGGGTACTCCCGTTTCCTCCCACTTTCTTATTCCACTAATTTTTCCATAATCAGTCACTTGCTTTAATCATGGTCTCCCTTAGCCTAAATGCCATGATCGTGGGACGTTAAACTTGAACATTTCCAAGATTTTCATGAAAAAGGCTATGAAGTCCATGAAATAAAAGCTGGATTGAAAATTTCCAGTTTTACGTACCACGTTTAGGCTCTGAAAGATATGGCGGACGGTCATGACTAGAACAAACAAAATATGGGAATAAATGAAATGGGAATTGATGAGAGAACATTGTAAACACACACACAGAGACACAAACATAGTGTTTCTTTCATCCCTAAAAAAAATCAATAAATATTAAAACAAATATGAAAAAGAGGCATGCAGTTCGATGCCTACTTTAGACTCTTAAGTTTTATGTAATCTTTGTGCTGATAAGGAATATTAATTACCAAACAAATATACGTATTACAAATGTGTCAACTTACATTGTTGACCATGTTTTTCTTGGTGCATTACAAATAAATCTTTCAGTTATACGTCCCATGATTATGTCCTGGAGGCTAAGGGAGAGGGATAATTAAAGCAAGTAAATAATGATGGAAGAATTGCCGGAATGAGAATATGCCCGAATGAAAATATGCCGGAATGAGAAACGACAGTACCACGAGAAAACATACTGAGAAAAATCTGTTATCCGGATAGCGGTATGTTGTACACATATACGGAATCCTTATGTTTACTACGGAAATCCGTACGGAGCATACGTTATTCATATGCTACATACGTACTACCTTTTTGTTGCTTAGATGTTACATCATACCACTGCATGATGTCTGACATCTAACGGTCTTCCGTATATTACATACGTATACGAGTTACATACGTTAGCTGTATGTTACATACGTCCATCGGTATGTGAGATCCTGACTTCCTATATACAGTTCTTTCTTTCGTACGGAAAGTACATATAGATGGAATATTATACGGAAATTATTATAAAACATACATTTTCAGATATCTATATGTTTGCTGGAGAATGTTCATATAATCATAAGTCCAAAAAACTACTGTATTTACGCACGTAACCACATACGTTTTTTCCTCTGTGTACGAACTCAGTGTTGTCAACCACAAACTTACTTGACCGGAGATCGAAACAGGGAGCTCAGGGATCAGCAGTAAGCGCCCTACTACTGAGCCACCCTCCCCTTTATTAAGGCAAATTATTTATGATGGAAAAATTTGGTGGAATGAGAATGTGGGAGGAAACGGGAGTGCCCCTAGAAAATCCACGTACACAATGTTAGCCACTATAAACTTACTACAAACAGCCACGAACCAGAGACCTCACGCACCAGAATTAAGCGTTCCACCACTAAGTCACCGTGCTTGCCGTAGTACACAAATGATAAAATATGTTTCTACGGAGTAAAAACAATCAAGTGTTGTTGGGAACAAACAACATAATTCTAGCACCATAAAGATTATTTTCTCGATTTCCTCAAAAACCTCGCATCAGAATTTACCTACAATCATGTCATTTTTTCTGTTCAGTGTGATCAATCGATTAATATATAAGTGACACGGGGGATTGATTACATTTTTCTAACTTTCGGGTAAACTGGGAAAGATTTGATTCGGTTTTTAGTTTAGCGTCCTTTTCAGCAGCGAGGCTATATGAAACGTGGACCTACAGCTTAAGGTCGAATCCGAACTACATGAGCCCCGCCAGGAATTGAACCATGGCTGTGTACGCTAACCGCTTAGCCACAAGGGAACTCTAAAGAGGAAAATAAAATTCTACATTTCTATATAGTACAATGCAATGAAACATACCAAAAAAAATTACCTTGCCATGTGCAGATACATTTTCAAAATAAAACTACCTACATACTGTTGTGTGGTATAATCCCAACATATTCCACCCAATAATTTCAGCGGGAGTGGTGTTTGCCATTGACTTTCCATGAGCAGCTTATATATCTCATTTCTGTACAATATCACGAGTAAAGAGAAGTTAAAGATTTAGCTATATCTCATTCACCATACAAGCTACTGTCATGAAATGAAATGAAATACTTACGTTTAACGTCCCACGATTATTCTCTTAAGGCTAAGAGAGACGATGAGCAAAGCAGGTGAATGATAATGGACCAATTGCTGGAATGAGAAAGAGGGAGGAAACGGGAATACCCCGAGAAAATCCACGACCACGGTGTTGTCCATCAGAAAATTACTTGTCCGTCCATCACAAATTTACTTGTCCGCCCATTGAACCAGAGACCCCACACACCAGAGCTAAGCGTTCTACCACTGATCCACGTATATCCTCCCTCCTCGTCTTGATATTGTCAGAATGAAAAACTTGATAATAGTATTCTTCAGTATTATTTTCATCTTAATGGGTTTTGGGGCATTCGTACAGTATCAATTTTTAGGTTTACAAAAGATAATTCATGGGTTTTCTCGGGGTATTCCTGTTTCGTCCTACATTATCATTCCACTAATTCTTCCATCATTATTCATTTGTTTTGTTCGTTTCACTTAGCCTAAAAGGCATAATCAGGGGACGTTAAACTGAAAAATATCATTTTATTCCATTTTAAAAAGATATTTTTCTCTATTTCTCGAAAACGACGCATAAGAATTACCCTTATTCCTGTTATTTAGTTTAACTCAATGAGATATTTGGACATTTTCCCCGTTAAACATTAATAATGTAGAATTTCGTTCAGTGTTTCTCTGTGATTGATTAACATTACTATGCATACTAATTAATTATACTTAACTGTATAATTTCATGTCTTTATCTATATCGTCCATGTTATTGCGGTCAAAAGTATTCGACCTATTTAACCACTAAGGTGTGTCATACGGGCGCTTCAAATTGTTGTTGATTCACACCGTGTACTGTGTTTGTGCAGAATTCCTTCTCAGGAATTCCACTATCTTGTTCATCTTGTAGTAATGTGTAGAGATAAGCCCAGTATATTTGCGAGGCAGTTTGCAACACTGTAGCTCTTACAAGCTCCTGACTCAGATAAAGGTGGGAGTTACAGCATCAAGATGGAGAAGAGGAGAGAAACACCGGCCGAGTTGAAAATTTGCCCTCAGGTCTATAAAAGGAAGCCCCCTGCGCTTTACTTAACTACATAGAGTAATTTGAGATTAAGACGGTGTAGACATCTAGTGGGGAATTTAAAGCAGTAAAGAAGACGTTTTGGGTGTTAAGAATAGCATTCGTCGGCGCTTGCCCAGAAAACCGTTCGAGGGCGCCACCTGAAGGCTTCATCCCTTCGCTTTCTGGCTGTCTTGAGGCACACACGAACGACTATAGCAGCGGCAGGCCAGGGGGTGTCTTACAATCCAGCGTACCAAAAGCCTCTCTCTTTGAATACGTGCTACTCCGGTGAAGTAGTGGGCCCTGGTGCTTTTGTGATTTGCAAAAGTTAATACTCCGTTTACCTCTCCAATAGCAGCGAAGATGTCTACCACAAAAACCACCAAAACATACACCTACCGAAGCACCGGTGGAGGGAATGCAGATGTTAGCATTGAATATAGCGCCGATCTAAGCGCTCTTACGAGATTAGAGGTATTGTATCATAATCACCAATTCTATTGTGAACTAATACTACTAATACCTCTTAACAGCGATACGAATTAACCCTAACGGTGCAATTGTTAAATAATAAATAATAAAAAAAAGAATATCTTTTACAAATGTGTACCTTAAAAATTCTCGCTCAATATCTGTTTACTAGGTCATGTTATGAATAATAAGGGGAAACATGGCCTATGTTTTATTGTCAAAACACACCACACGAAATAGGATATATGTGCGTGTGTTACTTGTGTTGTTTTGTGCTTTTCACACATTAATTCGCAATTAAGAAACATTCTAATAATCTTCGCCACACGTAAACACATACACAAGTTACATGAAATCTCTTGACGAAATGTTTGCTAGTTAAAAGGGTAGAAATAGATAAATACGAAAGATATAATTTGTACACTGAAAAAGGGAAGAGAATTCTAGCATACTCACTCTCAGTACTTCCAATAAGATTTTCTCTTGTACGTAATGACAAATTCACTTTATAACAATCTTAAATACAATTAAAACACTTTCTCTAAATGTGATATTCTAAATTATCCCGTTGATACAGAAAGAAAAAAGCGTAAATTTCTTTGAGGCGTACAACCAAAATAGGAAATCTCTAGCAATCTGGATCGTGAAATATTTGACAAGTTTATTAGTAATTAAACTCAACAATCAAAAGTAAATGTTGCTTTTCTTTTTGCTGAGAATTTACATATCTACTTGATAAGTGCTTAATTCGCATAGTGAATTAGGAGTTGTGAAAAATATCATAAACTGGCGAAAGTATAGAATTCGTTACAAAAATTAACGCCTGCATTACGAAAACAAGAATAAACCAACAAGAATATGACCACGAATAAATAAAAGAGTAAATTTGTTTCAACACAAAGTGTTTTCATATAACTTACGGCGTTGTTTGTTCCGTGGTTATGTTGGGACAGTATCTTATTTTTGAATAAAAGTGAGTGGTGGCTGTGGGAACAAGAAAGCGAATGTTGATGAAAATTTTTCTTTCAATATTGAACACCTTTACCGTAGTATGAGGATCTATTATTCTAACCCACATTTTGCTAACTAAAGTTTTATTTTGTCTTCACACTAATGACATTAATACATAATAATAATGAGACAATTTAGAAAATCGATTGTACACCTACTCATTTGCTAATGCTGCTTGAAATACACTCGCAATTGTTATATTTTACCAAATGGTTGATCTTATAAATTTTGGTTTGAATTTGTCAAAGCCTGAAGTCTGTAATAATCAAAAATATGTTGTTGAAAATATGTATTTTTTTCTTCACGCTCGAGAGAATCTTCGTATGGTTTTGTTTTAAAAAGTTGAACGCCCACTTTTAATTTCAATTTCTATATTTTTTGTCACGTATAACTAGCAGTTTTGAGACAAGTTTGCAAGATAGGTTTTCAAAAGGTTGGGCAATGTCTGCTACACTGGAAGCTCATTCACTATTAAAGAAATAGGAAGGCCATTTTAAAGATGGATGATCACTCAGCATTTTATTAATATGCCCGTACATAATAGTAGAAGTTTATTTAAAATAGTAAATGTTCTTCATAAAAAGTCAATGAAACTTTTTTTTTATTACTCGGATTCTTCAAACTGTACTAATAATAATTTTCTTTTAAAATGTGGTGATATTAATCCATGTGTTCAAAATTAAATTTACCATGTGTAAATTATTTATCCTTGTTATTTATTTTACAACTTTGTAGAGAAAATGCTTTTACAGTTAGGAAGTTCAAAAAATTTTAGAAAATCTTGAACAATTTTATTTCTACACAAAACTTTAATTAAATACCGCTCACTAAAAAGAAGGGAAGTATGTTTCGCTTTGCAATGATGTCCCAGTTACAAAGTGTAAAGAACATAACACTTATGAATTAACAAACAATAAAATTCTGTAAATCAAGTTAGCTAGTTCAATAATATACTCGAAACTTCAATTTTTCTACGTTTTACCAACAATGACAAAAATAAACTCTTAATCAGGATAGTTGATGCTTTATTAACTAGTCTGGGGATACTTAATAACTTGTCATTCTATCTATATATAAGTCTTCAGTGTGTACGAAAAAGTTATTTCAATTTATTTTAAAATCAATTTAAAATATATTTTAAACAATGTCTACAAAAACATTTAAAATTATGTTTTCTACCTACGATTCATATTCAATGACAGAATCAACCAAACCGTTTTCCTAGTGAATGTTACTATAATTCTTGTAATCAAATTAAATAAAAGGAAGTATATTTTGAATATGAGTTTCGTAATTCCATTTAAAAAAAATGAGTCATGATTAAGACGTATTGAATTGATGTATTCCACGTTTTTTTGTTAGTATTAAAATTTCAATTTACATTTCGTTATCTTTTAAAATAATAGAAAATTAATTGGCAAATTACTGAATTCAAAGTTCTTGACAATGGAAACCGCTAATGTTCAGGTGTACTAGTCAAAGTTCTGGACAATAATAAAGATGTATTTACTATTTGGCACAGAGTGATTGAGTTTTAATTTGCACGTTAGGATTGAGGCAATTAGTCCCAGACTATTTGGTATAGTTTGTGGACTTTTTACTAAGTATTACACTCCACAATTTCTTCTTCCATTATTACGAATTGCTCTTCATATAATTGGTCAGTATTGTTTGTTTGCAAGAGAAGTAAAAACAATAATAAAGTATTACTTGTCTGTCTTTGTAAATTGAACTTAAACTTGTTTAAGCTAGTTCTTACCTTTGGTGGATGGGGTCACTTTTTCGATCCTAGCTCGCGCCAAGTGAGCTTTGTAGTGGACAAACACCGCATTGTTCTCGGGGTTCTCGTTTCCTCCCATTTTTCATTCCACAATTTTATTGATTTCTCATCATCACCGTCTTCTTTAGCCTAGTCAGCTTAATGATTTCATTTCTTTTTTTAATTCGCTTAAGTTAGTTAAACTATCGCCTTCTGTTTTTAAATTGATTAACTTATAAAAATCTAATACCACTGTAAATTATTTTTATAATAATTATAAATATTTGCATTTGGATGCATTAGATGAAAAGAGTGACCTAAGAGAAGCTAGTCTCTCGTGGGCTGGAAAGATTAAACTAATTGGTACTAAAACCATGCTTATAATTTTATTGGTTTACAAGGAAATTTACAAGGAAACACCATCAAAAGTATTGTTATATCTGTGGTTAATTACTGGCCAACCTTAAAACAAGAATACAGGTGACATTTAAGATAAATATTTTTTTAAATTGTTGTTTGTTTTTAATGTTATTTTGTCCAATTCTATTCTACTTTTATATCAACGCTAATTTAATGTAGCTAAACTTGACAATGATTTCTTTTAAATGTATTGTACATCTTTGCTTTGAATTCGCCCTCCTTTGTTAAGAAGGGTAGATTATTTCTGTTGACAAGTTATTAGGTACATTTCTTTAGCAATTCCATACACATATAAAATAGTCGAACGAAGTTCTGAAAATTAAATATTAAATTTATCGTCCCACACTGATGATCTTTTAAACAAATGAGACGGGTGATTATATAAAGCGAATCATCTTAGAGGAATTGTGAAATGAGGATGTGAGAGGAAACCGTAAAACCATGGAAGAAATCAGCAGACATGGTGCTATTTACCACCAACTGCCATAGTCTGAGACCAAAGCAGACTCTACCAGTGAGGATTTGTGCCCTCAATAAACTTACCAGTATTTGATATAACATACACAATATTAAAAAAATACATAAACTACTAGCATTAGATTATTTCATATTGGTTCTCAATATATTTTAATAGTAAACACAATATATTCTCTACTTTAATCGTGAAATTAGTTTGTGGATTTATTCTCAATTTATACGCAGACTTTATGCATTGTCGGGAACTTGAAAACTAAAGGTTTATTTTTATCTTAGTATAAGAAAAGCAGTGATGTAATCAAATGGTCATCAACTGTTTCTTCTTTGCACGCGACATCTGACTTTATTTTACGCGTGCTCATTCCATTTTAAATTGTACAGTAGGTGAGAAAAATTCTTTCCGTTTGATGGAATTAATTTCGTAAATAACTTCAGAATGGAAGGAAAGTTGAGCACAGTTTTCAGTAATTAAAAAAAATATATATGTAATTTTTCTGTACGCTCATACCACCGTTATTCCCTAAATAAATTTTACCAAGCAAAAAATCTTTTGTCGCTGACTGTATATGGATGTTTTACATAGGTTTGGTGCAGTGGACAAATGTTCATTTTGAAACAATCAATCGTGAATAACACCAACACTTAAGGAAACTCTCACAATTTTATAGTATTTATTTTAAATTTAAAAAGAAAATGTTATAGAAAACCAAGCGATTTCAGCTACAGTACATGGAGTTAGATTCTTTTCTATTGTACCGAACTAAATTTAAAATTTATTAACTTTAGTTTAGTTTATGTCTTCTACGTCCTTATGCCATACCAAGGACGTATGAGAAACAGGTGGACTCCTGGTGACTCAGTGGTAGAGCGCTCACCTCTGTTGCGTGGAGTCCTTGGTTCGATTCTCGGTCAAGTAAATTTCATGGTGGACAAAGTTGTGTCCGTGGGTTTTCTCGGTGTACTCCCGTTTCCTCCCACTTTGTCATTTCACCAATTCTTCCATCATCATTCATTTGCTTTAGTAATTATCTCCGTTGACCTACATGGGTATAATCATGGGAAATTAAACTGAACTATTTGATTTCATTTAAAGTCCAATTTTAGTAATTTTCAACTTGTTTCACATTTAGGATGTCTACCTGAATCTTGTGTCAGTGGTTAAAAGAAACGCCCAGATGTTGTAAATTGCTCTTATAATAAAAAAAAGTGTTCACTTTTCAATGTATTTAAATGGAGCGTTTAAATCTCTTCTGTTCACTGAAGGACCCATACGAGATGAACTAGTCTTTAAACACGCTCAATACTGTTCGACATACATGTGTACGGACCCTCAAAGTGCTTCTAGAGGCGGTTCGACGTTGTGCCATCTGTTGTTTTCTTATATGAATGAAAACGAATGTCACTCAAGAGTAGACTACAATGTGCTGCCCACTGTTAGATTCCTTCTTATTACATGAAATTATACTTAATTTTGAGAGACGATGCAAAAATTGATGTCTTGGTGATTTAAAATTACCGCCTCTCGCAGCGCCTGATGGATATTCAACTCCGGGCTCGTGGGGTTAAAAGGAGATCAAAGTCACTATTTGGGTTCATATCCGAGACAAGAATTCCCACCGTAAATCGACCGCGGAAACACACGTACAAAAAAAAGGCTTGTATCGTAACTACTTGATCGCTAAAGGGGCACAATTTTCCTCTGAAATAATGTGACTGACTCAGGATTTTGTACACGTGGAGGATGAAGACTTGGTACGAAACGAGATAAGGTCAGTGTAAGTAAATGCGAATTTCCAGCTGGAAGCGTGTAAGGATATCGGTCTCAAAGTGGACGGAAGTACATTATAACTATTTATGATAGTGTCAACAGAAACATTGTAATAAGCAGTAATTATGTAGAGGAGGTGAATAAATTTACATATTTAGGTGTAGTGCAAAGAATACAAATATTGAATTTAGCATTTTACAAAATGTACAATTTATGGTAAATCCTTATCATTCCGGGATTAGGATTAGGAATTAGATTTCTGGGCATTCGGCACCTATGACCATGTTAGCTCGTCATTAGGATTAGGATTAGGAATTAGATTTCTGTGCTTTCGGCATCTATGGCCATATTAGCCCGTCACTAGGATTAGGATTAGGATTAAGATTTCTGTGCTTTCGGCACCTATGGCCATATTAGCCCGCCACTAGGATTAGGATTAGGATTAAGATTTCTGTGCTTTCGGCACTTATGGCCATGTTAGCCCGTCACTAGGATTAGGATTAGGATTAAGATTTGTGTGCTTTCGGCATCTATGTCCATGTTAGCCCGTCACATATGAGGGATGACGTCCCTTGGTGATCACACTATCCAAGAAAAGTGAAGGAAGAAAGGATTTGGGAAGTAAGGAAGCGGCCTGGGATCTGTATGTTAGGTATCATCCCAGCATTTCCCTCTTATGAATGAGGAAAACCCAGGAAAACTTCACTCAGGGTGGCTGGTTTGAAAAACCATGTTGGGCGATGTTTTTGACCGAGTATCACCACCGTGTCATCACTCAGTAAAGAACACTTTATCATCCGAGTAACATCGAAATATTAATATATAAAAAGAAACTCTGAAGTATAATTCTGTCTTACTTAATAATATGTGGAAGTTGGTCATTTATGTGCAGAGAATGATCTGAAAATTATTTAGAAAAAAAAAGTTTGTAAAGAATGGAAATACGACCAATTGAATAAATTTAGAATGAAATTAAATGAAATTTTTCAGTTTAGCGTGTCACGATTGCATCTTTTAGGCTAAGGGAAACGGATAATTAAGGCAAGTGAACGATAATGGAAGAATTGGTGGAATGAGAATGTGGGAGGAAATAAGAGTACCCGAAACGAAACACGGACACGATGTTGTCCACCACAAACTTACTTGGCCGGGAATCGAACAACGGACCTGACGCACCAGAGGTACGAGCTCTGCCACTGAGTCACCACAGCCCCTGAATGAATTTACAAAGCTACAAAACGTTGAACTAGGGAGCAAAGTGACTTCGTCATAGAACACAAGAGGCGCGCCCACATGGGATTCTACCCGCAGCTCATACACCCAAAAAAGTTCATAACTCGGCTTACATTGTATACTTTCTTATTAAAACTATACTTGCTAAGCAAAGAAGCTTGCAATTATTTGATTTTCACTTCATTTGTACTATTTCTTTCCTTATAAAAACAATCAATTTCATGAATTTCTCTGATAATTTAGATGGAAGAACTTGACAATTACTTATCGTCTTTTCGGATGCAGAATAATACCGGTTGATGTATTGGAGGCGCCAACCTTTGGATCCATCTCAACAAAAATTTCTGGGTGTGCGCGTGTTGATTACTCAGCCCAGGTGAGAAGGGTCTGTGGTTTCATCACGGGCCATGCGAGTTTATAGAGGAAAACCTTTAGTAATTGGATTTTCTCGAAGTTCTCCTATTTCCTCTTACATTGCAGTTTATGCTGGAAATCATCGAGGAATTTGATTTTCTCGAAATTCTCCTATTTCCTCTTACATTGCAGTTTATGACGGAAAGCATCAGGTAATTCGATTTTCTCGGAGCTCTCCTATTTCCTCTTACATTGCAATTTATGCTGGAAAGCATCGAGTAATTCGATTTTCTCGGAGTTCTCCTATTTCCTCTAACATTGCACCATTTCTTTATAATCATTTATTTTTGTTGATAATTCCTCTCCTTCAGTTTACAGAACATAATCGTTTGTCGTAAAACTACAAATATTTCATATCATTCTAAATGCCAGTCGTCAGAATTGCTACATATAAGTGCGAGGAGCAGTCAGAAAGTTCAAGAAACGTTGTGATGCAATCACTGTGAATCTTGTACAGTGCAGTCCTTATGTTCCCTAATTATGAATATGACAAGTGTGAACAGGTCATAACAGTCAGTGTACGAGTAGTTTAGCCAGATGGAGGAGTATGTGGTGACCAGTTGGTGGAATATTGCGGTTCAAACAATGCATAAACGTCAAGCTCATGTGCAAATTGGATAAATCTGCTTTAGATACTTACTTTGATAGCCTTAAAATTAGTTTACGGTGTCAGTGCTTTAAAGAAAACAGCACCGATACTCGTTTCGCCACGTAGAAGATATCAAAACAAACGTGACGGCTGAACTTCGGAAGATACCAAAAGAAGACTTTCGTCTCTGCTTTTAGCAATGGCATCCGCGGTGGAGGAAGTGTGTATGTTCCGAATATGCCTACTCTCAAGGCGACTAGGTAAATGTGTACTTATGTAAAGAACAAGAGTAAAATTTCGGGAACTTTTTGACCGCTCCTCGTATGTATCATACTTCTAAAATAGAAAGATATATCGTTGGTTGGTTGGATTTGACCTTGGTGTCCCTTTGAGCAACGACGTGCACCTACTTCTTCACGTGAGATCATAACTTCCGCCGGTAACCAAAATCCGGTACAGGGGCCGCGTTGGCTCAGTGGTAGAGCGTTCACCTCTGGTGCTTGGGGTCCTGGGTTCGATCCCAGCCTCCGCCAAGTGAACTTTGTGGTGGACAAACACCGTGTGCGTGGGTTTTCTCGGGGTTCTCCCGTTTCCTCCCACTTTCTTCATTCCACCATTTCATTCATTGCTCATCATCACCGTCTCCTTTAGCCTAACCGGCATAACCGTGGGACGTAAAACTCAAAGATTTCATTTTTCAAAGTCCGGTACAGAAAGCATATAGCCACGAAAGGGTGGCTAGCATGATGTATAGAGTCTTGTTGGGGAAGTCTAGTGTAAAAGGACATTTGGGAAGGCCAAGAGAAATTTGTGAAGATAATAAAAATATCTTCCGAAGAAGACGGCTAACAACAATTCCGAGTAGATTGGTTTGTCGCGGTGGGACAGGATCCATTGACTTAGAACCAATCCATCAAGCAGTTACATCGATTATTACGCTAATAGATGGTGCTAGTGTCAATGTCCATTTACTTTAGCTGCCATCTGGAAAGAATCGGTGTAACTATTTGATGGATAGGTAGATATTCTCTAAGATTCTTTATCTACGACGTCGCCACATAGTGCAATTCGCGTCTCGAGACGGGAAACCTAAAGGTATACAATTATATATATTTTTCGCTTTATTTTGACTTATAGAATAACGATCTGTAGTCTTTGAGCGCCATTTTTCTATATAACCCTTATTCACTACAAATTCAGCAAGGAAATTATATAATTACTAGAAGATGGTGAAATTGAGGTTCTTTTCGAGACAAAGTTTCTCGTCTCGAAAAAGATGCGAAAATTATGTCTCGTCTTGAAAAATATCTTTTCTATCGTAAGTGCTCTGTCTCGTCTCTCCTCGTCTCATCGGTAACCATAGAAATAATGTACAGTCTACTAAAAATCAACTGATTTTAGACTTAGAAAGAGAGTAGCTAGACTTTTGTGTTCTGATAACAATGTGATAATTACTTTGCACCTAATAATAATTATTTTTCTCCCGTTATGAAAAAAATAAAGATCTTGTAAACAATTTGTGTACTAAAAGAGATTATTTCAAAGGCAGGTGGGTGGAGAAATCTCAAAATACTTTTATTGAAGCTAATTAACTCTTTAATTTAAACACTTCTAACAAAATGGGAAAGCATTATAGAATACCTTAATTTCTGATAGAACTAATCATCTTCTTAATTCTAGTTAGTTGAATGTTCAAAATTTTAGGACTAACAAACTAATAATGAAAAATTTAATTTTAAATATATTTTTGGGAGACCTAGATAAAAAGAAATATGGCCTAGGTTACCCCAGCTGAGGGAGGTTTCTTTGTGTTTCTTTCGTGTGACCAAGTAAATGTCAAAGAGTTTATTTAGTTCAAAAATATTATTTTACCAGCCAAAGAACAGTATAGGATACGCCTTAAAAACCAACAAAATTTCGCCTCACAATTGAATCAGACTTGGTTCAATTCTACACACTCATGTTCTGACGTTTCTGCCTAAAGCTAGGTTGCCATGCTGCAAGAATCTTGTAGCTGTCATTAAGAAAATCTTGCAATCCCATCTTTCTATTTACTGTTTACACATTACAACTTTCTGAGAGCACAAAAGGTATCTCCATCCATGCAGCACTGCACTCTACTGGACAAATAGTCAACCTCCTCCTTAACAACAAGATTTCTGACACGCTTCCCCTCCCCGTTCAAAAAGAATTCGTCGTTTCGGAAGCGGTGAAACTGTTTTCTTCTTTATTTCAGTGGGAGGGCGATAGCAGGTAGCAAGCATGACGACTCAGAAAGTTGCACATGGTGTGACTCCTTGCAAGATGAAGAAATTGTTGCATGTTCCTTTCAAGACTATGTTTACATGTAGGGCTACAAGATTCTTGCAACATGACAATCTAGCTTAAGTAACAGAAAAAATTAACACATCAGAAAAGTACTTGCTGTGCACACGAGGGAAAATAAACTTATTCTGAGAAGAGATACTCAGTAGTTTCAGGGAATAACAAGCAGTAATTTTGCAGAAATTGAAACAAACTTCGTTATCTCATAAACCCAAATTCTTAATTTATTAACATTTTCAATGCATACATCCAAAATCGGATCATCGTAAACAAATTTCCCCGTAACTTTAGAATATTATACAATGTAAACCAATTTAAACTACTGTTCTATTCAGACAAATGAAGTTAATTCGATACCGGAATGAATAAATAGTGCTTTAATTGCTGAATTCCGCCACAAATTATTAGCAAACATATTTTATAAAAGTAAACAAACGTTTGAACTTAACTATTAAAAAAATCTATGTCCTGAAGTAGTTGTGATCTTAAAACAATCAATGCCGTTAGAGCTGATATGTGAAAAAATGTAGGACCGCGATGACTTTGTAGTAAAACGCTCAACTCTGGTGCGTGGGGACCCTGGATCAATCCCAGCTATCGCCAATTGTGGGGGACAAACACCGTGTGCATGAGTTTTCTCGAGGCTCTCCCGCTTTCTTCATTCTACCATGATCATCTATCTCATTATTACCGTCTTAGCCTCAGAGCATAACCATGGGACGTTAAACCTCACAATTTTTTTGTAAAGTTGACCTTGAATTTAAGAATTCTAAACAAAAACTATAACCAAATGTACTTTTGTTACTACTCAAACTGTAGCAAATATTCGCCTTTTCTAGCTCAATTTGATAATGGGTGTTACTAGATTCAAACGAATTGTGCAAATAATAATTGAATATGTTAAAACTTCAGCTTTATCATGTTGTACCTTCTTGTAGAAGTGAATAGTGATGAATAATACGCTGAATACTTCATTACAGTAATTGCATTTAGATGAGATGAATGAAACAACTTCTAAAACAAACGTTATACTATAATCATTGAACATACAAAATAAGCACTGTATTCTAGAACATACGAAGGAAACGTTACACTCGAGCACATGTAAAACAAACGGTATACTCTAGAATGTACGAAAATAAACGTTATACTGTAGAACATATAAAAGAAACGTTGTCCTATAGAACATACAAAAGAAACGTTATATTTTAGAACATCAAAAAAAATGTTATACCCTAAAACATACAAAGAATATTTAGCAAGATTGTAACTCGTTATACATTTACGAAGTATAACACTTTGAAACATCAGCGTCAATTGATGCGATAATATTGCTATTTTCCAGAACTATGAAAAAGTTAAATATTTTAAAGTCAAGATATAATTACATAAATTTATAATTAAACGCTCTTTAGAACTTTGATTATAAAATTCTGTAATTTTCTGTTTTTGCAATCTGGTAGTTAAGTTGTTACTGCTATCGCCTTTGATTCGGAAGACTTCAATTCGATTTCTAGTAAAAGTATTTCTGAATTGAACCGTACATTGGGCTTGTCGATCTACATCCCACATAGCCTACGTGCTAAGAAATAACATTATACCTTGGGGGAAAATGCTATAGTTTTCAACATTTTAATACTTTTTGTACGATTTTAAAGAAGTAATTTGTAAAACTGAAATTAACAGTTTGATTTTAATATGGCATTTATCTGACCACACTGAAAGAAATAAAACAAAAAACTCTCTTAGGATTATCTCCCACGGATATGTATGAAAAGTGGGTCTCTTTAAAGAGAGACACACATTTCATAATTTCACGTGGGTAAAGTAATGAAGTTGAATCTGAGCCTTGGACAACTTCAGTAAATGATAAAATAAAAATTAAGTAACTAACCTAACGAGAGATTTTTGTGTTATATTTTAATGAAGGAGAGATTTAAAAAACTGAAATATATTGAACAATTATTTTCTTCTCATTTCAGGACAAAATTCGCCTTCTCCAGGAAGATTTGGAAACTGAACGAGAAATCCGCCAGAGAGTAAGTAAAAACGAAAATGTAACTTGTCTTGATTTTATGTTAACGTCAATCCACTGTTGCATATTTTCATATTTGTATGTACTTTAAATTTTCTATGAAGGGTACAGTGTTATAACCAGCAGCCCCCAACTTTTCTTTCTCAAACACGAAACTTCCTTTCAAAAAATTTAAAACAAAAAAGGTGATAGCTCCTTCAAATGAAAGTAGTTTATTTTACTGAACTAAAGTAACTTTCATACTAAAGTAAGTGAAACAATAATTGAAAAATACTATATTTGTTCGACTGTAAAGATGAAGTTCTTTGCACTGACTTTACAGTTAAAAACTTGTGGTAATTAGTTTTGCTTAATAAAATAAATGATAACATACTATTACTTGAAGACGGATTTTTTTTTTGAAGTTATAAATATTTAACCGAAAAAAGAAACATTTTAAAGAGAAACTACTATCTATTCTTATTTCTAAACATCCCAAAATCAAACAATAGATTATCAAATCTCAATTAACCTCTATTAATCACCACAGCGAATCTCAACAGTTGTGTTGCAAAAGCACTGGTATGTGACTCATTCCCATGTGCTGAGGCGTGAATTATGGAATTTGGAAACAAAATTATGCCATACATAAAGCCTTCCAGTCTTGACTATACACGGCACATTTTATTGTTACCATGAAGTCTTTAACAACACGCTAAAATCACTTTTGTGGTCCTTTTGTTTGACGTACACAGTATTTTCTAGATAAACTTATAATATTAATCAATAAAAAAATATCTAGCTTAAGTGTGTCGTGATGTCGTGAGCACTGGTGTTACCATCCTGAAGAAGTTGAAAATCGCTGAAGTATTGCCTATCTATGTAATCCAATGCTAATGGTTTACACATGTTTCAGGCACCTATTTGCCACGTAAGTCGATTATTGTATACAAAATATTAGCTTGGCATCAATGCTGATGTGGCCAGAGACAATGTTTTCTGTCGTTGTGTTAACAACTCTGTGAGATTTTCATGAATATCAGTCTATTAGTTTTAGAGGTGTTTCAGAGATTATGATTGAACTCTTGACTATAAAGTCTGGATTGTAGTCCAGAAATGTTTTCCAATTATTCGTCATTATTGTCAAAACGCTTCTCAAACTATGACTTCTTATAACCTTTGGCAATAGATCAATGAGAAGAATATATTTTTTTCTTACGTCGGTTTAAAACACATGGATAAGACGCAGCATTCTAACATTCTTATGCATAATTTACACTTGGTGGGTGACCCAAAGGAATAACATAACCAAGCTTAAATTCTTAGGTCGGTGGGTCAGAAATTATTAAATATTTAAACAACCTTATTCAATTGATTCACCTAGAGATTAAAACTTCATTTAGTTCTTCCTGTACATATTCCTTTTCGATTTCTATTTTCCTCAACACCCTGTACCCTTCATATTTCTCTTGTGAATTACGTGTCGTAAGTGAAAAAATAACGAACTTGTCTTCGGTAATTATACTTGTAAATTTTCAACAGATTCTAAGCATAGTTATATATAATATGAAAACAAACAAATTATTCTTTTACTACAATTTATGGGTTACTAAACTGTTTACAAATGTCTTCAAACTGCGCAATTGATTTCTTGGTACGGCACTGCAATTCGAAATCCAAGCTTTAGATCTGACAACTGTAACTCTCTATGCTCTGCTATAGCACAGACAATATGAAAACCGTTAAGCTTGTGTATTAAATAATATTTGCTTCGGTGTAAAAAATAATTATTAATTTGTATACTACCGTATCGATCTTACATATAAAAATAAGCGCACAGTTCTGTGTGTACGAAAAGACCTGCAACTCCTCTTATCAGCTGTTTATTATTTTATAGTAGTTTCAGTTGGGTAATTCTTATCTCATTGAGACAAAAATGTTAACACAGCTTTTATATCAGATATTCTTTGCATATTACCTTATCAATCTTATATATAAAAATGTGCGCAGAGGTCTGTCCACATAGTAAGATCTGTAACTCTTCTTATCAACTCGAGTGGTTCTTCTACAGAAGTTTAAACTGGGCAATTCTGATATTGCGATTAGAAATGTTAACACACCCTTTATATCTGATTATTTGTATACTACCGTATCAATATTACATATAAAAATATACACAGAGATCTGTACACACGAAAAGACCTGCAACTCTTCTTATCATTTGAGGTTATTATCCTGTAGCGGTTTAAATTGGGTATTTCTTATCTCATTGAAGCTGTTAACACAGCTTTTGTATCACGTATGGATAATAAACGCCTCTTTCAATGCTAGTTTGCTAAATTGCGCATACATGATATATGGTTGAATGATACGTGGATACCTACAAATTTATTCAGATTAGTTAATGACACTGTTTCTACAATATTATCCCCGTATTGGATTTGCTACTCTATACTGAGGTTTAAAGCACGGCAACAATCTGCACAATGAGGATATTAGACCGGCTCAAAATATGTACGTCTTTCTATGCTGAGGAATAACCACAGACAAATTTTTTGCACTGAATTGTTGACAGTTGTGAGGAATGAATCTAGAATGACCTATGGCATCAAAAGTTGAGGGTTCCTTGGCTAAACAAATTGTCATCCTCAAAAGGTTTTGTTGGTGTGCTGATTTATAGCAGAAATAATTCAAGGAAGCTGAAGCTACAAATAAAGAATTTTATTGTTTAAAAATACTAGATATATGGAACCAACAACTTCGCCACAAGCAGCCAGCACTGGTAAAAAAAATAACATTATGGTCTTGCCTCATTGTGACTAAAGCTAAGCTAGCATTACGCTACTTGTAGTATGTAACCCTTCACTTTCCATATTCATCATAGTGTCAGCAATTAATTGTTAGTTTTCTCTTACAAACTTTAATATAGGGGTGCAGGAATGTTCCTAATTTTGAGGAAAGTGAAAAATTGAAAAGTTTGATGCAACAAGGGCGTAAGTCTGAAACATGCAGTTCTAGAAAAACGATGTTGAAAATTTAAGTAGTGTTTTTTTCTTACATAAAACAATGTAATATGCCGCATTTTATTCCGATATTGAATTGAAATGTTACCAGGAGGCTAAACAAGCATGGCAAAAGCCACAAATGCGTTTGATTAAGAAACAGTTGCAGAAAATGAGTGTTCAGTATTCTTTCTTCAGAATTCAGATGAAGTACAGTGTATCCCTTGCGCTTGCTGAATCCTATAGGACAGCCAGTTACAAATCATCATAGATGCACATTGTGCATCGGATGAGCTCTTGGCGTCTCAATCATCGCTAAGTTTTAAACAGAATATTTAATTTGCCATATACGATTGGAAGGATTGACAGCGATAATTCCTTTGACTAAAGGAAAATTATAGTTTTATAAGGGGTGGATATGTCGGTATTTCAAGTACTCTGTACAAGCCCTACGCATCTAGAATTATGAAATAAATTACAGTGGCTTGTATTAAGTGCCAGAACTATTGTGTACTCTTGTATTGATAGGTACGAATTCCCAAAGCCTCCCTCAAGATAAATTTTATGAGTAGAGATGAATGTTTGTTTATTATTGTTCTTTATACGAATCTACAACATTAGCTAGACATACTTCTAGATGCTTGTAGGGAAGACACAATAGGATATTGTATTTTAAAATAATACGTATGAACAGGGACGTTCAAAATTTAAAACATACTTTAAGCTCCTCAAGATAAACAGCTCAATCAGCTTTACTGTGTTTCAGCTTACTTTCCGTTTAACCCATGCAAAGTACTGCCATTTATGCTAGTGCTGAATAAAAGAAACACTTATTGTGAAACGAAATGTAACAATTATTTACAGATACTTAAAGAAGAAAGTGAAAGGAAGTTGAAAACAGAGAAAAAAGTATCAAAAATGATAATAAGAATACAAATTACATATTGGTTTCGTTTATTGGACTTAGGTTGCCATAGCCCAGGCTCCAAAGAGACGAGATTCCAATTTGCGTAAAACTCATTTTAGGTGTAAATATCGAGCTTATGCTTTCCTCTTAGCTGAGCATTTCGCTGCTTGTATTGGTGGTTTCTTCAGTAATGAAGGTCGTATGAAGGTCAGTCTGAACAAGCTAAAAGCAGGAAAACCAGTAAGACGGTCTAAGAAAATTCATGAGAACGGTATTAATAACCAAATTAAATTTAGCCTAATGACTATAACTTAGCTTTCTTCTACGAAGTCCATAAATCATGCATGACAAGTACTTAAAGCTTTATTCACACACTTTTGTTCCTAATATGAATACAGGGATTTTAACAGCAATCTACATGGTCATTCTCGTTCCGTCCGTACAATGATCTAATTTTAGCTTCTCTTGAGAATATATTCAAATGACGGCTGTGAGAAACTGCTTGAAAGACGGGTTGGAATGTTCTCGTCTTCCAGTAGACATTGCGTAAATAGATTGTTGATACGTGCCGATGTCTATACTGTACTGAAATAGGAGAAACAACACGCATACGAGTGTGGGAGTTCCATGGAGAACAGCCAAACAACTGCAGATGGTTGAAGAAAGATTTTGCGAGAAAATCAACTAGATCCTAATAAGAAATATTGTTTATGAGGCTAGGAGACATACATTTCTGAACTTTAATATTTTATGCGACTTTAGCAACATTGTAAACTTTTCAGCTAGTTGGCTGCAGTATGGCAGAGGGAAACTTTTATGGTGCTCGTTCGTGTTAGATCTTAATAAAGTTAGTTTGACCCTGAAACTGGACTACAAAAGTTTGTAGATAAAAAGTTTAACCTGCTGAAAGTTTCTTTGCTACTAGCACAGCTAGAAAATAAAATTTTACTGAACAAGAAAACCATTTTCTGTAATCAAAATGTCGTTTGTATTTACAATGTGCATAGTTTCCTTAACAAGTTTGTTGGTGGAGATTCTTCGTTGGCTTCTACTTTCAATTCGTGCTCAAAGAAAGAAAAGAGACTTATTTATACAACTACGACAATTTATTTCTATGAGATTAAGTTATCGTTGAGAGAGGAGATAAATCTATGGACGAAGCTAAGTCACAAAAGCTCTAGTCAATTTCGTTCTCGATCTTTTTACTTTAAATGCATGTCGCACTGCCCACTGCAGAAAAAAATGTCAGTTTTTTTATTCCACTTTCCACTTTAAAATATATTTGGTGCTGTGGTGAATAGTCTAGATCGATATGTTAGAAAGAAAAAGTAGATCGATCTGCTTAATATATTAAATCGATAGTTTGGAAAGTAATAAGCAGATCGATCTAGATCGGTATCTTGGAAAAGAAAAAGCAAACTGATCAACTGAATATCTAAATCGATATTGTGAAAATAATAAGCAGATCGATTTGTTGAATGGTCTGAATTGATATTTTGGAAAAGCAGATTCATCTGCTGTATGTTCTAGATTGATATTCTGAAAAGGAATGAACAGATCAATCTTGCAGAACACAATAGAAAATTACAAGAGTTTATTCTTTGATAAAAGGGAAAGAACTAACCATAAGATAAATACACTGATAAACCAGATGAATGTCCATTATTTCACACATCTAAAACGGATAACATTTTAAATATTGGATTGAGCGTTTTTTCTTTTACATTTACATTAAACAAGCAAACTACAACAAACGAATCAATGATATTCTTGGCTTCTCCTGATTGCTCAATATGTTTTTCGACGCCTCTGTGATAGGAATCTCCCGGTCTTGATCAAAGAATTCGTCCAATCAAGCCATCAATTGAATATTATTATTGAACGATATACTACGCGAAGTGTTTGAAAGAGATGAAAATCTGACGACATCAAGTCTGGAGAATGAGGCAGAACTTCCCATTCGTGTGCATGAATCACTACTTTTGTCATATTGGCAAAGTGAGGATGGTCGTTGTCGTATTTATTTGCAGAATTACTTTGTTTTGAACACAATACATCGGCTTTGTCAATTTGCTGGTCATTTGACGTGTATTTTCGTGAAAAAAGGGATACTATCACTCTTCATCAAACTCCATTGGTAAAGCGAAGTGTGATCCGTCATTGAGGTCACAATTCTGATTTCCGAAGACCGAAAACCAAAGGGGGGATGGTACTCTGACGCATTGTTCCTCCTCCATACACGCCATAAATCTCACGAGCAGCATCAGCAGCCTTAACAATTTGATTAAATGTGAAAAGTAAGTGGTGTTGAAAATACAGTTTTGTCCACTTGATATTCCATTCTGCTGTTCTGAAAACATAGAAAAGTCAATAAATTTTTTTAAAAAAAGAAGAAATCAAAGTACACTATTTTGTAGAGGAAACAACTTTATTTTAAATAGCATAAAAACCTTTGCCAATGCAGCATTTTTAAAATTTAAAAAGCAAATGAAATACATATAGCCGTAAAAAATCGTCTTTTGTTTGTTGTTTTGATTTTTTTCTAAGATTGGTCTTTAATTACTATTTAATCGTTACTTGTTTTTATTATGTCTCATAAAGTGATTTTTTTAAAAAAAATCCATTGTCCAAATCCAAAGACTACATAACGTAATGTTTTACATTATTTTATTGCAGATCAAGATCTACTGCGATACTAAATTTGATTCTGATCGAATGATTTACGTATACATGGGTTATTGTTTCCGAAAATACTAAGCAAAATTTCACACAGCCCATAACTCGGAAAGCAACAGCGTGTACAACGTAATATTTTACACACTTATGTACCAGGTTAAGATTTACCACCGTGTTAAGTTTGATCTTAATCGGATAAGCTCAACTTAAATGTCTGATTTTTCAGGAAAAAAACAATTGAAGGAAGAAAACATTTTTGAACTATTCCTCAAACAATAATTTAGATAAATGAAATCAAACCTTTCAAGAAAGAAGCATTTACATTTGAATAATCATATGGCTTTAAATCTGGGTTGCAGACCAGCCATTCATGAACACCATGTCTCCTAATCCAACCATTTGAGAAATTTCCATGATCCCATTCCTGGACCTCATTATTGTATTATGCGGGCACACCGTCGTGCATAAAAAAATGTAATTTGTTCCACACAAAATTAGGGGCCACACATAAGTTCCAAGTCTATGGAAATATCTTTCGCCATTCATTGTGTTTTGTATAAAAAGGACCAACAACCAAGAACTGCAGATAACGTCAGACCACACCGAACGCTCCTGTGATTTTTCCACACATGTGTTTAGGTTATCGTGAACCCATAAATGACTTTGTGTCTGGTCCGAACCGTTTGATAATAAGTTGCAAAGTGATAGGGCAGTGCTTCATGTTAGTGGATTTCTGAACAGTCGTCATTATCAACCCAAGATAATTTCTGCAAAGTCCATGTGCACGTCACAGCCTCAAGAAACCATTATTGCAAGTTACCATAGCTTGAAAGAGAGATCCTTCTTCAGGATGGTGGCAGCTGCATTACGTGTGAGAGGGCTTTGACGAACTCCTTGATGCACTTATTTCTTTGGATTCCTCACGAACATCTCATAAACTCTGAGAATGTTCTTTGATGTTCTCGAAGTGGATGATCTTCTCAATCTCCTTCCATCAGCAACACTACCTTTTGTTATTAACTATTTGTGAACATGTTCGATTGTTCTTCTATTATGTATCGCATGGACTCCTCGTTCGAGCCTTCTCCACTTTTGCATTCAATCATGAGATACCAAGACTTCACATCAAGCTGCTATTCTTACTCGCTTTTCCGTGCTTAGCACAGATGGCATTTCCACTCACACTGCAAAGAAAACACACCAAACGAATTCTCAAGGGCTGTTCCTTCTAAATATACTAATTATATAAAAATATATGGAGTGACTCTTTGGAATTACTTCTCAGACAATCAGCTTCTCTTCCACTTCTAAACTTTCCTGAATATTGTTATTTTCTCCGCTACTTTTATTCAACAGTTTCTCCTCGTCTCTACCTTTTAGCCAGTTTATTTTCGTCCTTCATTAATTTTCTTCTCAAAGACAAAAAATATTCAAAATTGAGCCGTTACACCAGACAGGAAGCAGTAACAAAATTGAACCAGTAGACTAATGAGACGGCCAATAGGAAAATTGAACCATTAGACGACCAGTGAGGAGAGCAATAAGAAAAATGAACCGTTAGACCAATGAAGAAGGTAATGAGAAATTGAACCGTTAGCCCAGTGAGAAGAACGATAATAATATTGAGCCGTTAGACCAATGAGAAGACCAATAAAAAAATTGAACCGTTAGACCAACGAAGAAGGTAATGAGAAATTGAACCGTTAGCCCAGTGAGAAGAACGATAATAATATTGAGCCGTTAGACCAATGAGAAGACCAATAAGAAAATTGAACCGTTAGATCAATGAAGAAGGTAATGAGAAATTGAACCGTTAGCCCAGTGAGAAAGCCAATAGGAAAATTGAACCGTTAGACCAGTGAAGAGGGCGATAAGAAAATTGAACCAGGAAGGTAATAGGCAATATTATATCGTACAACTTCAACCGAACTCATTAAATCTATATCAAACTTGGCTTACTGATATACCATTAACTACTCTGTAAGGGTGTGATTTATTACTGTGTGCAAGCTTCTGGCTTTTGAGCTACAGGTAATCAAATTCGGTATTCAAACTTAGAAAAATTCCTGCGAAATAATTTTAATAAATATTTGCTTTTGAAGTCAATGGAGCACTTGTATTCATTCTTAATCATATTCATATTTCGAACGTTTGTATTTGTTTTATTTGTTTGTTTTGCAATCCATGCTTTTGTATTGTGTATCATACCACCTTACTAAACACAATAACCTAGGAAAGAATAAATGGAAACAAATGAACTGGGGTTATCTAAAATATAAAGATATGTTCCTTTTTTTTTTTTTTTTGTAAATTTTAGTTCATTGTATCTACGCAGCGAAACGGAAAGAAAGAATCTGAGTTTGGGATTATGTGTTTTACGTCCATATGCAACACCAAGGTTATAAGAGAAGGGTGCCTATTATGAAGAAGGATTTGAATTCAATGCAGTTGGCGAGCTCGCAGACCACCATACAAGGTTAGCCTTAAAATATGGGCCGTTCCTCACTACTCCATATCGCATCAAAGAGAGCTGGAGCACAGGGTCACTGTACTAATCTAAACCAATACAATATTCTAAAATCTATGCATGTCGCAACGACAATAAGTAATAACCGAAAGACGAGATACTGAAGATACTTAGGGAGGCGCGGTGACTCAGTGGTAAAGCTCTTATCTTTTGTGCGTGTGGTCCCTGATTCAATCACAAGCCAAGTAAGTTTGTGGTGGACAACATTGTATCCGTGGGTTTTCTCGGGGTACTCCCGTTTCCTCCCACATTCTCATTCCACTAACTCTTCCATCATCATTCACTTCTCTTAATCCTTGTCTCCCTTAGCCTAAAGGGCATAATCGTGAGACGTAAAACTGAAAAAATTAATTTAATTTCATTTTGAAGTAATTAAATTGCATCTCCTCAGGTCTCAACCTCAGTTTGTCGATAATATTGAATCCTGGTTGTACACAAAGAGACAAAACGTATGTGGCATACGTAAAAGCGTAGGTTACATGTGTAAATCATGTAGTTTTTGAACTTAAAGTAGGACTACATATAATATTCTGCAACAACCGTATAAGTGAAACGTATGTTTTATAATATTGTCCATATAAGTGTTCCATCTATATGTACTTTCCGTACGACTTTATATAGTCGATAAAAATTTAATATACAGATGTACGTATATAACATATATCTGACATATGTAACATACGTATATATATGTAATATACGAAAAACTGTTAAATGTCAGACATCGGGCAGCTGCGTGATGTAACATCTAAGCTGGGAAAAGGTAGTATATCGAGAAATGCTCCGTACAGACTGCCGTAGTAAACATATGGATTCCATATACTTGTACAATATACCGCTGTCCGGATAACGGATTTTTTTAGTGTATTGGTAGAAGAAATGTTTTGATTTTTGTTAAACAAATTAACTTTATAATTGAAATAAGTTTCTAATAATATCAAAAATGACGATCTTCCCATTTGATACAATATACTGATTATAAACAGATGCTCCACTTTGAACCTACATATATTCTGTCATTTGTTTTATAAATAAAACTCTTTTGCATATATATTGAGAACTATACAGTTGATGCAGAAAAGAAATGGGATAAAATTCCTAGTTTTGCGTCCCTCCATTATTGGTTTCAGACTAAAGGGAACTGAATGATTCGTAAATAGACCTTAGTGATGAACATACACAATGTGACGACAGATTTCATAAAAAAAACTTCTTCCAAATTGTTTTATCACTATTTTTAGCACAAATTTTAGCCTAGGTTTTTCGGTGATTTTAAGGGGAACCAACTAAAGAGTTGTCTGTCGAATTACTTTTCGAAGAACAAGAATGCAACAGTTGCTAGCCATGTCTACTTGAATGGACTTCGAGTTAAATCACGCGAAGAGTGTTGATGTTTTTACAGATATACGATAAATAGGGAGACATGCCAGTTTTCCAATAACACAGAGTTGTTTCCTTCAAGCTATTGTAGAGTTTCTGGGAATTTGTTTCTTTTCGTGGAACCTGTCTTGTATTAAAATTCACAGAAATTGCTCTAAGTATGTAGCACAAACTCTTTGATTGTAGACACACAAACACACAATATTTTTTTCATCTTTCGATTCCATCAACCGGCATATCTCCGTCATACCACAAACTACTATCTACACGCGTCGTTGTGTCTAATTTCATTTGTGGTATTTAGGGCCGAATTAACAGTCTCTTCTTCCCTACGCAATACTTCCAAAATGCCCTCGAAAAAGTAATGTTACTTCAAATATATTCTATTTACTGAATTTGAAGTTGATGATGTTGTTATTACCCTTTCTAGAATTGTTGACAATTTCATGTTTTGGTCGAGCTTACGGTATTTACCTGGAGTTGGCTGTACGGTGTTTATCTGGAGTCGTGAGGATAACTAGGAATCTATCTGATATAAATAAATAGCAAACTCTGATCAAGAAAAACAAGTACACCGATCGCAATGTGCTGATCACACATCCCACAGCTTTTAGTTTAATAGTCGTGACTGTGACTCTGATATACATGGTACTTAAAGAAAAAGTTTAGTATAAAAAAAGTAAACGAATTATTTTCATGGAATTGGGTTAATTTAGTATGTTTCAGGACTCCTCCCGAAAGACTATTTAACTAATCTCCAAAATTTTTATGAAACTAATGCAGTGTTGATTTTGGGGGTTATAGTTAAATGTAATTCAAAGATTCACTGAGTTCAATTCTGTAAAAGTAGAAAATATGTAGTATTGGAGTAGTTTTTCCTAGAAAGTAGAAAATCTGTGTCAATAAAGAAGAGTTATCCATATAAAGTAGAGAATCTGCATGAACGGTATTATCTAGGTCACAATAACTGTTAGTTGTGCCTATTTCTCAATAGGAGCTGGCACAGGCTCATGCTCACCATCCTCAAAGAAGTTCATGCTCACTGATTTCATTAAGGGTTACGCAAGCTCAGACTCACATTCGCTCAAACTTGGGATCTTTATTTTCAGTCAATCTCGCGCTAGCTGGATTTCGCACCTTTCATGTATCTCCATGGGCTCGTGCTTGCTAAGGGTTCGGGCTTACTATCCTCAAACGGTTCACACTTGCTCGTGCTTGCAAATTCAGTGAAGGAATTTTCCATATAATGTAGAGAATTTGATCATTCAAATAGTTTTCCATAGAAAGTAGAGAATCTGATCATTGAAAGAGTTTTCCATAGAAAGTATAGAATCTGATCATTGAAAGAGTTTTCCATAGAAAGTAGAGAATCTGATCATTGAAAGAGTTTTCCATAGAAAGTAGAGAATCTGATCATTGAAAGAGTTTTCCATAGAAAGTAGAGAATCTGATCATTGAAAGAAATTTTCCATAGAAAATAGAGAATCTGATCATGAAAAGAGATTTAAATAGAAAGTAGAGAATCTAGAACAATCTCCCGAACGATGATGTATCAATATGATCTATTCTTTCCTCAAGAACCTCATTGAAGACCGATTCGCTCGGACTCAAATTCTGGTTTGTTATACATTTCTAACGCTCATGCTTACAAATGCAAACTCTTAATTATTAAGCTAAAGGTCTATTTGGCCTTACAATTGAACTCTCAAGTTCGGACAATGTAAATCTGAACTCTTCGAATCGCTTACAGCAGCCATTCTCCTATCTCTGCACATATAGTTTCGCTCTTTTGAGTAGAGTACTAGCAAAATCCTACCAATATAATGATGAAACATTCAAACCTTTTTCAAATAACGTAAGCAATTCGAGAAAATTCTAGACGCCATTCCATTTCATTCTAGAAAAAGAAAAAGGAAATCTCGGTTGCTTCTTAACGAACTCTTGAAATAATTCTCAGATGGACCAGAGAGAGAGATTTCATACCGAGAAGCTTTTTCCTTGAGTTCCAAAATGGAACTTGGCACACGATCAAAGTAAATAAATGTAACAAGACAGGAATGCCATAAAGAAGGGGTGGAAGTACGTGACACATGTATAGTCACACGCATACGTAGCCTCTTTTCGTCTTTCCATACACTCACACACTCTTGCAAACACCATCACCTACCAACAAGTATATGCTTTCAGGCAGATAGAGTACTATAAAGCTGATGAATATATAACACCTGCACGGGAATAGATATGAGTAGGAAGATTTCATATGCGCAGAGTCAAATTTTCTGGAATAGAAGAACTAAAAAAGACTCCATACTACTAGAAATATTACTTCGCCTCTTCCAAGTGATGCTATGCATTCCATTCTATGCATAAATCTTCTATCATCTCAGTAAAAGAACATGTTACATTTAAAGGAACATTTACGAGGTGTGATCAAAAAATACGGCGAATATTTTTTATTAGAAACAAAGTTATAAGCTTAAATGGAATTTGATTTAATCTCCTTCAAAGAACTGTCCTTTGCTAGCAATGCACTTATCCCAGCGTTGAATCCATTTCTGGAAGCATTTCTGGAAGACTTCTTTAGGAAGGGCTTTCAGCTGCTCTGTTGTGGCTCTCTCAATGTAACGAATTGTGCAGTCTTGATTTTTGGGAAGAACCAGAAGTCGCAGGTACTAAATTTGGTGAGGAAGTTGGATGTCGACAGACAGGAATACTTTTTCCGGCCAAAAACTCGCTGATCAAATGCAAGAAGCGGCACGGCGCGTTTCCGTAGTAAAGTTTAGTATTTTTCAAGTAAAATGCTTTTCACGGACCTATACGAGATGTTTAGTTCTTCAGATAGCTTTCGAATAGTCATTCACCTGTTGAACAAATCACTCATGCCAGTTTTTGCACCTTTTCATCCGTTTTTGACGTCATAGAACGTCTCGATTGTTGCTCATTTTTAAGCGACTCCTTGCTGCTTTTGCATCGCCCATACCTCTTGTAAACAGTCTTTAATCCCACCGCTTCATCGCCATACACAGATTTTGACATTTCGTGAGCATCTTTGACACTTTTTTTCCAGCTTAGAACAACTTACTGTTGTCGTGCGACAGACACTCTTAACACGTCCTCACTCTTCTGCCTCTGGAAGCCAACTAACATGTCACAACTCGTTTAAACTCGACACTGACTGAACCAAAGATTTAGGCTACTAGTTGAAGTGGACATCATCAAATGATAGAACTATGACACTACACACACTGTACTTTTCTGATCACATCTTGTATTGTAGACTATATCTAAACCTTTATAATTTCGAATGATTTGTTAAGGAAGGCAATGTCATTTCATTGGTTTCATTTATCAAAGTTGTAGCTTTTAGGTCAACAAATTCAAAAGGTGAGAGCACACAGTTCTTCATTACCATAGTTCAATTAATGTCTAGGGTAGCGCACGCACTGACACATTAAATTAAAATTTCATTTCTGAATTAATAGAAAGCAACAGTATAATATTTTGAAAGTTAAAATTGGGGCTACGCACATCACTTTAAGTCATGATCGGTACTTTCACAATTTTGTCTGAAAGTCTCTTAACAATAACAGTGTCAATATTCTGTGATGACCGGACAGTGGTATGCTGAGGACACCTGGGCTCCAAAACTGAACCTTCATTTTGAAACTGTGTGTACTGCTCAAGAGTTGTTCTGTCCGTACGTACCTATTTTATTTTGTAGTGAGAACAAAACTATCTTTGAGTGGTAAAGATCTTTTTTGTCTCGTGTGGAAACGAAACGGGTTATGTTAATTAACGAGTTATGTTAATTAGTTCTAAATAGTTCAATAGTGGAATCTTTCATACAAAGTAGACAATAGTGTTATTAAAAGAGGTTTCCGTACAAAGTAGAGGGTCTCCCGAGCAATGATAGAACAATATGATCTTTTCTCACCATTCCCGTAAATTGCGAAGCTTATCTATCTATATACATAAAAATGAAAATGACTATGTTTGTGACTTCATACGTCTGTCACCACCCGACCAATCTCGATCAATTTTTCAACCTAGATGAGGTTCTGGCTTGAGATAGTTTCCATCATTTTACTTTGCCAGTGCAACTTTGGGAAGGGGAGATATTTAAAATGATTGAAAATGATCGATATTAGTGTCGAATCCATAGTTTTCGGGGTCGCTGAGATGAACAGTGACGCTTCAGATGCCGTTTAAATACAAATTCATCCCCGCAACTTAAGGGAGGAGAATATATATATATATATATATATATATATATATATATATATATATATATATATATATATAAATGATAGGAAATGACTGATAGAGAGCGCTTCAGTAATACTAAAAAGGGCTTTTTAGTTTATTTTTCTGTGTATAGAGCTTCTTCGTGGCAAATGGTTGTCGTATGCATCTTCGGCGGGGAGATCTGGGTTCGATTCCTCGTGGGAGCTCATATGGTTTGGATCTCACGTTAAGCTATAGATCCATGTATCATATAACCTCGCTTCTGAAAGGAATGCTAAACGTAACATTGAATACAGTTTTGTGAATACGATCACCTCCCAAAGATTTAACTGGAATTGTGAAGTAATGCATGATTCCTTACAATGATTCATGATTCAGGAACAGTAAATTAATGTTGGGTAAAATAAGTACATATATGAGTAGAACTCCATATTTCTGTGAGTAGAAGCGAAGGAATGAAAAGTAAAAATCTATAAGTGCATAATTTGGTTGTTGTGTTATGTGGATTCGAAAGTTGAGCTTTAAATCTCAGTGATGAGTACAAGAAGACTGTTCTTAAAAGAAAGATCTGTGGAACATACGTGTTGCAGAAAGAGGTAAAATTGATCAAGCTATATAGTGTAAAAATTCGCAAAAATATATTCTTGTCACAGAATTTAGTATGGATAAGTTACATAAAAATGTCCGGGGCATGCCACTAAATAAGAAGTACTGCATGTTTTATACAGTATTAGCTAAAAAGCGTCAGGGAAAGATACACGTTGTGTAGGCCAAAAAGATACGCGTTGGGTAGGATCTTAGATAACTAAACAATGAAAATCGTGTTGAATTGACAAGAACCAGACCAACTACTTGGCTTTGTTTCTTTAGTGATGAACCTTCCTCTTCTATAAACCATACAGTTACTACTTGCCGTGAAATTGTTGGTAATGCTTTCACATAAAACGAAAAATGTGAGTATGTGCTAGTTAATTTATACAAAAAATAATAAAATAAAGAATATAATTAGAACTCGAACTCATGGTCCGTATTTGTTAGCCTAGAATTTCGCAGAAAAATGAAGGTAAAAGTAACAAAAATATTCTTAAAATTTGTCCCTAAAACAAGTGAAGAATTACTTTAAAATTGCGACATTTTGTAAGAAACTGTGTGTTTGGTCATTATGGATGTTTAGTTAGCAAAATCCAATTTCAGATTTGGTACTCTGTGATGAACAGCGTATTAATAGTGATCATTATGAATTCACACCCAAAAATAGTGAACTTTGATTTGTGTTACCGTAAATGACAGTATATGCAATTTTTAATGACCGAACGTTTCCTTATCCATCAACATCATCTTATATTTTAAAAGCTTGATATGTCAATAAAACCCGACGCCTTCTAATGGTACACCACCGAATGTAATGACGATCTCAGATCGAAATCGAACTCCTAAATTTTGTAAGCATCTCTGGATAATTCGAGTTTTAGATTGACAATCACGGGAGAAAAATTTCCTGCTTTAGATAAACAAAATTAAATAAATCATTTGATAAAATAATAATCATATGTCAATTTAGTAGACAATATGATGTGACAACTACTTAATGTGTCATATTTTCAATAAATGCAGTAACTGAGTTATTACACAAGATATATAATGGGGCACGTTCTTTGTTCTCCTAAACGTTGTAGACATAAACGTTTAGCACTGAAGTAAGTCCTTAAAATGTTTAATTTAAACAGATAGAAGAGGACATAATTACAGGAACGGTACCAAATACAATATATACTCTAAATTTCGCACCTGAATCTTTTGTACGTAAAGTTACGCCAACTGGTAGTATAAAGTGGAACTATGGTACCAATATCTCAAATGGAAGGTTTCTCTCACTTTCTTTGGCAGCTAGCAGATGTGATATAATACTACTTTTCTCAAATATGAGTACACCCTTCTCAAGCTCAATATTCCCTAACTAATTTCTCCTCCAGTTTATTTCTTTAATCAAAGAGCTTTTTTAAGACCTGGTAGTTTCAGCTTTAACTTGGTATTATATGTGTCCAAGAAACGCTTTTACAATGTACCTGAGAGAAGAACCCAGGAAGCTACTCTGTATAAAACAATCAACCAGTGACCACAGACTGGCCGTTTAACCTGGAATGCGAGACACAAAACACGTGCAGAAATAAAAGACATTGGCCGGTGATCAAGGACTTAGCGTAAACAAACAGGTACGGGAATGTGTATTTAATGCAAGTTCAGGAAGATAATTAGAGTCTTTTTTATTCTGGGACAATAGAATTTGTCTACCTGTACTGTGTTCTTCGTTGCTTTCATCTGCTGTGTATGTTAAAGTTAGTCAAGGTGTGTAAACACAATAGAAACATGAATTTCTTGTTATGTTTTTTACAAGAGATGGCCAGATTGTTGTTGAGACTCACATGAGCTCGTGTAGCTCAGACTCATTACCTTCGATGCAGCTCACGCTCATCAATTTCAATGAGCCTCATACTATCCTGAATCTAGCTCACGCTCATCAATCTCGACGAGGCTCAGGCTAGTTCAGACTCACTATCCTCAATGGAGTTCGCGCTCACTAATCTCAATGCGGATCACGCTAGTTTAAACTCACTATCCTCAATAGGGTTCGAGCTCACTAATGTCAATGAGGAGATGCTAGTTGTGACTCTCTATCTCAAATAAGACTTTCCCTCATTAATGTCAATGAGGCTCACGCTAGCTCAGACTCACTATCCTCAATGGAGCTCACGCTCACTGATCTCAATGCGGGTCACGCTAGCTCAAACTAACTATCTTCAATGGGGTTCGCGCTCACTAACGTCAATGAGGACACGCTAGTTGAGACTCACTATCTTCAATGGAGCTTTCGCTCTTTAATGTCAATGAGGATCACTCTAGTTCAGGCTCAATATCCTCAATATTCTCAATGGGCTTACACTCAATATCTCAGTGAGGCCTACCCTATCTCACTCTTGCGTTCTCCCGAACTCAGCTCGCTATCCAAAAGAAAGCTCACACTTTCTCTTGCCCTCGTTTACTACTTTCATTGAAGGTTGCGTTCGCTCGGAATCGGGCTCTCGCTTGCTATCTATTTGTAGGTCTCGTGCTCAAACTAGCTCGCAGCTACTCGATCCCAAGAGACCGGCTCGTGATGACAGCGTAATAACACCTTTCTTAGAGAGGACAATAGTTAAACTTTTTGTCTGAAAGCCGTTGAACTTACACGGCATGTTCTTAGCTGCACAATCGCTTGATTAGATAGTACCTTGTATTTTATGTAGAACAAAATTTAAGAATGGTTTCATACTCCTCATATGATAGAAATCATCATTGGGAGAATTCATTACAAAATTTATTTAGCCTTCATTCAAAGGTTGATCAGAAAGGTACAGTGGCTTAATCCATAATTGAGCACTCACTTGTAGTGCAGAGAACTACTGGGTTGATCCCGGTCATATACGTCTCTTGTGAACAACATACTAACTGCCGTTTTCATGTTCACATTCTAAATTTCTCAGCTCTTTTGTCAATATCCACTTGTATTTAAAAAAATGTTCTCTACACTTCAGAATATAACCTGGAACGAACTAAATATTTTATTTCATTTCATTAAGATTGACTAGGTGTTTACGTGCACGACAATGTCCACTGTTAAAATTTCAAATAATAATAATTTTCACTTTGTTCATTTTAATATTCTGTCCATGCTGTAAACATATTTTAATCTTCACTTTCAACTTCAAGTGTAGATCCTGGCGTTTGTTTTCCGAATAATAAAGTAGAAAAAACAAGGGTCTGTATTGCGCTTTTGGAACAGCCTATCTTGGTTCGGTCTTTTTCCCAAGAAAAATTATTTATATGACATTTGAAATGCCTGTTTGTGTTTTTCTTACATTATGTGTTTGTCTTAAGATAGATTAAGTCCAGAAATGTTTGTTCAGTGGGTCCAAGCTTTGGAAGGGGGGGGTACAATAGTACAAGCTACTAGGCCTACGTCTATGCAGTACTGAACGGGTATTATTCTGCGCACAAAAATACGATAAGAAATTGTAAGATACCTCCACATATGGTTTTAGAAACAAATAATATAATTAAATTGTTTTTATAAGAGAAAGAGTAGAGATGAAGTGTAAGATCAAATTTTCATGCTACATCAATAATTTATCTGTTAAACAAATATAGTTTTGTTGAGAAAGTGTACAAAAGTATGTTGAGTTCGGAAGATTTTTTCCTGCAGGTACGAACCCGGTAAACCTCCTCCCGCGGATGCGCCCATGGTCAAGTCTTTAAGAGGCTCTATCACTGCGAAATTAAAATACCGCTAATTTTACAGTAATTATGTGATATCTTCAAATAGATAAAAGATAATTGAAAAGTGGAACAAGACCTCCTTAGACAATGTTATTTTGCATGAGTTACCGTTATCACGAGTCACCTAGTAGCTTTCCGTTTGCAGTTATTTAGCAACGCGAAAATAAATGCCGATTTTCTAAATGGTTGGAAATCGAAAGCAGATAAGTGAGTCGTGATAACGGTATCTCACGTAACATAATATTGTCTAGGAAGATCTTGTTCCACTTTTCGATTATCTTTAATCTATTTCAAGATATCACATAATTACTGTAAATTAGCGGTATTTTAATTTCGCAATGATAGGGCCTCTTAACAACATTAGACTTATAAATGCTGCATATTAAAAACTCTGGAAAAATCTCAAATTTTGATTATTAGTTTATTGTACTCCTAGAAGAGAATATGGCAAAGGAAATCTCTTAATATGCAGGGTGGTGAACGAAAAACCGAACCGCCTCTCACGAAATTGAACGAGTGGTTTTTGAGAAAGAAATAAGTACTATCTGACGATACAGAGAAAGAATACACACACATGTTAATGAACACATCTGTACTCATCAAAATTATAGCTTTAAATCCAGCATTAATACCTGATATACCCAAGGTGCTGTGTAGGAAGAGATTATATATATGTATCGGGTGCTCTAAAAATGGCGCCCACTAATAATAGAGCGCTATCCTTCAGGCCAATATAAAGCAAAAATAATATATAATGGCATACCTTTCAGAGCCTCCTTCAGCCGCTATAACGAATCAAATTTTCATTATGTGGCAATTCGCAGAATTAGTTGGAACTATTAGTATTGCTTAATGATTCTATCGAGTAGTTATGTCGATTGTTGCGCTAATAGATGGTGCTAGTGTTAACGTCTATCGACTTTAATTGCCATCTGGAAAAAATTGATGGAACTATTTCATAGATTGGTATTTCTTCTCTGAAGTCCTTTATCTGCGACGTTGCCATATAGAAATAATGCAATTCACGTTTCCAGACGAGGATCCGAAAGGTATACAATTATACTTATTTTTCACTTTATTTTGACTTGTAGACTAGTGCTCTGTAGTCAGTAGGCGCTATTTTTAAAACAACTTATATATAATCAGTAATTCAGATGTCGGGCCGGATTACAGAAGAAGCACAGCAATACAAGCAATTTTAAAGGCTTCAACTCACTTTGTATCCACCTGGAACGGTCTCTACATACTATGTCCCGTTGTAGCGCTCAACATCGTGCATAAAGAAGGTTTATGTAATCCGTGAGATTTTTTTTCACCAATATATTGATGTCTCACTGATAATTCCAGCTTTGATCAAATTGATGCTTGCTCTGTAGTTCAATCCCACGTTCCAATTGTTGTTTCCATGGAACAAACCTGTTAAGCGTTATTTTAAGGAGAAAGAGTAAATGGATATAGATAGGTAGATACAAAGATATAACTCTATTAGGAAACAAACCGTACAACGTAGACACAAGCAAATATTTTACTGAATACCACAAGTGACAAGTAATGACCTACACAGAATCCTAATACAAAGTAATGAGTCGAAATTAGGTAGCACTGCGAATATCTTGGAAACGAATTATCCAAGATAAATGGTTATCAAAAAGTATTGGAAAAACCTTAATCCAGTAATGGATCGATAATTGTTGATAATGGTATGTATGTCTTTCAAATATAAAAACCCTCACCACTACACTCATGTGATCCCAGTTCTCATTCTTGATACCTTAGCATTTGTGGTTAAGAAATAAACGCTTATACCTTCTTCTGAGAGATCATATGTTTAACCCTGTAGTGTAAGAATTTCTAAAAGCAAAGACAGTTAAACTAAAATTTACTGTTCCTGAGTATAACTGGGTAAAATTTTACTGTTATGTCTGGGTATAACAAACGGTTCTGTGAACTCTAAATATTTTAACAAACGGTTTTATGGATAGCATTGTAATCTTCTTATTCTACTATCAAAAGTGTCTGGAAAGTCTTTGGAAGATATCTTTCAGACACTTGAAAATGACTCATGCAAGAGCATTTTCAAACTTAAAACGTCTGTCTCGCAATGATCCCTTCAGTTTTGAAAACAGTCAGAAGCTACTGAAGGATATTTGTTGGGAGCAGAATGAATTATGGACCGCTGCGATGTTCCTATCCTGTAGAAATCTAATTATCCAGCACTCCCCCTCATCCAAGTGTCAAAAGATCTAACGTGAACCAACTTTGAGCAATTTCAAATGTTTTGTCAAAAAATGAGAAAATCCTCTAAGGTTACATATTTCGTTAAAGGTTAGCTTCCTGTCTCTCGTAACCGGGACCTGATCAATAGCAATGCGGTGGTTACACAAAATGGCATTCCGGGCCTTGGCAAATTTTCAGTTGACCCCACCCCTCGATAAATTCACCCATTCACTTCCGCACAGTACAGCCAACAAGAAACTGTCCTCACGAACATTCTTCAACTGTCAATGAATCCTGACGCCTTTTTCACAGCATGTAGACAAAAACTTTATCAGGCACCGCTACGGTGAAATCCGTCATTTCATGTCAGTGACCAAAAGTGTTCTCTTCAAAGACGCACCTGGAAAAGAAAATATTGTCATTAAATTTTGCAATTTGGCACAATTATATCTTTAAGTCTTGATTCAATATTCTCAATTTCAGTAAAATTTTCTGCGCCGTTTTGGACCTATGCGAAAACGGCACCTACGCACCTTGCAAATGAACTGTATACACTGAGAAAAATCTGTTCTCCGGACAGCGGTATATTGTATAAATATACGGAATCCTCATGCATACTACACAAATCAGTACGGAGCATACGTTATCCATATGCTACACAAGCACTGCCCTTAGATGTTACATCATGCCGTTGCAGGATATCTGACATCTAACAGTTTTCCGTATATCACATGCATATACTTATGTTACATTGCTCAGCTATATCTTATATACGTCCATTTGTATGTGAGATCCTGACCGCCTATATTATTTCATACGGAAAGTACGTATAGATGGAACACTTATACGGAAAGTATTATAAAACGTGCGTTATCAGTTATACGTCTGCTGTACGTTAAGTCCAAATACTACAGGATTTACACATGTAACCTACCTTTTTAAGTACGCCACATACATTTTTTCTCAGTGTATTTATAATAAACATTTTCTGAAATCAATGACGGACAAATCTTTTCCTCAATCGGAAACTTGATAACTAGTTAATTTACTTAATAAATGGTAAGAACTAAGAGGTGAAAAATTTCTCTTACGTCTAAGGACCTGATTTCTGCACCACAGAAAGTGAGAATGGTCAGAGAAATATTAGGTCAAGTGTGCTAGTGACTGTCTATCTAATCAAACGATAGTTACTAAATTCTTTTATTTGAGATACCCTTAATCCTAGTTCTAAATCTATCATTCAGTTTTTCCTTTACAATTTTGAGTTATAGAATACTCACAGAAATAGTCGCTTTTACTTCCGCAGTACATTTATTTTAGATCTTTCAAGTAATTTCCTTTAATACTGTGTTTCTGTAAATTACAGTTTTCTTCTCTGTCAAGTTTTGCTCATGTTTACTTTTCTATGATGTACTTGCATCATTTACCCGCTTCGCTGGGTTAAAATAAGAAAAAAAAATAGTAATATGTACCGTTAGTCAGTCAATGTTTACTATTACTAAAGCGATCTCTGATATCGGTCATTTTCGAACATTTTTATATATCTCCCGCCTTTCCCTTCCCCAATTTGCAGGGCTGAATTTCGATTCGTAAGTGTCACTGTTCATCTCAGTGACCCGGAAAACTATGGATTCAACACGAATATTCGTCATTTTTGATCATTATATATATATATATATATATATATATATATATATATATATATATATATATATATATATATATATATATATATATATACCTCCTTCACCCCAGGTTGTGGAGCTTAACTTCGATTCAACAGCATCGGAAGTGTCACTGTTGTTCTCAGCGATCCCGAAAACTATAGATTCGACACTAATATCGGTCATTTTCGAACATTTTTAAATATATTTTCCTTCCCCTCCCCTAAGCTGCAACGTCAAAATGAAATCATGGAAACCATCACTGTCCCAGACTTCACCTATGTTTAAAGTTTGATCGAGATCGGTTGGGTGGTTCAAGAGTTATTAAGTTTGATTTATTTTAATATATATCTCTCCTCTCCCCCTCCCCTAAATTTTATCATCAAAGTGAAATAATAGAAACACATCCAGGTACGAACTTCATCTATGTTGAAAATTTGATCGAGATGGGTCCAGTGGTTCAAGAGTTAAGTCACAAGCATAGGGACTTTCAGTTTTGTGATATAGCTATCAGCTCTGCTGTATTACTCTAGCAACTTCACCTAGCTACTTAGGCGAATAGGATAAAATCTGTCGATGGGAAGAATGCTGATGAAACAATAACAGGAAGATAAATTAGTTGAATGCTTATTCTCTCTAATCAATTGATCTAATGAATATCGAGAATTGCGTAACAAATCGGTTGTAAAATTCGTACCGTTTATCAAAAATGCTTTCCAGTGCGACCCAAATTGACAATTTATTAATGGCTCGTAAGACCTGTAAATGAACTGAATGAACTAGCTAGTTTAGATTTCCCTAGTTTCTTAAGAATTTGATCAGCCAACTTCTTTCTTTATATAATGAGAACACCAGATTCTGAAGAGAGCACTCTGCTCCAAAATGGATCTTTAGTGCTGTTCTTTCTTTCGTGACAGTTACTAATACTGTCTTATGTCACCAACAAGAAGTAAGCTAACCTTTCCCAGTTTCGTTAGAAAAGTGGGAATTCTTAAAACTTACATATAATGAGTGAATCGGCTAAATCCACTTGCAGCGAATGTTTCTCCAAGGACAAAAACTATATTTCGTGATTATTGATTACAGTTTTCCACTTAACAAAATTTACCTATAACGTTGTTCAATTTAATTTTCCTGTTGTATTGGATCTTTGGTTAGAATTTAATTTTCTTTAGCTTTTAATAATGCAATGCAGAGTTTTCCCCAGTGGGGTTCACACACATAACCACACCCCATAAAAAGAAGACGTGCTCCTATACAGTGTAACAAAAAAGGTACGGCAAAATTTCAGGGGTAGATTTCTTATGGGTAGACAAGCAAAACAATTTCATATGACTATATGTCGGGAAATGCATCGTTACAGAGTTACGGCCATTGAGCCGCCTGACGGTGTGAAATGGTCACTTTCTCGTCGCTCCTTAATGTATCTCAATTTAAACCTCAATAATTCAGTCCCTAATTAAGATAGAAAGATAATTTTGGTAGCAATGTGTTCCTGAAGAATGAAGCTTTTCGCCGATATGCACTTTATGAGTGTATCCCAAGGGGGAAGGCATGCTATAGCCAAACTCCGGATACAAAAAACAACAAAAAACAACAAAAACACGTAATCACCCTCCCCCGTTCGCCGTAGTGCCCCCACATACATAAGATACATATCGGCGGAAAGCATCGTCCTTCAGTAATACATATATACCACAATTATCTTTCTTGCTTAATTAGGCGTTGAGTTACATTAAAGTTGGCTGAGTTACATAATTGAGGTTTAAATTGAGTTACATTAAGGAGCGACCAAAATATGACTATTTTACACTGCCAGGCGGCTCAATGGCCGTAACTCTGTAACGATGCATTTCCCGGCATATGATCATATGCCGTTTTGTTTGTCTCCCCTTAAGGAATCCACGCATGAAATTTTGCCGTATCTTTTTTGTTACACCCTGTATATTCGGTTAATCGGAAGGTATGTTTTACTTGTTCTGCCACGTATGACGCTTGTAATACACCGTAATGGATTTGCTAGGTTATTTAACATTTTTTATACTTTATTGATGCAGTATTTGTTTATTCATTATCACTTATAGTTACGGATTTCGCCTTAAACTGTAGGTCAACTTCTTCTATAGCCTTGTTGCTGAAAAACTTCAATAAACAAACAAATAAATTTATAGTTATATTTTTCGTACTTCATTCATCCTAAGCTAATTAATAGAAAGAGTGAAGCTTCGGTTATCCGAATATTTACTTCCTAGTTTTCTTCTCCTTTGGGGACATACAGTAGCACTATAAGTATTTGGATAAGAGGTACTGGAAGTTTATAAGGAGCGCTTAAACGTCAGGCCTTATAGACTGCACGATGAATATTGTTTTCTGTGGGTTGAAGCAGTATCAAGTTTTAAAATGATTTACTTGGGGTCAAACAATTCTGAATCTTGTTTCTCACGTATGCCTCAAAATAATAGACATAAGTTGGCGTAAAGGCGACAAATGTTCTTTCTCATCTTGGATAGTATTATTTAAGCACCAATATGTAAACATAACCAAGTAAATACGTTCACACTGGATAATATAGTGATTTTTGAGTGAGTATTCTAACATTGAATCTCTTCTTTTTCACTGCAGAGGTACTATCTTGTAAGTACCTCGCGGATGAAGCGGTACTAGGCCGATAGATGAGCCCCAATGAACACACAAAATACGCAGCAATGAACTTATAGTCCACAATCTGAAACGTTCTTGTCAACAGCTTAGGAAGGTTCATGATTCATTAAGATAACAAGAGTTATTATGAAAGCATTCCACATGCAGACGATGTGTGTTTCCATGCTTGGCCGACCAGTTCTTTACATATTTTGCACATCTGATCTGATGTTATCAAATTCAGTGCACTCAAAGCACACCTGTTTCCATGATATGTATCCTGACGTTATCAAACTTAGTGTACTAAACGGACACCTGTTTCCGTAGCATGACATTCACATATATTTCAACGAGTCGCCGATAAATTTGTGCTGACGAGGTGCTCTTTAAATGCAAATATCTGATCACAGTACCCACTTTCATGATTGATCATATTTCACTGAATTTAACCGTCTTGGAAACACTATTGCATGATTTTCATGCAACATGTACGTCATTTAACGACTGTGTGACAAAGTAGTGATCATCTGTTGCGGTCTGATAGAAAATTCGAACAATAGGAAGATACTCGCGAGATGAGCTTTTACCTTACTTTTATATCTCCATTGAATTAGCGCCAACTTATTTATTTATAGTGACTCTTTGAAACGTCAGTTAGAATAAATAAAACACGGTGGAACACCTCAGTCCAATTTAAATTTAATTACAAATATCTTCGTTAAAATTGTGTAGAATATATAATATTTTAGTTTATCATGGAAACTGTATTTTAATGGAACAAGTAATTTCAAAACTATTGACAAATTTAAATTACATCACGCGGATACCAATTTTGTAAGTTAGTAACTTACAATGTAAAAATTTCTTTAATTTTCTTAATAAGAGAAAATGTATTGTGGATAACAAAGAATATCTTTAAATACAAATTTTCTGAAAAAAAAATCACACGAATATGGTTAAAATTCTTGGTGCACTGCGTGTAACGTGAGTTTAGGTTATTGAAAATCAGAAATTTGTGTATGTTATGACAAGTATAAAATGTATATGATACGACAAATATAAAACGTAATTATATTGCCCATATGTAGCCATTACACAAAATATGAAAGGTGAGTTACTATCTACGGAGTATAGGAATGAACAAAGCCTGAAAAAATAATAGATTGTCTCAATATCCCACAGATATTCTTAAAACATTTCTTGGATTATAGAACATAGTTTGGTGCTGAATAAATCATATAATTTTGATAGTACCTGTTTCCATTGCCGCAATCCTTTATTCGATCACTCGACCGAAGTTTGAAAATCAGTTATACCTTTTGTAGAAACTTTAGATCCTTCATTTCAGCTACAGAGTGAGATAAAATTCATTCTCATGTTTGATTCCTTCACCATACGCGGTGGCATTAGCTCTAGTTTCCATTATCACTTCTCAATATGACGACCAATTATGTCTCGCAGTACGTGATAAGAGAACTTGATTTTCCACTCTTATATTTCCGTTATCGCCTCCCACGTACAAGTTCTTTGTTCTTGCTACCATAAACGAGGAGTCTAGAATTCAACATCTCGTGCATTCTGCGATTACGATGTCTGCTTGTAGTGTTGAGAAAACAGAGGCGTTAGTGAAGAGCGACGAGGAAAAGAGAGGGCCACATACTTGGCTCATGACTCGTCTTAGTTGCTTCTGGCAGCCAGATATTCTCAGACGAGAGAAGGCGACCTGGCTCTGATTCAGATTTGAAGCAACGGTTGCTAGAAGAAGGACCAAAATTAGGCCATCCCAGCTTTGCAGCCAAGGGTAGCGGTATCGCTTTACTAATGTTCTCAGCTCAAGGTTTTTGATGGGGATCTGATTCCCTTAATCCAGTTGAGGTCTACTCATGAAATATTGTTTTATACAACCGGAATGTTACTTGATCTGGAAGGTCAACAATTATGAATATAAACAGAAAATTTGAGCAAAGATAAATAATGAATCCAGGAGCACTGAATTTAATCAAATAAATATTGAATTTAAGTAATTTAAACAAAGTATTGATATTTAAACTGCAACTTTAAACATGAATAATAAAAAGCGAGAAAATAAAAATGTATTATTTGTAACCAAGTTTCCTGACACATTTCATAATTCCTTCAAGTTGTTTGGAGCGGCTCCCTTTGGTTTCCCCATATGAAATATATAATAACTGTAATATATATTTATGAGTTCTTCCCTCTAGCACGGGGGCCCATGTTCAATTCTCGATGGGAGAGACTTGAAATTTGAATGCGTTACGATTAGGTCAGTCCTAGGCAATTTGCCGCCACCATTTGTAGCCCCCTTTCTCCAAGAAGAACAAATCTTAAAAGTTACGATTTTATCTATTCTACCCACCATGAACAACGAAGCGGAGGGAAAGGGCACTCACATTCAGAAAGGCCCAAACACTACAAATACAAATAATAATCTATTATTTTAGTGGAAGATAAACACACTTGCAAAGATGGTAATCCTTTTTATACAATTCAATTTCGAGCTTCAATCTCAATATATCAGTTTACAATTCCAGTGCAACTAGCTCTTTTATCTTTATTTCTTGATTTTCCTTCTACATCGGTTATTTTTGTTTAAAAAAATGTTTCCCATTTCAATGCTAAGAAACTTGTTTGTGACAAAGAGAAGACTACTTTTCATATCGAAACTGTCATAACTAACTAAATGTAGCAGGTGTTCGCTACTGTTTGAGAATTGAGTTCTAGTATTTGACAACAATCAAACAATTCATGCTGGGATTTCTTTGACCAATTGCTTTACCACTATCCATGTGACCTTAAACTAATGCGATCTAAACATCATTTATAAATATAGTATTCAAATAGAAGGTCAGCTCAGTGAATTTAACTACCATCATCATGAAGTCAGTTTTCAAGTATATTTTTTTTTAAATACTATAGTTATGACAGATTTTTCACCCGCCGAAACTTGTCACCCTGTGTAAATGCACGTGTTACACATATGGTAGAGCCGACCCTGGTTATGATGGTTCAGGTTACACTCTAAATTGTACATACACTTCTCATATAGAAAAGGGATGCTAAAGTCTAACGAAATAATTATAGTATGTATCTACTTCCGAAATCAACTTTTCGCTGTTATGAATTGGCAATTGCATCATCTTAGTTAAGAACATTTTTTTCTTTCTATTCACCTATTACAAATACACAAGTATCTAAACTACTCATAATACAATCATGGACGTCCATGTAAAGAACATTAAGAAACCATCGTCCCCACCTCCTTGGCACTTCAAGACATTTTATTAGTATTAATGAAAAACACGTAAGTACGTAAATAAATTATTTATTTACATTATTTCTCCTATTTCTATGTAAAATCTTCGGTTATACATGCAAGGCTAAAGGAGACGGTGATGATGAGAAATGAAGGAAATGGTAGAATGAAGAAAGTAGGAGGAAACGGGAGAGCCCCGAGAATATCCACGCATACGGGGTTTGTCCACCACGAAGCCCACTTAGCGCGAGCTGGAATCGAACCAGGGACCCCACGAACCAGAGGCAAGCGCTCTATCATTGAGCCACCGCAACGTCTAGCTTTTCTTTGTGCCCTTCAATCTTTCTTGAAGGCATGTGTATCAAACTATGCTACTTATGACTAATAGAGGGCTTGTGAAAGAAAATAAAGTATTCAAATAAAAATAATTTTGAATATAACATCAAATAAAGTGATTTTTTGACTCAACAAAGAACTTCTTTGAACTTTGTTATATGAATGTATTTCTGCGTATCATCTCTTGTCAATAGAATAAAATATGGAAAATATATGGGTTATTCTGTATGTAAACATTATAGTTGGACAAGTTTACTATATATAAAAAACTAAATGTTTAAGTTTTACGTCTCACGATTATGCCGGTTAGACTAAAGGAGACGGTGAAGATGAGAAATGAATGAAATGGTAGAATGAAGAAAGTAGGAGGAAACGGGAGAGCCCCGAGAAAACACATGAGCACGGTGTTTGCTCACCACAAATTCTACACGGCGCGAGCTGGAATCCAACCAGGGGTCCAAAGCACCTGAGGTGATTGTTCTACCACTGAGCCACCACGCCCCTTTGCTATATCTGGAGTATTGGACTGTATGGTTCAGAGACTTGGACATTACGTAAGTTAGAGAAGAAATATTTAGAGAGCTTCGAAATATGGTGTTGGATTAAGATGGAGAAGACAAAATGGACAGAGAGAGTAGCAAACGAAGATGTTTTTAACCAATAGGAAAGAAGATTACTCTTTTGGCCAGCATCCTTCGTAGGAAGACCAATTGGATTGAACACATCTTGCAAAGAAATTGTCCGCTTCATACCGCCATAGAAGGAAAGATGGAAGGAAAGTGAGGAATAGGAAGAAGAACACAACTGATCGGTGATTTGAAAAACGTAAAGTATTGGTTGTTAAAAGAAGAAGATGAAGATCGGGAAACTTGGAAGAAACATTTCTAGTTCCAAACCTAAAGTTAAAAAGAGTGGAGTTGGTTTTGAGTTTAACGTCCCTTTCAGCAGCGAGGCTATATGAGACGGGACCTACTGATTAATCCGAACCACATGAGTTTCAGCCGGGAATCGAAACCGGGTCTCCCACGCCAAAGGCGCGTACGCTAACCGCTTAGCCACGAAGGAGCTCCAAAGTTAAAAAGAAAAAAAACTCATCATTAATCCCAGCACCTGTCAACATTCAGAATACTTAATAATAATAATAATAAACATTATATTGAAACTTGACTTATTATGTTTGCAATTTCCTTAATAAATAATTAAATATACACATATTAAATTACGTTGAGAAAACTGAAAGTTAATGGAATTAATCAGTATTTAATCGTATGTAGTTTTTTACGGATTATAAATTGTCAGGTTTGACTGAAATTACTGCAAAGATAACTATTTTTGTAATGTCGAGCTATTTTAGACTCATTTCCATTTCTGTGGAAGAGGAGTTAAAAATTTCCTTGACATTCGTAAGTTTTGTTTACTCAAATACTCTGTACGAAGTAAAGAAAATGCGTAGTGACAACCATATTTGGGCACAGATGTATGGGCGGCTTAAAGTTACAGTGGTTCAAGTCGCAATTTGTTTGCTTTCCAGAAATTAATTTAAATGGTATTGTAATATTTTCCACAACAAAGCAATGGTTTCCTTTACCACAGGATCTTCTACTCCTATGAATTGACAGTTGAATGAAGAGCTGATTTACACTCTCTGTTAACAGATTGACTTATCTAGATCTCGTGTCTAAGTTTTTCGTACTCAAAAAGTGACTTATGCCATAGCAATTTTAATTTGTTCGTTTCAACGAATGTTTCTTTGTTTCTAGGAAACCAAAGTTGGAAGTGCAATAGCAGAAATATTCTAAATTTAGCTGTTATTCAATTTAGTCTAGAAAAATTGAGCTTTTCGATTACCATAAGCCCCAGAATAGTTTGAATGTTTTTCCTGTCTGCACAATTATACTAATTCACGGTCTAGTGCTTATGCTACGAAGCATGAAATTTGGTCCCCGTAAAAGAAACATATAATTACAAGTTCGAAGCTAATATATGCGAACCAATAAATATTAGTTCATATATAAGTCTCGGTGAGCCATATGGTTAGAAAAAAAGTTATATATCTTTGAGAAATGTTCAGGATGTATATAACCATAAAACTCGAAGATGACTCACTACCTAACAGCTTATATATAATTCCACTTTTTCATATTCTCTTCATATTTATATATGGTGTGCGTACGTGCCAGGACGTTACTATTTTCAGATGGTTTGACGTATTTCTCAGTGCGGTATATGCTGCAAATAAATTAGAAGTTGGCAATCGTATGATTCAATGAGCAGGAGCTGTCTGTGTCAAAGCTTGTACGCGGTACACTTTCTAGGGTAAATCGTTCAATTTGGTGTGTACGTAGAAAGTGCATTTTTCAAAGAGTTTGCGCATAGCTTCACACCCAACAACTATTAGCCCTTGAAAGTAATGGGACAATGAGAGATGTGAGCAATAAATTGGCGCTTCAAGTTTACAAACACAGGGTTATCAAAAGGACTCTACAACTTTGAAAAGTTATGTTGATTTATTTATTTAGTTTACAGACAGTTTTGGTGTCATTTTGTAGCAATACACAATCAAGTTTCTTACCTTATATCTACGTTTCTTACCCTATATATATCATCACCTTTAATGTAGCTTCCATGGGTAATACGACACACATTCATCTGAAGTCTCACTTCCTCTACAACGTTTTCAGACGTAGGAGGACGACCTGAAAATTTGTTGTGTCTTACCGAACATCCAGTTCCAATAAAACACTTATGCCACTGTTAAATAGTAGGCCTAATGGGAGGACCTTTACCATACTTTGTGCGAAAATTACGTTGCACAGTTGTCGCAGACTTGAATTCTTCAAACCAAAACACACAGCTAACACGCTCGGAACCAGTAAAGGCAGCCATCTTTGTTGCAACTGCCGCTAGCGCTTGTGGTGGTTTGTTTCTGAACTAGTGTACCACGTGACTCAACACTCTTGTATTTATTAACACTTTGACTGCCGCTGTCATAAATTGGGGTATGCAAATGGATGACCCTCGAACAACAGAGAGGTGCCATGGGTATCCTCTTGTATTTACCGATTGCTTTATTAATATTGAAATAGCAACTGTTTGTTTCTCAATGAAGAAAAAGGGGGTACATTTGCTCAGTGGTAGAGTGGGCTTACTTCTGGTGCGCGGGGTCCCTGGTTTGAGTCCCGTTCAAGTAAGGTTGTCGTGGACAACATCGTGCCCGTGGGTTTCCTCGGGGTACTTCCGTTTCCTTCCACTTTCTTATTCCACCAATTCCTCCATCTCATCCACTTGTCTTAATCATCGTCTCCCTTAGTCTCAAGGACATAACCGTGGGACGTTAAACTCAAAGATTTCATTTCATTTTATAGAGTAAAATTAATTTAAAGCTGCAATTGTTTGCATTTTACATTTTTTAGTCTACTCTCCAACCATCACAAACGTAAATTATGCAATTATTCAAACACTTCGTTATACAAAACATTTTGTTGATAGCGCTGGTAGTAAAATCTATTACCATGGCTATTTATTATTAGGAATTAATGTTAAAGGGTGAATGGACGAACATGCAAAATTAAAACTCTCGGCATTGCCGTTTCCCACCTCACTAGTGCCTCCAAGAGAAATGAAATCTTTAAGTTTTACGTCCCACGATTATGCCGGTTAGGCTAAAGGAGACGGTGATGATGAGAGATGAGTGAAATGGTGGAATGAAGAAAGTGGGAGGAAACGGTAGAACCCCGAGAAAACCCACGAGCACGGTGTTTGTCCACCACAAAGTCCACACGGCGCGAACTGGGATCGAACCAGGGACCCCAAGCACCGGAGGTGAACGCTCTACCACTGAGCCACCGCGCCCCCCGCCTCCAAGAGAACTGGATTTAAGGATTATACCACTGACCCCTGGTATAAACATGTGTTTGGTGTAAGAAAAATGAAATGAAATGATTCAGTTTAACGTCCATCGGAAATACTCTGTCTCCTCTCGGAAAGTGTGTTTCTTTTGGAAATACTCTGTCTTGTCTCGGAAAGTATATATGCTTCTTTTGGAAAAGCTCTGTCTCGAGTTATAAAGTATACATGTTTCTTTTGGAAAAGCTCTGTCTCGAGTTGGAAAGTATACGTGTTTCTTTAGGGAAAGCTCTGTCTCGAGTTGGAAAGTATACATGTTTCTTTTGGAAAAGCTCTGTCTCGAGTTGGAAAGTATACGTGTTTCTTTTGGGAAAGCTCTGTCTCGAGTTATAAAGTATACATGTTTCTTTTGGAAAAGCTCTGTCTCGAGTTATAAAGTATACATGTTTCTTTTGGAAAAGCTCTGTCTCGAGTTGGAAAGTATACGTGTTTCTTTAGGGAAAGCTCTGTCCCGAGTTGGAAAGTATACATGTTTCTTTTGGAAAAGCTCTGTCTCGAGTTGGAAAGTATACGTGTTTCTTTTGGGAAAGCTCTGTCTCGAGTTGGAAAGTATATAAGTTTCTTTGGAAAAGCTCTGTCTTTTTAGGGTAAGTAAGACGGATCATTAAGGCAGATGAAAGATGATGGAAGAATTGGTGGAATGACAAACTGGGAGAAAACGGGAGTACTCCGAAAAAATCCACGGACACGATGTTGTCCACCACAAACTTACTTGACCAAGGATCGAACCAGCGATTTCATGCACTAGAGGTAAGTGCTCTACCACTGACACACTCTACCCCGTTCGCAGACATGGGTTCGAATACTGATAAGAGCTCATGTTGTTGAGATTTGGATTGTCTACGCCAAGAGAGATTAGTTTTCTCGTCTTTAAAATAAGTAAAAATATTGCTTCGTTTCGAGAAGTATATCTGTTTGTTTTTGGAAAATATTTATCTCGTCTCGGAAAGTATAAATGTTTCTTTTGGAAAATCTCTTTCTCGTCTCGGAAAGTAGTCTCGTCTAGGAAAGTATATTAGTTTGTTTTTGGAAAGCTTTGTCTTGTCTCGGAAATTATATTTGTTTATTTTGGAAAAGTACTGTTTTATCTCGGAAAGTATATCAGTTTCTTTTGGAAAAAGCTCTGTTTTATCTCGGAAAATATATCTATTTCTTTTGGAAAAGCTATGTTTCGTCACATCTCGTGGGCTTTCTAGTTCGTATCCTACATTAAGCTATAAGTCCATGTTTCATACATCCTCAGTGTGAAAGGAAATGAAACTGAAAACCAAGCAATTCATAATGTTTGAGATTATTATTTGAGAAACAACAAATGATGTATAGTAGGTTAGTGAAATTGACAGATTTACGGAAATACAAGAACTCAAAGACGGCAATGTGCCCAGCAGTGAATTTATGTGAATAGTTACCATTTTAAAAACCCTCCCGTGGATCAAGTTGATTTGGTTCGCTGCGATTCATTATGAGCAGCTGTTTTTAAAATGCGAGAAGCGATTCGTTTGGCACGAGCGTCCTAACTGAATGTTGCACGTCTTGGTATCAAACATTTCCTGTTGCTGAGCAGTGTGCTGGGAAAATATCGTTTTATAATTAGAACATATAATGTAGAAGGAAAAGAATCATTAATTACATCATTACGTCAATAGGAAATGAAAGATTTAACGAGTAATTTTAAAAATCAATAATCTCAATAGAAGAGTTATTTCTTTTTAAAGTCAGGATTTGTAATGGGAGCTTTATTATTAGAGCTTTAGTGTTTTGCATCCTTATGCAACATCTAGGTTATGGGGTAAAACCACGACTGTTCTTAAAACTGGTGCAGTTGGCGGGTTCACAGACTACTAACAAAGACTATGCATTACATAGGATTACCACATGATAGAGTTAAACAAGATTTTCAGGAATGATCAAAAATGCATCAAAAGATTGCGGTCTTGGCCAATAATTAGTTTCTGGATCAGGGCTCATAAACTTTTTGAACGGCCCCTAAATCGAGTTTTCGTATTTTCTACGGAATAAGAACACATTACTGAATTATGTGATAGTTTGGGTTTGGCTACACTATATGCAGTTCTCCAGATATAAGGCGTACAAGAAATTTCTTAATTGAAATATATTAGATTTTTTATCCAGAAACGAGAGCATTTTAAAATTTCACGAAAACAATTTTATTGCTGGAGAAATCTCTTAATGAAATAGCGAGAAAATTTCATCACTCGCAGTGGTAGATCCACGGCGAGGTCGGAGTAGAAGACTGGTCCCCAAAAGGCCAACTATTTTAAGCTTGGTTTGTGTAATGATATACAAAGCCACACATTTCCCTTCCCCAATACTAATTTAATGGGGATCTGTATAAATGGATTCATTGTTAAGCTGTAAACTAGCATAATTCACATATGTTATATGCGTTAGTAAATATAACATTCATGTGCCATGTGCTTGAGGTGAAGAACGGTTTAAATCTACTTTTTAAAATTAGGTCCCATACTACGCCATGTAATTTATGTCTCTGTCACCACGGTATGGCAGATAGAAGGACAATATTAAGATGGGCTTAGCAATAATAGGAATAGAATGTAGAAACTGTATCCAGTTGGCTAAGGACAGAAGTCAATACAGAGTTTTAGTAAATGAGGCGTTGAACCTCCGGGTTCCCTAGGCCATAGAGTTAGTTAATCAGTTAGTTTCCATACCATTTATTCATTCTGATTGTGTAGTATTATGGCCTGGCAGAAATGGAAATGAAAGATACAGACAAGGTCCATTCCCCTTCTTTTTGGACCATTTTGAACACTACTTGCGACCTAAAGTCAAACGTGCAACTGTAAAACATCATTTATGTTTTCTGTTTCTTTCCTAAAACATTCGAAATTTCACGAAATACCAGAAGACTTCAAAGCAGAGTATTTAGTCGTATGGATTAGCATCTTGACTGACAAGGATATGCATATTGTAAGGATCTCTGTCAAGATTATATGGCCAGTCTATCTTGAGATTTCACGTATGCCAAGATTTCCCTTAGTCATAATTTGTTTGGAGTTGGTATCAAACTGTAATTTCGATACGAATGAAGTTTACGTCTAGTTTTAGAAGTATTTTTACTTGACATGTGAGTAATCCAGTTAGATATAATCGGAAGATATAATCGGACCGAACACTTGGATATAATTACTAATTTTCTGTAACTTGAATTGTGTCCCTTGAAGTAATTTGTTAAACCAGTCTCACACTCATTAGAAGCTGATGCTGAAAGTGACGTCCCGTATAACTAGTTGCAAACACGATTAAATGTACTTATTACACTGTATAATACTGACCATCCTACCGCCGACGAGCGCGATATCTTTCATAAACAAACAAATCGCTTGGCGTAACAGCTCTCTTGAAAACCTGAGGCACTCCAACGCCATCTGTCAGCGATCGGCTGAACTACGTAAAGCCAGCGACGAACATGTGATGAGCGCGCTGCTCTGCCCTGTTACTAACCGGCGTATCAAAAGCTTTCTAGACCTAGTGCTCGTCACGTCTTTCATTCATGTGACTCCCCAGTTTTACTCACGACCCTGGGAACGCCAAAAATTGGGAAGCACCCGCTGAGAATCGAACCCGGGACCAGTTGATGTGAGTCCAACGCTGTAGCCACTAGACTACAGTGTCCCCGATATCTTTCATATTTATCATATATCTTATAATCTTCCTTATTTGCTTCCATCTTTGCACCATATCTAATTTGAGCACTAACACTGGGCTTTCCCCATGTCGCCGCGCCGAAAAAGAAGAGCTAATTTGCATTTGTCTACTTAACTCTATGTCTGTGATTGTGGCGTGCACGCACTGTACCTCATCTTTCATTATCATCATATTTATTTCATAAAGTACAACTCAAACTCTTGACACGGGTTCGATTCCCGGTGGGAGCTCATGTGGTTCGGATTCCACGTTAATCAGTAGGTCCACGTCTCATATAACCTCGCTGCTGAACGGGACGTTAAACTCAAAATCAACTTAACTCAAACTCTCAACCGCTCTTTTCTTTAAACATTAAAATAATCACTACTTTTGTTCCTACTTGCACACTTATATATGTTTTTTATTTCATTTTCAGCATTCATATTTAATGTTCTTTTACACCGATCTTGTGTTTAAATATCTTTTTCAACTTTTTCCTTTCACACACTGCACAAACCAAAATAGAAAATAAAATGAAAACTTTGAGTTTTACGTCCCACGGTTATGCCGCCTAGGATAAAGGAGACAGTGACGATGAGAAATGAATGAAATGGTGAAATGAAGAAAGTGGGAAGAAACGGAAGAACCCCGAGAAAACCAACGAGCCCTGTACTTGTCCACCACAAAGTCCACACGTCGCGAGCTGGGATCGAACTACGGACCCCAAGGACAAGGAAGTGAACGCTCTACCACTGAGCCACCGCGCCCCTGAACCTAAATGCAGTAAATCCTGTACCAAAGACAGGGTGTAACCGTCTCGTGGCTAGGGTTAGGAATACTATTCGTAACAGTCTATTATCTCGTCTGACTTCAAATAATAAATAAAAGATTCCCTAAATCCCTAACTTTTTACTATAATAAAAACAAATCGTTAAGTACTTTTGCCGGCATATACCGTGTGAAATACTTGTAATAAAATAACCTTTCTCAAGTTTTCACAATCTTATAAAAAATCTAATATTGACACTATTCTTAGTATTTCGAGATCCGGATGGAAAATTTCCTAATGACGTAAGTGTACAAAGTCACTCTTTTGACCTCTTCCTACGTGGAAATCATTTCCTCGTAACAATTTCAAAGTTTCTGCTCACTGTAAAATGTTAGGAGTCCACGGGACGAAAATAGCTCAAGTAAACACACGGTGATGTTTTTGCATAGCGTCATCAAAGCTTGTAGCTCTATTCTAACTATTTATCTTTCGCTCTGTCATCGCTGCTGACGATGAATCAACACAAGGAATTTTAAAATAGTAGTTAGTTTCACTTTCCCGGTTAACTAGTTTGTTCTGCTTAATTTCTTCCATCACGTAAATTCTAATACGTACGAAGTAAATGTTTAGACATAATTTTAGGTTAAATACAACAATATATATTGGTTGTGCAAAGATAGAAAATATGCAGTATAAAATGAATTTTAATATTACATTTTATTGTATTAAGTTACTAAACATCAATACATATTTTATTATTATTTACAAAACTCAACAACTAGTGGTAGATCTAGCTCGGGGCCGGGGAGCCTTTTGAGTGACAAATATAATTAAAGCTATTATTTATATATTTTTGAAAGTTTATAGTAAACTCATGTTATCCTACCATAATCTGGATTCTGACTGCCCTCAGTTTTTACTTTGTAGATCCTTTGCCACTGTCAACAAGAGCTTTCTTCTGGCTACTTGGAAGAGCTTCTTCAGGGTTAAGCGGTTAGCGTACCCGCCTTTGGCGTGAGAGACAAGGGTTCGATTCCCGGCAGAAGCTCATGCAGTTTGGATTCCACGTTAATCAGTAGGAACACGTCTCATACAGTCTCTCTGCCAAACCGGACGTTAAATTCAAAATCAACTCAACTCTGGCTATTTGGACAGCATACGCACCTTTGACGCGGGAGATCTCGGTTCGATTCCCGATTGGAGCTCATGTGGTTTAGATCCCACGTTATGCTCTAGGTACATGTCTTATATAGCCTCACTGCTAAAAAGAAAGCTAAAGTCCGAATCAACCAAGCAACGAAAGTGAACACTATTGCAACTCAAGCGAGCACCTTATCTGGACTATGAGCATTGGATCCCTATTTCATGCAAGTATTGAATCAATTAAGTCAAGATCAAACAAATTAATAGGACATTCTTATAGAAAAATGAGAATGAAATGTATCCAAAGTTTGATTATACATCCCAAGTACTGAAAGTTTAAATTATTTCACGCAAGTAGTCGAAATGTGCATACTTGCAAAGGACAATATCCTATTTAAGACAAATTTGTCAGTTGATTTAATTTTCACTTCAGCGTCCCATTTCAACAGCGAGGCTAAATCAGACGTAGATCTACAGCTTAACGTTGGATCCGAACAACATGCGCTCCACAGGGAATCGAACCTGGGTACTCCAAGCCAAAGGTGCGTACGATAACTGCTTAGCCACGAAAGAGCTCACAAATATGTCAGTGTGTTACACTAATCCTAATAGTAAACAGCCGCGCTCGTAGGTGTAACTGCCTTCCTACCTGACTGACAACATAGATGTCACTAGCGTGCAGATAATTATAGGTTTAAAACTATTGTGGCGGTTTAATTGCAACCTAAAATCTATATTGTATCAATTTAGTTATTTCAAAATAACACAAAGACTGTAAAGATATTTAGACCTGAGTGGCAATACTTATGTATTTCTACAGTAATATAATTTGGCAATTTAATTATTTGAAAATGTTCAGTGAGTATGGTGAACATGAATGTGTTTTGCTAGTTGTTATTAAGGATAAGGATTAGGAAATAGATTTCTGTTATTTCGGCATCTATGGCCATTTAGCCCGTCACGTATAAGGAATAACGTTTCTTGGCGATCACACTATCCGATGAAAGGGAAGGAAGAAAGGATTGGAAAAGGAAGGAAGCGACCTGGAACCTGTATGTTCGATACCATCTTGGCATTTGCCTGATAGAATGAGAAAACCCTACGAAAACCTCACTCAGGATGGCTGGTCTGAAAAAAGTTTTTACAGTTTTTCGACCGAGTGTCTCCACCGGGAATCCCTATAGAAAACCTTTTTAATCATATTTAGATTTGAGGAATACTATTTGTGTAATCTCGAGTTAGTTGGTTGGAAAAACTAAAAGAATAAATGTAATCAATTACAGCTCGAAATTGAACACGGTGTATAGAGAACCATAGTGTATAGAGAACCAATGGCTAAGATGTAACAAGTAGTTCTCGAATTTGATAAATCCACTCAAATGCAGTTTCCTAAATTTACAGGATAAATAATGTATACATTAAAACATAGATATTATCTTAGATAAATTCTCGGAGACACCCAGAAATGTCAATGCAATATTCACGCAGTTGTACAGTCTAGGTTAACCTCTTAACATAAAAGCCAAAGAATAATTGAGTGTTTAATTTTATCGAAAATATAAAATCCAGAGTATTCTCCTGTCAAATTCTATTTGTCAGTACATGTTTCAAAATTACGATTCTACTCGTTTTCCTATGCTTCTGTTTCTTTCCACCAGATAATGCTGTTGATATTATTTTTATGTGGCTTTCCGGTAGATGTCACTGCAATCTACTCCATTCAGAATTCCAGTTTGTTTTTGTCTACAGCACTGGTTGTGATAAAGCAAATTCTGGCGCCTTTGTTTTATTATGTGTTTCTTGATGGCACTCCTCTTCTGTTTATTTTGATAATTCAAATGCATTTTGTAGCTTATTTTCACAAGTTTCATAGGTAATATTGGTGCTATTGCAAGGACGGATATTCTTAAGATTTTATTTTAAGGACTTTTCAAATTTATCTTCATTGTTGAGTTGTAAACAACCAATATTATAATCACCATTTATAATGTTCTTAAATAGTTATTTCAATTGAGTAATAAAAATACACTAAAATCTTCTGTTTAAAATCTATATCTTAAGAGATTAAAAAAGAAACTACCGCCTTCTAAATTCCTCACATGTAATTGTGAATAAATAACTTTCTCCAGGACAGTGAATAACCAGTCTAAATGAATAACTAACGAACTGAAATTATATTTCTTACTAGCTGAACTTGCGCCCTCTACACAGCGCATCATTCATATGTGAGCATGAATCTCCTTGTCATTTCTCACATCTGTATGTACATGTCCCTTTACAGATATAAATGAAGTACGTCTTGATAAAAATCGGCAAGGAATACAACAAAGGGGAGATTTTTTCGATTATTTTTTTCAATATCTCGCACCGTTTGCAACATTTGATCTACTTCCGGTTGGAGTTTCTAATTCATGTATGATCAGTGTTTTCTTTCTTCTTGAATGCTGTATGTATTAAGCAAATACATTACATACACAATTAATTATAATGTCAGTGATATATAGTGTTAATTGGGCAAAACTCTACTAACAATAAAGATTCATCTTAGACTGGAGAAATGGTTATCCTTCGTTTCTCATTACCATTTGGCTATGAAACAAACGCCTGGGAGATATACAACCCTTGTGCAACACAACTATGTTGTGTTGGAATGTATAACTCATAGGATATTATGCTTTACTTTTTTTTTTTTAATTCCAACACTTCCAGTGTACCTCTAAAGATGTAATAATGAAATACAGGCCACAGTTTTTAAATATGCAATTAGAGCTGGACAATCTACACAAAATTTGGAATCGACCAGTGAAAATGGCATGTTTCTTGTACTTGTGGTTTTCAATATCTCATTGTCAAAAGGATTGGAGACAAACATATAAACCTAGCATTTAAATATATAGACTAGCTGAACCTGTTGAAATTTTGAGAAAGTAAAGCGTCATATCCTAAGAGTTATACATTCCAACACCACATAATTGTATACGGGAGTAGCATATGACTTGGGCGTTTGTTTCATGACCAAATGATAATGATAAACGAAGGATAACCATTTCTCCTGTCTATGACGAATGTTTTTTGTTTGCAGTGTTTTGCTCAATAAACACCATATATCACTGACATTATAATTAATTGTGTATGTAACGTATTTTCTTATTACATACTGCATGTAAGAAGAAAGAAAGCACTGATCATACATAAATTAGAAACTCCAATCGGAAGTAGGCTCACATCTTGCAAACGGTGGGAGATATTGATAAAAAAAATGTCCCCTTGCAGATTTGCAGATTTATGGTACTCCTTGCAGATTTTTATCAAGATGTCTTTCACTTGTGTCTGTAAAGGGACATGTACAGATGTTGTGAGAAATGACAAGGAGATTCATGCTGATATGTGAATGATGCGCTGTGTACTGGGCGCAATTTCAGCTAGTTTATTGCAAATTTGAATAATTTTGGCTCTTCCCATACCGCACATTTTGTTGATGGAATTGCATTCTTATATCACGCTTTGCTTTCTATCATTGCAAGCGTAGAAAATTCTGTCACTCATTTATTTACTCATATATCAAGTATAAAATTTATCTTCTTTGTGCGCAATAAAATGTAAAAACATCAGTTTTCTTCCACAATATAAATTCCTGAAACAAATTCCGAATTTTATAAAGCCTAGAGAATGAATCTAATTTACAAAAATAACTAAAGTAAACATTCCAAGATTTTCCTCGGTGTGTCGGCAGGCGTCGTGGGTCTTGAGAAAGAAAGCTTAACCTCCACAATCACTCGCCATCTTGATGATCCTATGTAAGAACATTTTTAGATTCTTGATGACGTCACGTTCAAAAAATGCGAAGTACCAGTCTTATTTTGTCACGTTCCCAAAAGACGTTACTGTTTTGTGGTTGACTTTCTCTTGTTGTTGTGTATTCATCTATAGATCACGGCTCCAAAATAAACGGAATTTCTGGTTTTAATTCTTAATGATTCACCAAGAGAAAGACGGCTTGGTCAGAGTGTAATGAACTGTAGGAATTTCTCACATTCGTTATCTCAAATGATTACTGAAAATGTTAAAGTTACTGGATGCGGATGTGGTGCAGGACATTTGGTGCTTGGTTAAGTGAATATATAGTTGTCACTTTCTCTATACTAGGAAGTGTATTGTGCCATGTGTCCTTTTGTACTGTAACACACTAATGTTCAGAAAATCTCACACATCCTTTTCTTCGGTACTTTATCACTTCTAGCTAACACTCTTCGTATCAAAATATAAAGCCTTATCATTCTCAATTGTTTTGAGAAAATACGTAAGTTTACTTTAACTGGTTGTCGCGTCAAGTCCTCGTCCCGCTGAAAAAGTTATTTCAAAATTGAACTGATGTTAATGAAAATGTTCACTTTACTTATAAAACACACACACACAAATAGAATTATGTTACAAATGAAATTTTGAGACGTATTTTTCTTGGGGTTCTTATTACATCCCGTGGCAGTGCTAATATTATAAATAATCGACCCTGTAAAAGGGTTAAGATATGTTAGATTGTCACTACGTGTAGTCCATCCATTTATTGTGAACGAAAGTGCATTATGTCTATCAATTGAAACAAACATTACAAACACATTTTCTTGACAAATGCGAGAAAACTAATAATATGGAAGGGGTTTATGGAAGTAGTGTTGAATTAATCACTTATTTTTAGTTGAAGCTTCATCAATTAAGTACAATAGTCTAACAAAAACTTAAAGAACTGTTTTAAATAAATATATAACACAGTAGTTTTGAATTTGGCTTCGAAAGGGCAACTATTCAAAACCAGAATGTAATTTGATAATGACACTATATCGCAGCAGACTGTACTTAGAATGGCTTCACAGTTTAAAATAGTTTTATGTGGTACAAATTCAAACCTTTCTTTTATGTTTTCTGAAGTAGACTCCATTCAAACAAGAATTTTAGAAAAAAAAAACAAAAATGGATCAAAAGATTGTGATATTGCCCAATAATTAGGTTCTGGATCAGGGACCACAAAATTTTTGAACGGACCCTAAATCGAGTTTTCGTATTTTCTACAGAATAAGTACATCATACTGAGTTAAGTGATAGTTCGGGTTTGGATACACTTTATATACTTCTGCAGATATAGGGTCTAAGGCCAAAATGAATATATTTGACTGAAATATAGCTATTGTGTCTTTCGATCAAAAAAATAAATAAATAAATAAATAAATAAACGGACGACTTTAGTGTTTCAAGAAATCGAGTATGGTTAACATTGTTGGAATATAAACAGTGATTTCAGCAATAATAAGACAAATTGCCTAAACATCGTCCAGAGGTGTATCTAGAAGGTAAAAAGTGGGGGGCAACGAGAACCCACACTGTGATGGGTATATCATGAGTTTACTATAACCCTCCAAAAATATATAAATAATATCTTAAATTATTTTTGTCATTTAAGAAACTGGGGGGCTAGGCCCTTCGCCTCCGGGCTAGATCCTCCCCTGCAATCGTCTACCAAATTTAGCTTGTTAGTCACCTGTAAGAAATTCAAAGTACTTTTCCAATTCTCAAGAAAGAATTTTTCATTTCTGGCCTCACCTGGCATTGCACTCTTGTCTTTGAACCGGATTTGACGAAAATAACCTGTTGTTTGTCTTCCATGATTCACCAGAAGAGAGAAACACAGAAAGAGGGGAAGAGTATCGTTCTGTTGGAATCCGTCTCATCCATTAGCTAGTTCAACAAGTAGGCGATAAATGTTCCCACATGTTTTGACGCCACGAAATACCTCCCGTACGAGTTTAGCGGCTGTTGAACTTAACAGTTAGCTCTAAAAGTTATGAGAAAATTAAATTCTTATTTCTTGTTTATGTCGACATATTTTCTTTAGACAGTTCAGTTGTTCGTGGATTTGTTTGCTGATAGATTTGCATTGATGATAGGCCTATATAATGAATGTTTGGCAATCTCATCTGTTTTCAATTATTGTATTTCATCTGACTTTTCTAAAAGGAAAAATATGACAAAGGTAGTGTTTATCGTAGACAATCAAAGAACTCTTCCGGTTGTGATCAAACTAGGCATGGAAATAGATCTTAACTTAGTCACTAGGAATGTGAAGTATTTTCTGATGCAAACTTTTTTCTTAAGTTCTGACTCAACAAATTTCAAGTTTGAACTACTTTGTTGAAGTTTTTGAACTAGTTTGAACAAGTTTGAACTAGTTTGTGTTGGTTTGTGAATTACTTGAAGCAAGTTTGAACTAGTTTGTGTTTGTTTATGAAGCAGTTGGAACAAATTTGTGTTTGTTTATGAAGCAGTTTTAACAAGTTTGAACTAGTTTGTCTTTGTAAACTAGTTTCAACAAGTTTGAGATAGTTTTTGTTTGTTTCTGAACTAGTTAGAATACATTTGAACAAGTTTGAGTATATACAAAACATGCAATCTACGCAACTAATTCGATCTTATCCAAATTTGTCACGGAAGGAAATCATGATCTAGTAAGCACGGTAAATATTTTTCTCTGCATATTGGGTCACGAGTTATGGGTTATTAAAATTGTAGATAGGACTGTGAGTATACAGTATATAGCATATGCAATCGAAAGAATTGATCTGATCTCATCCAAAGCTAACACAAAGGTACTTTTTGACTTGCTTAATATACATGTGGGACATTTTACCGTGTAGACTTTTCTTTTCCGAGTTCTGGATCATCAAAGATGACGTTTCTACTTAGTAATTTTTTTGAAAAGAAAAGTTAACCAATTGCATTTCAGAACAGCAGTTAATAGATGCTGATATGTAACCTTATTTCTATGAGAAGATTGCAAAATATGATGTGTACATTTGAACATACAAGCGAATTTCAAACTTCTGAATGAAGTTAATACGAGGAGGGAAAAATACGCTATATTCGCTATATTGCTTTCTGGCCATTTTGTGCTTTTCGCTCCGGCATTTGGCCACATCGAGATGGTCGAATAAGTTCATAAAACCTTAATTAAAGTTCTCTATTTGGCAATAGCCTACACATTGGGTTTTCATCAGTATTTTAAATTAAACACATAAAGTTGATATTTTGCTTGCCTGCACAAAGTTATGTACACAGTGTGTTTCAAAACAACACCGACAATGCTTGGTAGGTGATTCCTGACACCAAGATAACTAATATGGGAACTAATATGTGCGCTATCCAAAAATACATGTTTCAGAATCCTAAGGTACTCACACAACAATTTTTATAAAGGAAGTTTGGATAGGGGCACATAATTTGAAGTACTCATCAACTACCTCTATAAAAATTGTTGCAAAAGTACCGCAGGATTCTGAAACTTGGATATTTGGATAGGGCACATACTTGTTTTTAAGTGAAATCTTGACCCGACTACGGTAGGTCTCATATTATTGGAGCTATGGACCTCTAAAATTCATTTTCTCATGTTTCCGGCAGATTATAACTCCAAAATGACGGATTTCTGCATTCAGATTCGTCTTTATTTTTTTGTTTTTTCTTTGTGTCAGGAATCACCTCTGAAATGTCGTCGGTGTTGTTTTGAAACACCCTGTATATCATGTTTGGCATTCCCGTATAGAAATAATTTTACTGTATGTTTCCGCTTTCAGTAAGTAGCATTTTCCAAGCACTAAATAATTACCCTTTTTTAGTGTTATTAGAGTCACGCAAGTGAGACTTCAAATATTGTAATATTATTTCGTCCGTACGTAGTTCATTAGTTACACGATGAATTTGAACAAAAAGGAATTTTTGAATTTACTTTCTTGCATTATATAGCTGGAATGATTATCTCACATGGGCTTGTTAACAGAGTGAATTCATTAACATCTTAACAAGTGTCGGGGACGCGGTGGCTGAGTGGTAGAGTGTTCTCCTCTGGTACGTGAGGTCTAGGGTTTGATCCCAGCTCCCGTTAAGTGAAATTTGTGGTGGAAAAACACCGTGTTCGTGGGTTTTCTCGGGGATCCCCCGTCTCCTCCCACTTTCTTCATTCCACCATTTCATTCATTTCTCATCATCACCGTCTCCTTTAGCATAGTCGGCATAACCGTGGGACAATAAAATTAAGATTTCATTTTATTTCATCTTAACAAGTAATGGTAACTTACATCCATCCGTTAGCCCACACGGCAACTCTTAAACGAAAGTGAATTTTTGAATACTATTTTTTTCTCTTTTTCTTTTCCTTTTCCTTTTTTTTTTTTTTTTTTTTGTTAAGACATAGCTAGAGCTATTATCTCGGCTGAGTGCGTTAACGGAGTCAATTCATTAACATCTTAACAAGTAACGGTGACTCAAATGTTGGGTATCCATATCTCATTTTCTACCATTGAAACAAAGGTGATAAAAGTTACACATCTCGCCGTGTGATGGCGGTAAATCTTCTCCAGTGGTTGGCATCTATCGAAGGAAATAGAAATTTCTAATGCATAATACTTTTTCACTGTCTACAAGAATTTATTCTTCTTCTTCTTCTTCTTCTTCTTCTTATTATTATTATTATTATTATTATTATTATTATTATTATTATTATTATTATTATTATTATTATTACTATCATCATTTTGAAATATGTGGGAAAATGAGAGCGGAATCGATAGACAGTCTTAAGATTTGCGTAGTTGATTATGGATAATACCAACTTGATTCAATGTCCAATCTACTTTTCTTTTCCTGTAGTCCTTGTCTACGTTATTCCGATCCTTAAATGTATCCACAACAGTCATTGCACAAGTCACCGAGGCACCTTGGTTATCTTTATTGTACGCGTGACCCAAATTTCAATTCTGATTGTCAGGTTTCGTCTGACCAGGTGACTAGTGTTGTTGACGAAACAAGAGGACACAAAATTCTCGTGACGAGATCCAGAACAAGAGAGACTTCTTCCAATTTGAACGAATACACTTTCCGAGACGAGATATCTCTTGGGGAGACACCTTTTCGAGACAAGATAGTCTCAGCTCCTGTGTCGTAAGAAATCCTTCCGGCGACCTGAATAGACTCGAAAGCAGCCACACCCATACTAGCCCTACACCATTGATATAAAATTTTATAGTGTGTTCATGGTACCTATTACTCGAACACTAATATTCATTAGTTCGATTCCCGATGTAACATTCTTTCTGCAGGACGTTTGCTGTCGTCTAAACAGGAGGTATATAAGTTCTATTATCTTTGCAAAAAAATCAGAGTTCAAAAAATTCGCTATCTCAGTTAGCTTATAGGGAATAACATCAGGTGCACAAAAAAGGGAAATTGTCTTACCGAACACATATATTTTCCCTTCAAGAATTTATATAATATTTTTTAAGACTGAAAAGAATATACGAATATCGCCTTTCCCTTATTAGCAAAAAACATTGTTAAACTAACATTTCCAACAGAGCCTAGACACTATTAAGTTTGAAAATTTTAAGACTTCTATAAAAATAGAAGATAGTTGCATTTAATTTTACTTTCGTCACGTGCCGTACACGCATTTTTTCTTCATTTTTTATCAATGTTTAATTTTGTCTTTGTTCCTATGAGAATTGTGTTCGACCCACTTAATAAAGAACAGTCAATAACTGCTGCGTTAGTGGTCAATGGGTTACCTACACAATGAAAAAGATCGCCAATAATTCAAAACATAGGTTGTAAAAAACTTAAATATTGCAGCTGTGCTTTGGTGTTAAAAGTAATTCAGATTTGAGTGTCAGGTTTTTTTGTGGGTGTGCAGTGCGCGTGGTGTCTATAATAAAGTGTTGATGCAGTGTGCTGAAGTCAATTATTCTCACATAACAGTTCTGCTATAAATAACTCACTCTTCTAACAAGAGACCGTTTCTTTTTTACCTCTATTTCCTTCTTCATTTGTTTCTTTCACGTTCAAGAGGTAGACATTTTCAGGACGTAAACGAAACTTAAAAAAATCAGTACATATCAGCTTTCTTATTGCAGGTGTTGTGTCTGGTCTGCTGCCACTCGTACGAACGATATCAATAAATGTGTGTGTTCGTAACGGAATCTTACGTCAGACTTCTGCAAAATGGCGGAACTGCCGCTACATGAAACAAGGGGAATCTGACGAGACAAAATATAACACGATTCTGAGTTTGTTTAGTCACAAACCAGCAAATATAAATGAAGGGTTGTTTAAGGGTTTTCATTAGCTTTGAGCACATTTTCTTATCACTATCATCGTTCCTTTGATCTTTTAAAAGCCACCTTAGTTCTTAACTTGATTTTTTAAAAAATCATCGTCATTCAGTTATTTTTTTAATGATGCATTTGATTTTCTACAAAATCATTTTTCTTCAATTGATTTTCTAACAAATCCGTCTTTCATATGATTTTGTAACAAAATTAAAATAAAATGTTAGTGTCCAAACATATAGTTGTCGGGGTCGCTAAGATGGATAGTGACACACCCGGTGCCGTTAAGTCTAAACTCGACCCTCATGCGTATCCTAAGGGGGAAAGGGGCTCAATGTTTCCAGGAATCTCGTCCTCTGCGCAAAGAATTTGTATTTCGGCTACTAAGTAAGCATACATCTGCAATACATACTCCTAAAGGTGTCACGCATATCTTTAACAAAAACACACACGTACTCCTTACAGTGTCAAACATATCTCTAACTAAACACGCACATGCTTCTAACAGTGCCACATATATCTCTAACAAAAACACATACTCCTAAACTGTCACATGTACGAAATATCTAAGATTGCTATTCGCACACAATGATATATAAATGTAATTTTAATACAGTAATTGCCAAGAAAACTTGATTCATTGATTGTTTCATTTATTCCTCGCTTGACGATAGATGCATATAAGGTCGTAGTTTAAGAAAATGCTGTCTCACATCTATAACTAAAGAAACACGAAAAGCAGTCTTTAGTTGTACATTACTAAGGGTTACAATAGTCCTGTTAATAGATAGAAATAGAGAAATGGGAAGGAGCCTAGGGACGAACACTAGGGATATATACACTAGTCTGTGTTATTATTAGCTTTTAACGGAGTAAACTGTCCAAATATGATATATATACTAATCAATAAATCATATTGAGCTAATCAAAATGAGACACTTGAGAACAAGGTCTCATGCGTAATTTTCGAAAAAAAATTAATATGAATTATTATGGCGTTAAAATGTATATCCTGGGTTGCCAATAATAAATTATAGTTTTTATTTTACTGGAACAGACCTTTCATTTTTTTTGGTTGTGTATCTTAAAAATACACTGTTAACTAGGAGACTGTTTCTACAGAGTATTCGGATAGGCTCTATACACCGGTATGAGTTCGATTAAATCACAGGTGTATAAAGCCTTTCCGAACACCCTGTAATTTTACTTGTCTTCTTCTAACCTTGACAATTATACTTCTAACAGAGAACACACATACTCCTAACAGTATCACACATATTCCTGAAAGAAAACACACATACCCGTAACCGTGTCACACATATCCCTAACAGAAAACACACATACTCCTAACAGTGTCACACATATCTAGAACAGAGAAAACACATACTCCTAAAAGTGTCACGCATATCTTTAACAAAAACACACATACTCCTTACAGTGTCAAACATATCTTTAACTAAACATAAACATGCTCCTAACAGTGCCACATATATCTCTAACAAAAACACATACTCCTAACAGTTGCACCCATATCCCTAACAAAAAACACATATAGTCCAAGCACATATCCCTAACAGAAAATACACTAACTCCTAATAGTGTCACATATATCCCTAACAGAAAACGCATATACCCCTAGCTGTGTTACATATATCCCTAACAGAAAACACACATACCCGTAACAGTGTCTCACATATCCCTAGCAGAAAATACACTAACTCTTAACAGTGTCACATATATCCCTAACAGAAAACACATATACTCCTAATAGTGTCACATGAATCCCTAACAGAAAACACACATACTCTAACAGTGTCACACTTATCTATTTTAGTACCGCACAAACTACTGCCAATCATTGATAGAAAAAGTGATTCGTAATTTATAACTTTATAACTTTATTTTTAAATTGGTAAACTGAACTAATTGGTAATCGATTTATACAAAGTTTACACAATGTTCCAATATCTCAAGTTTCTATGCTCATTATTTTTTGGACTGTGCTCTTAAAATTTTACGTTATTTTGTTTTTTTCAGATTGAGCGAGAAAAGGCAGATTTAAGCGTCCAAGTCATTCAGTTATCAGAGCGTCTAGAAGAGGCCGAAGGTGGAGCAGAAAGTCAGGTAGGTTACTTATGTACCAATACGTAATGTTGAATGTTTAGTTCTAGATTTAAGATAGGTCCTACAAGCTTATATGACGGAAAAGCGTACTTTTACAGTCTGATAAAAGCAGAAACACAATTAACAAGCAAAGGGAGAAGATGATGTAGAAGAACAAGTATTGGCAATGTAGTCACGGTTCCGCATCAATAACCTGCCTGCAAATGCATTTACTGCACTATCCATGTTACTTTCTTCCCATCACCGCTGCCTTTTATCAATGTCGGATTGCCAGTAAGCTCTTTCCTTCTTACTGAGAAACCAAGCAGTTAACCGTCACGTCACAGAGCATTCAGCTAGAAATGACTGCTTTAAGACCTATTGACTCATTAAAAAAAATATGGCGGGTATGTATATGGCATATTTTTCATTAAAAAAATAAAAATCACTAATATTATAAATGACAAAATTTTGGACACTTTATACAGAGTGGCACAGGGAAACGGGAAATTTGGAATCTAGAATTAGCAACACTGTATGGATGGCATTTGTTTGGGACCGAGACGACACCATTAAGAATACTTTGCCATTTAATAATAATGAAGCATTAAAGCTGTGTGGAACGTGTGTTCGCTGTAAAAGCATTTGATAAGAACAGTGACATTCTATGGCCTCAGAGATCCCCTGAATTCTGTGTGTGCGATTTCTCTCTGTGAAGAATCTATAGGGGCATTTCGAAAGCAAAGAGTATAGTTCACGTCCTGCAAACATCGTTAAACTGAAACTGAGGGCTAAAGAAGGACTGAATGGCGTTCCTCAAGATATAATATACTGAGCATTCCAGTGAATTTCCAAAACATATTTGTATCATAATGTGTATTCCAAGATGGGACACATCTTTCAGATGTGATCTTCAGGAAGTAAAGTGACATGTAAGTTGCATAGCTAATGTCATTGTTAATTATATACTTTCTACATGAATCTAAATCATTCAAGGTATCGTTTTCGTGTGTTGATTAGTGCATTTCAAGTCAATTAAAAATTACTTGTTTTCCTGCGCCACCTTGTCATATGTCATCGAAACGCAATTGCTGCCTGGTGCTGAACGGTTGAGTGTTTGCTACTTGTCCAGGATAAAAAGGAATACCTAATTGTACGACCATCACTCTAGTAGTGGTGAATTACAAGACCCGTAACCCGGAAAACTAAGTTCTGTGTAAGTCTCTACATCAACCAGCATTTCCTCATTTCATTCACTAGTTTGGAACAGTCACAAAATAAAGTCATATTCATGTTTCAGAATCCTGCGGTAAAAGTGCAACAAATTGGATAGATGTTGGAGTACGGGGAGACACTTTTAAGTACTAATTAAGCATAAGTGACAATATTCATGTAGATGCCATTTAGAAATAATTTAATCTCTTTATTGGTGGTTGAAAACGAATTATCTTCACTTTTCCCTTTCATAAAAAGAAATGAAATGAAATCTTTCAGTTTAATGCTCCACGATTATACTCTATAGACTAACAAGTAAGTGACCATATGGTTGTCGCGCAAATCAGATGCAGACATACGCCATCTGATTGAGCATGAAAAGATATGGAGAACACAGAAATTTAAGGTGCTAAGGGCCATAGGGAGCGGAGCGAGGAAAGAGGAAACATTGAATGTCGGCAAAATTGAAGAAAGTCAGGAATGACGGGAAAAGTTAATTTCGTGCAAACAGGGAAAGAAAGTCAACCAAAATAAAGAAAATAAACATAACAAGGGTATCAAGGACGAAGAAGATCAAAACCAGGGTTGCCATCCGGACCGCAGTGTTGCCAGCGCTGCATAACATTGATATGGAAAATGTAGCACAGTATAACAATTCATGCACAAGGAAAAATATTAGTAACACAAAAGACAATTGAAAAGACTCTGTACACGTGCGTAAAAAGGTTTGACGTAGTCGTGAGTGAATATTACACCCGCGTGAATACAAATGGAGGAAAATAGAGAACAGTACGCACCATTTGTAGTTTAATTGCAGTTGACGTTAACATCACGAATGAATGCGTGGTCAACACACAAACATTTCTCGCAGTGAGCACAGCGGATGAAAGCAAGCTTGTCACACGCGTCTCTGCAGCATTCCTCTGTGAGTCCTTTTTCAAAGCAATATGCGGAAGGTGTTTCAAACTGTCCAGGATGTTCATTGGAGTAGCCACATTTGAAAAACGCAAACGTCACAATCTGCCTTTGGGCAGAACACCGATCATCATTATCATCATGGAACGATGCTCCCAAACACTTTAGTTTCTGTGTTATCATGTGTATCCCCTTCACTTTCATGTCTATATTTGTCTTCCCTCATGTATATTATTCACTCATGACTATCGTTAAACCTTTTCACGTACGTGTACAGAGTCTTTTTAATTGTCTTTTGTGTTACTAATATTTTTTCCTTGTGCATGAATTGCTATACTGTGCTATATCTTCCATATCAATGTTATACAGCGCTGGCAACACTGCGGTCCGGATGGCAAACCTGATATGATCTTTCTTCGTCCTTGATGCCCTTGTTATGTTTATTTTCGTTCTTTTAGTTGACTTTCTTTCCCTGTTTGCAAGAAATTAACTTTTCCCTTCATTCCTGATTTTCTTCAATTTTGCCGACAATCAATGTTTCCTCTTTCCTCGCTCCGCTCCCTATGTCCCTTAGCACCTTAAATTTCTATGTTCTCCATATCTTTTCATGCTCAATCAGATGGCGTATGTCTGCATCTGATTTGCGCGACAACCATATGGTCCCTTACTTGTAAGGGAGGCGGATGATTAACGCAAGTGAGCGATGATGGAAGAATTGGTGGAATGAGAATGCGGTAGGAAGCGGGAATCCCGAGAAAACCCAGGGACACGATGTTGTCCACCACAAACTTACTTGGCGGGGGATCGAACCAGTTACCCGATACACAGAGGTGAGCGCTCTACCACTAAGCCACTATGGCCCCAATCTTTATAATTATGGTTATTATTATTATTATTATTATTATTATTATTATTATTATTATTATTATTATTATTATTATTATTATTATTATTATTATTATTATTATTATATCGTTTTTCTATAGGGCTTTGTAATTTCAAACAAAGGTAATAATACGGTGGGGACACATGTCCGGAAACGTGTAATAGCTTTTTAAGGCCAGCCATCCTCAGTTAAAATTTTCCTGGGCTTTCCTAATTGAAACCAGGCAAATGTTGGGATGGTATCTCACATAAAATTCCCAGGCCGCTTCCTTTCTTCCTCTCGAATTTCTCAAGTATTCTGATCGCGGGGGACGTCATCCTTCATATGTGTGACGGGCTAACATGGCCATAGATGCCGAGAGCCCAGAAATCCAATTCCTAATCCTAATCCTAGTGACGGGCTAACATGGTCATAGATGCCGAAAGCCCAGAAATCTAATTCCTAATCCTAGTGACGGGCTAACATGGCCATAGATACCGAAAGCCCAGAAATCTAATTCCTAATCCTAATCCTAGTGACGGGCTAACATGGTCTTAGATGCCGAAAGCCCAGAAATCTAATTCCTAATCCTAATCCTAGTGACGGGTTAACATGGCCATAGATGCCGAGAGCCCAGAAACCTAATTCCTAATTCCCTAGACACATACCGCAAAGACAAAGAAAAATGTAGCATTCAAGCGGTGTATGAACATGTATTTCACGCATTTCGCATTATTGTTTTATATTGCTTACTATTTTAAAATCTGATTGTGTGTAATGTCTGGTTATTCTGTTTCCTTATACTCAGTGCATATGAGGTAAAAGCATTGAGAATATAAATGTTAAGGGAACGACTAATTCTTCCATGCACCAATTATGTCTTACCAGTGGCGGGTCTTGAAGGAAGCCATATCGGTAAACATTTGAATTTTATCGCAACAGTCAATGGGAAGGGCACTAATCACGGATGTAATGTACTAATGCTCGTGTACACCTCCTTCAAGAGCCGCCACTGATTATTATTGTTATTGGACGTGATGATGACCTATAGAAAAAGAGATTCACATATTACTACATTTTTCTCCAACTATTGCAAAAGTTATCAGTAATATATCATGTCAACAAATTCACAGAGAAGTTTCCTGCTTTGATTCTTACAGTTTGAAATCAACAAGAAACGCGATGCAGAGTTGGCCAAATTACGAAAGTTGTTGGAAGATGTCCATCTGGAATCAGAAGAAACTGCTCACCTTCTACGGAAAAAGCACCAGGAAATCGTGGTCGATTTCCAAGACCAAATCGACCAACTGGCAAAAGCGAAAGCCAGGTAAGGTATTATTTCCTCCTATCATACATGTAATATTAGCTAGAGGATTTGTTTACTTCATAATCAGAAATTCGAAGTTCTTTTCCGAGTTCTAGGTAACTCACTAAGAAAATAAAACACAATCATTTAAATTAAAGCAAGAAATTGCTTTATTCATATTTATTCTACAATTGACAGAAAGTTGGGGTGTTAGGATTGACACAAACTACTTTGAGAACAATAAAAAGCTTAAGATGTGTAGAACAAACATTTAAAAGATTTGTAATTAAGCTTACCTTCCCAATTTAAAATTCTTTCTTTTTTTCTTTAAGAAATTACAACTTCATTATCATTCTATTACCTAAGAATTCTCTAGAAAGGAACTCTAAAAGTAAAAGAGTCTAACTCTTATGAATCATGAACATTCTGCTCTGTATACATAAAATAAAATCATTTATGAATACCGAATACATGGGATCACAAAGCATTCAACTAAATATGAAAATAAATTTTAGATCAGTAATATGTCCGAATTATGAGAAATTTCTCGAAACAAAATATAGACGAGGCTTAAGCTTATGGCAAACAGGTCCTGAAAGTTATGGGAGAAAGTTTGTATCCATACGAAATACTTTCTAGAATTTATTAACAAAGATGTAGCTACAAATCCAATGTCCATTTTATACTGGAAACGATTATGATAAGGGTTCGTCTTGATTATGATGTGCATGTACTGTATTTTAAATAAATTTAATTTTATTCCGTTGTATATTTTGTAGTCAGTATATAACCGAATCTTGTTTCTGAATCTTTATACATAAAATTTATGAAATACTTACTGTTCAGTTTGCAAAGGACGAAACTATTTCACCAGTATACTTACTATTACTGTACTCTCGGAATTAAACTAAACGTAATACTGATTTTTCCTTATTCTGTTAAGGATTCTGTTTATAAATAACATCTTGTGGGAAGGTTCCGTTGATCTTACATAGGCATTTGTTTTAAACTGATTTCGCACTTGGCCTCAATATTTTGCCTCTTCGAAGTTATTTTCTTGTGCAGTCCACGTAGAATAGTAGTACAATCAGAAACAATATTAAGTATAGATTGGAGGTATAAGAAATGATAGTTTCAACCTATACTTAACGTTGTTTCTGACTGTACACACTTATCTTTATGAGAAATGAGAATGGTAGAAGAAAACCAGAATGTTCACTCATCCATGCACTTCCATGCTGTTGAGATATCTGAAGTATGATAGTGACATGTTGAACTACAAACCTTACTAATTATTCATAGTGTATCTTGCCAAAATGTATCGTACTGTATCCAAATTATAAGGCGAAGGAACAACAAGACACATATACAAATTGTGATAATAGTGAAATTGGTATTAATAAAGGTTTTAGTTAGTGAAGCCATAGGTAAAATCAAAACTTACGAACTGCTGCAAAGCAAGTAAAACCGGTTTTTTAACCTTACAGAAACGTGTTTGACTTACAAATGAAAACACCTGCGCCCAGATGAGAAATGCTGCTTCCCAACAAAATCGAATTTAAATATACCACAAACTTGTAATACTCTACGTGAACTGCACAAGAATATAAGTGTGAAGACGTAAAATGTAAAATCTCATAATGAAATCAGTTTCAAAAATTGCTTACTTATGAAACTCAAGAAGACAAAACAGAGTTCAAACACATGTGTATAAATATAGACAAATCAAAACAATGAATTTTATACAGGTGAATATTGGGTGCCCAATATTTTACTGTTATTTTTTAACCTGGATATTTGGCACCATTCTATATCCAGCATACCTCTGTTCTTGTTTTGCACTGGGAACAAAATCTTTGCCAATTATGCGTCACGTGATATTACGAATATTAGTGGACTATTTACTTAAAAGAATCCTAAGTTCTTTTTCTTTAATACTATTACAAACTTTGATATGCTCCCTAGATATAGGAGGGGTAATAAAACGCAACAGAATCCGGAATGGTGAATCCAAAATTGCGTGTCTAAAAATAAAATAGCTCATATGTTTGTATCAAAGTGTCATACAGGCGAGACATCTGGTGAGAGAGCCACACCCTACGAGCTAAACATAGTTTCTATTCAACATAAGTACATCTCGACGTGAAACCTCGAGTTGATCTACTGTGTTGGAATTTCGCCGAAACCCGGATAACATATATTTCATCAAGCAAATTTCTTGTATTATGGTATTCGTTAGGACTGTCATAATATTTGAGGAAGGCGTGGAGAGAAGCTTAAAATTGTAAAGAATTTTTGGTAATTGTTTCAACAAAATCTTTTGACTCTTTCTTATATATAGATGACTTAAAACGTCTACTTTAGAAGTACATTAAAACGTTACCAAAACGAGGAGATTATTTTTATGTTATATTTGTTTCTACAAACAAGTACCCTTTTCATGGAGGCTCTCAATGCACATTATACAAAATTCTTTGACTGGGGAAGTAATACGTTTTGTTTTCTCAGCGTGTTAAACAAACTTCGCCGAAGCAGATTCTTTGCAGTGTGTAACCTATTTGTACAAAAGTATATGTTTTAAATTTTGAAATGTGAGATCTAAAATGCAAGAGTATTATTCCTTTTAGATTGAAATCCGACAACTAATCTTAGTAGGTTCACGAAGACGGGTCGTAAGTTGGAAATCTAGCCAGAATCATACCCAAAAAGTTATTATATTCACTTATATTATTAGAACCCTGCAGGATATTTGCTAAGGGACATCGAAATAAAGCGATGATCCATAACCATCTGCGATTTTGATAATTCACATTTGTACAAGTAGATAAAACAGAAATCTGAATTTTAAATCAAAAATCTTTTTCCTCATGTCAGTTTATTTCCTGAACAATAATGAACAGAGATGTGATCATTGACTCGAAATAAGACATTTCATTCAAAGAAATATCCCATCTGGAGAAAAAAATGTTACCTTCTGTCAATTATAATGGGAGTTTCTATTTACCCTTGATGTAATATCTATAGGGTGTTAAAAAATTGTCACAATATTTTGGGAATAAATTTCACATATCAAAGTAAGGAAAAAAGTACATATAGATCTGTAGTCGAAAATACATAGTTTCGTAGTTATAGGATGACAAAAACGTGAAAAAATGAACTTTAAAGGTCCATAGCTTTACTACTGTAGCACTGATCGTAGTGGGCTCAAGACATCACTAAGGAACTAGTATGAGAACTATCCAAATATCCATGTTTCAGAACCTGCGGTACTTGCACAGTCATTTTTGGAGAGGCTGTTTGTGAGTACTCGATCTCTCTCCACCTACCTCTCTAAAAGTACAAGTCCTGGAGCATTCTTAAACTGGATATTTCCATAGTTCACGGACCAGTTCTTTAGTGCTCTTGATCCGACTACGATAGGTCCCATAGTAGTGGAGCTATGAACTTTCAAAGTTCATTTGTTTCATGTTTTCGACACCCTGTAACTCTGAAACTATCCACTTTTGAGCACAAGTTCATATGAACTGTTTTTCTTATTTTGAAGTGAGAAATCTGTTCCCAAAATATTATGACACGTTTTTGTAACACCCCCAATATGCACAGAAGAAATTTGACTGGGTTTCCTCTATTTTCTATGTTTCAAAAATTGTATTCTATTGTTGATATTGTTACATTTCATTCGCGTCGTTTTATTTAATGTCCATTGAACTTTATGGGATAAAGTTTTTCTCGGTGATAATAGCTCCGTGATGAGTTCAATTCCTAATTTATCCACCTTGCGTCCTTAAGAGTCTTCATCCCGGCGAAATTAAAATACCGCTAATTTTACAGTAATTATGTGAAATCTTCAAATAGATAAAAGATAATCGAAAAGTGGAACAAGAGCGCCCTAGACAATATTATTTTACATGAGAAACCGTTATCACGACTCACTTATCTGCTTTCGATTTCGAGCCATTTTGAAAATTGGCATTTATTTTCGCGTTTCTAAACAGCTGAAAACGGAAAGCCACTAGGTGACTTGTGATAACGATATCTCACGCAAAATGATATTGTCTAGGGCGCTCTTGTTCCATATTTCAATAATCTTTTATCTATTTGAAGATATCACATAATTGCTGTAAAATTAGCGGTATTTTAATTTCGCCGGGATGAAGACTCTTAATGGTTAAATCAGTGGTTAGCGTCACCGTACAAGATTTGTTTAGCATTACTTGAGCGGTTCGAACTTTGTAACAGGATGATTTTTCGTCATTATTTCTTCCTGACACACGTGATTGAAACTCTGATAATTCGTTTCTTTCGTCAATGGTCACTATCGTACTATAGAATTAGGTTAGAATAGATTGAAGGGCACAAAATTGACATCTGCACAACTAATTAGGTGCGTTGTGGAGGAATGGCGCTACACTGAAAAAAATTGTAAGTGGCGTACTTACAGGATAGGTTACATGCGTAATTCGTGTAGTTTTTGAACTTAACGTACAGCAGACGTATAATTGAAAACGCATGTTTTATAATACCTTCTGTAGACCTATAAGTGTTCCATCTGTACATATTTTCCGTATGAAACAATATAGGCGGTCAGGATCTCAAATACAAATGGACGTATATAACATATAGCTGACGAAGGTAACATAAGTTTATGCATGTGATATACGGAAAACTGTTAGATGTCAGACATCCTGCAACGGCATGATGTAACATCCAAGGGCAGTGCCTATGTATCATATGGATAACGTATGCTCCGTACTGATTTCAGTAGTAAGCAAGAGGATACCGTATATTTGTACAATATACCGCTGTCCGGAGAACGGATTTTTCTCAGTGTACGCTCAGGAGCGCTCGCTTCTTTTCAATACATATAATGCTTTAGCTTTGATCACAGTAGCAAGTATATTTGAAAATGAAATCTTTCAGTTTATCGTCCCACGATTATGACTTTTAGGTAATGATTAAAGCAAGTCAATGATAATGGAAGAATTGTTGGAATGAGAAAGTGGGAGTAAAGGGAATACCCCGAGAGAATCCACGGACACGATGTTGTCCACCACGAACTTGCATGGCCGAGGATCGAACCAGGGACCAACGCACCACAGGTAAGCGCTCTACCACTGAACCACCGTGCCCCCAATCGTAGGTGTGCGTAAATCAGATGAAAAATATTTTTAAAAATGAAATTTTGTGTTTTACATCCCACGCTTATGCCGGCTAGGCTAAAGGAGACGGTGATGATGAGAAATGAGTGAAATAGTGGAATGAAGAAAGTGGGAGGAAACAGCAGAACCCCGAGGAAACACACGCACACGGTGTTTGTCCAGCACAAAGGTCACTTGTCGTGAGCAGGGTTTGAACTCGGGACTCCATGCCCCAGAGGTGAACGCTTTACCACTGAGCCACCGCGTCCCCGAAAAATGTGTTGCTCACAAAAGGAGACATTTTTCGTCTCATTTCAGTTCTTGTTTCGGAAATGAAATAAGAATTGAGCCGAGAATTCTTTCTTAATTCGAGACGAGACGAAATCATGACACTTCTAGAGGTATGAGAGCAGGAGAAACATCTGTTCTGGCTTTTCAGGAAATGTTTTCTTGTGGATGTTCGCCAGCAAACATGGCACGTTGTAAGGAACAATGATTTAACTACCTCCTTTTGGCACCAACAACTGTTCTTTTACTTTCGATGCACTTACAACCTCCTATCCTCAGTGCAGATTTATGGACTACCTCCACACATTCTTTTCTGAGCTGCTAAATACAAGACCATGATACTTCAACTAGAAGGCAAATGCCTGCGCTGAAAACAGTTTATATCTAAATAACTCATACGAATAAGTTCTTATGGTTCTCTTAAAGTTTAGATTTTACTTTAGTAAGTGCCAAAATTTGTTGTTATTCCAATGCCGGTAAAGCAGAAGGGCAATTCTGTGTAATCTAGTGATTTCAGAACAACTGTTATACAAGCTAGAAACAGTTTTTATTACAGTACAGAAGTACAAAAAAAAATGTGTGTCCTGCTTTTGTTTGTGAAAGAAACAAATTATCCAGGTTCTGAAAAATAAATAGGAAATGGTCCAATGGATAATTTATTAAACCGTTTATTTTGTTTTGTATGTACACTCCCTTTCTTCATGTTTTTAGTTAATTTGCAAGGTGAATTATATTGCACTGATAAAAAAAGAAATGTACGTGGAGTACGTAAAAACGTAGGTTGCATATGTAAATGCTGTAGTTTTTGGACTCAATGTACAGCAAACGTATAACCGAAGAAGTATATTTTATATGTACCTTCCGTATAAGTGTTCTGAATAAACGTACTTTCCATACGAAAGAAAGAACTGTATATAGGCTGTCAGAATCTCACATACAGATTTACGTATATAACACATAGTTGACGTACGTAACGTACGTATACGTATGTAATATACGGAAGACTGTTAGATGTCAGACACCCTGCAGTGGCATGACATAACATTTCAGCAAGAAATGCTTAGTATGTATGTAACCATATGAGTAATGTATCCACCTTACAGATTTCCGTAGTAAACATATGGACTCCGTATATTTGTACAATATACCACTGTCCGGATAACGGATTTTTCTTAGTGTGCTGATTATAGAAGCAATCTAACGATAATTAATTGGCCTCTTAGAGACGGAGACGTAGAAAATTGCGTGTGATGTGAACCTATAACTTTGAACCACATCATTTGTCTCCAGGGAAAGAAAAAAAACAGGAACAGGACGGAGTGTATTAGTGGTGGAGCACTAATCTCTAGTGCGTGAGGTCTCTGGCTCGATACTAGTACACGTGAAGTAACCTTTGTGGTGAACAAACACCGTGTGCGTGAGTTTCCTCGGAGTTTTCCTGCTACATTCCTACTACCACAATTTCGTTTCTTACCACTATTACCATCTCTTTTAGCCTCGGAGCATAACCGTGGAACGTTAAACTGAAAATGAGAAAGAACTGGTCTGGTCGTAATAGAACCTTAATTGAAATTGCATGTTGAATTTATTCGCTACGTGGGGGTGGGGCACGGCGACTCAGTGGTAGAGCTCTTACCTCCAAGATGTGGGATCCCTGTTTCGATCCCCGGCCAAGTAAGTTTTTAGTGGACAACATCGCGTCATGGGTATTCTCAGGGTACTTTCATTTCGTCCCACATTCTCCATCATTCACTTGCCTTAATCATTGTCTCCCTTAGCCTAAAGGGCATATACGTGGGACGTTAAACTGAAATATTTCATTTCATTTTTATTCGATACGTAGCCTATACAATTATAATATATGTGCATGATTTAGAAAAAACTGCTGACTTAATTCATCAAGGATCCCTGGTTCGATCCCAGGTCTGCCCCTTTTAGCAGAGACAACTTGCAAACCGCTTGCTGTAAGCTTGAATTGCAAGTCGTCCAAGCTTGCATCCAGCTTGATTAGAAAGGGTGCAAGCATGTCGCAAGCTGGATTCCAATAACGAAGTTGCATAGGGGCGACCTTGTATTCAGTCTTCCGTTCAAGCTTGATGCAAGCGTTTTACGCTGGCGGCAAGTAAATAGCAAATGAACAGCCAGTAATGCTACGACGCTCTACGAAAGATTTAAAGCATGGCTTGCAAGTACAACAAAAGACAGATTGCATTAAAGCATGCGTTTCAAGTGCAAACGTAGAAAGCCAAAAGCCAAGAACGCGCCAACTGGTCGAAAGCATTCTTGCTACTTGGGGTGTGTGTGTGGGTTACAACATCGTTTCCCTAATTTTTTGGTATACTCCCATTTCCTCCCACACTCTCACTTCTCCAATCCTCTCACAATCATTAACTTTCATTAATGATCCATTTTCTGTAGATATTACGTTTCATTTAATTTAATTCACCAAGCGATGCCATTTCAACTTCACCGTTTTATCGTACTTAAGTAGTACTATCTTCCAAACATCCATAAAAACTCAAAGGATTTAAAATTGTATTTATTGTGTTGAGGGGAAACTGTAGTTTTACGTTCCACGACTATACTCTTTAGATTAATAGAGAAATACAAGGGCGCCCATTAGGGGGCGCAAGGTGAGGCGCTCGCCCCCTTGAAGAAATTGTATTTCGGAATATCGAAAACTGAATTGAATTTTTAGAGTAGTTACAGCAAAATTTAAACTATATTTGAAATGTCGCTTATACTTCCCCCCCCCCTTGGAAACCACAACATGGGCGCCCTTGTGTGTATAGTAAACGCAAGTGAATGAGTATGCGAAAATTGGTGACATGAGAATTTCTGAGGAAAGAAAAGAACTCAAAGAAACACCACAATGATTTTCTCCATGTGTAAACTATATGTCGTTTCCAACTGGAACACTTGTCTCCACTGTCTCTCAATTCATCCTGTTGTAAATTCTCTTTAATCCACTACGCCAGAGACAAAAAACGTACAAACTCTGAGGACAGATAAAATGTCCCATGGTTTGTAGTGTGTTATGCCTCGTGATTCGAAACAAAACGCGCGAGACCACTGGGTTATAGCCGTCAGCTCGTACTGAGTTATGGTGATCTCCCATATTGCAAAGAAAATACAAGTTACAATATCGGAAACGCTATTTCAGCGACCGTATGCTAACTTCATATAATTGTTTTTCGATATATCTGTTCCTAAATTCTAGGCTTTAAAAACGCAATAAAATTAAGAACGATAAACATTGCTAAGTTCATTCTTAGTGTATTAACAGTATTACAACCAATACAGACTCATTTCTACAAGCCTAGAAATAACCTAATCTAGCAACATACATGCCCTACAATTGTTAACAGCTTTGAAATGTATGATCATATGCACTGACTGGTATGTAAAGCTCTTACGAAGCCAATTAATCTTTCTATCCAATGGAACTGACCCAAGTTTTGCCGTTACTTGCCAGGAGTCGATGCCAATATATCAATCTTGATAAAATCTCAACACACTCCTTTTATGAGATGCAAAAATACGGTAAATGATCTCAATATTCAGACTTGTGTTCTGCGTAAGACAATGAAAAATTTTGGCACTTGCATTAAAAAATGGTTACCGATGTTCTTCGTTATCCTGATGACGTAACAACGGAGATAAAAGGAATCAGGAATCAGGAACCAATGTGCTGGATCTAAGTAGCCAAAGACAATCAATCGACATATGTTGATATTGTTATTTTCTGGTTCTTTTAACAGTCATTAAGTACTGATTATGCAAGATTATCAAGAATACAGACAAAACAATAATTTCTGTGAATCCAAGTAGTCGAAAATGAAAAATATCCTTCTCTGTTACTCAGAAAATATGGCAGAAAGATCTTGATAAACACCTATTGCCAAATCAAGATGTCGGACGAAACGGTGACTTATTGGTAGAGCGCTTACCTTGGTTCGTAGAATCCGTGGTAAGTTTGTGGTGAACGACATCGTGTCCGTGGGTTTTCTCGGCGTACTTTCATTTCCTTCAACATTCTAACTTCACCATTCACTTGCTTCAATCATCCGTGTCCCTTAGCCTAAAAGGGCATAACCGTGGGACATTGTACTAAAATATTTCATTTTTAACTTAAATGTAATTCATGTTAACTGTTCGTTTATCTTTTCGACTTTCGGGTGCTTTAGTAAATAAACGGATGAATATGTTATAAATTGATTAGAGTCTGTATGTTTTCTTATGAAGCAGTGTGTATTGTTCTGAGTAGTGTACAATATAATAAGATATAAATATTTGAGTGTGGCAATAACAAATCAATCGTTTGGTAATTCCTTAAGTGCATTTGATGAGCTTAACAAATATTTGTGAATAGACCTAACTTAATATCGTTCATCCTAGCTTTAGAGCTGCTTTACCTTAATTAAAAATACAATCTGACCAAAGCAAATCGCTTTTAATAAATAGTAATCTTACGGTTTCGGCAATGTACCAATGCCTTGATCAGAGACGTTATCCTACTTTGAAATTATTTCGTTTTTGTCTCTAAATAAATCCCGTATAATCTGTTTCTCTGCTTTAGTCACCAATTATATATCTTTGTTCCATATGATAATGAGATAAAACAATTGGTGAAGAAAGCAGAAAAACAGGTTATACGGGATTTACCTCCTTGTTTCACATGATAATGAGATAAAACAACTGGTTTTGAAAGCAGAAAAACAGGTTATACGGGATTTATCTCCTTGTTTCACATGGTAATGAGATAAAACAATTGGTGAAGAAAGCAAAAAAAAAAAAAAAAAAATTATACGGGATTTAACTAGTGAAAAAACTGACAGAAGTTCACAATAGGATAATGTGTCTGATCAAGGTATTGGTATATTGCTGAAACCGTAAGACTACTATTTATCAAAATCGATTTGCTTTGGTCCAATTTTACTTGTAATTAAAGGAGGATGTCGTGTTTTGGCTGCTTACGAGAACTTTGCCAATCAACACTTTGCTATTGCTCGCAGAAGTTTAATTTTTGGTCGGTAGATGTGTATAGTAGTTTTGCGTCTCTGTGTCAATTCCCCCCCCCTGACTCTTCCTTTTACGCATATGGCATGGGCTCAAATTTTTAGCACAGCCCTAAAAATCTTTGTAACTCTTTTCTTGAAAACTACTCAACAGATTCGTTTAATTTTTATACCACATACCCTACACTAGCTGGTAATGCTACTGAACTAGGATTATTTTTCTAGGCTACATACAAAGCTAATAGTTATTTTTTAAATTATTCGAAGAATTTTATTAATGTGATTTTTTATATTCACCAAACAGTAATTGAGAGAAATAAAGGAACTATGCTATAATTCTAGTTCAGTAAATAGATGTACATATAAGTAAGATTTGTGCAAAATTTGGCTACTTTAGCATTAATAGCTTGTGAGAAAATGGTACATAAATGTCCAAAATGCAACTTTGAGAAATTAAAAAGTTGAAAATTTACAATGGATTTTCACCAATAAGTCGGATCACAACATTGAGAAAGCACCACAACCATATTCTTCCTCTTCAGCTATGTCTTCTTCAGCCTTCTGACACCTTTTCTTCATTTTCGACTCCTTGGTAAGCTTTTGGTTTGCCAACTCAGGTTTCGTTATACATTTTCTGCCCATGTCACGCAGTAGGTTGCAGGTGTACTTACCGCTTGACATTTCAATCTTTTCCAGAACACAAGTTCTTGCTTCACGGCCACTTGTAAAACATGGAACAGCATCATACATTGCAATTTGTACGATTTTTGAACCCGCAAATTTGGTTTTTAGGCATCGTTGCCATATCAGTACATTGGAACTTTCATTGGGGTTCTGTGTTTTCCCATACATTTTCCCAAAAGGGCGTGATCCGCAAGAGCTCAGTAGATAGGTTTGATAGCCTCCACCACTGCAGCACACAATGAATGCTTATGTTTGTAATGTTCTTCAGTTGCTTGAGATCTGTTATACCCACACCAAAATTTTCTCCTATGGGACTGTGCAGTTAAATATAATGGAAAATTTTCCACCTAACATGACTATACATAATATCCAAAATTGTCCGGCTTACGAAAAGTTTTTTCCACTTGTTTCTACATCGTGATGAAAATTTTCCGATCTATGAAAATTCCTTTCACTTGTTTCTACAGAGCAATAAAACTTTCCGATTCACAAAAAGTTGTTTTACTTTTTGCTTCAAAATGATGAAAATTTTCCGAATCATAAAAAGTTCTTCAATTTTTCCATATAAGACACAAAATATTTCGATTCATGAAAAATTGTTTCACTTGTTCCTACATAGTACTGAAAATTGTCTGAGCCATGACAAATTTCAGATTCTTTAAACGATCTTTCAATTTTTATCATTTCTATACATGAATTTAACCAATTTTATGATTGATGAGGAATTGTTACTTGATTACTGATATTTTTTTAGAACGGAAAACTTTCCGGAAAAATATAGCGGAAAATTTTCCACCTCACATCACTAGGGACAAAGCATATGCGTTGGTTTCTCATTAGTTGAATATTTATGAAAGTAAGTTGCCCACACTGTTTTCTGCATCTCCTGCAGGTTGTCACCGTCTTTCCTGATAACTTAGAGGTATATTATGGGAAAGTAATCATTTTTTTTGCATTAACTTTGCTAACACAGACTAATAAGGTAAACGAAGAACTGTGCTCTCAGAACAGTAAACAACAGTAAGCCAAATGATCTGTGTATTCTTTTCTGAACGATAAAACAAAAATCTATTTACTACATCATTACAGAAGATTGGGATGATCAAGCAACCTGGAATGAACGTCGAAACGGAAAATAGATATTTTTAAGCCTGAAAATACAACGGAAGTACACAATAATTTGTATTTCTCGAAGGGTATTTCATGTCGTACGAACATGAAACTTCCAGCAATAAAGCTTCAAAGAATATAGATTCTGAAAATACTACTTTCCAAAAATCGAAAATTTCGACCCCAAACACGGAATCCCCCCTTAAGGCCTTACTTGTAGATTATACTATTAGTCTTCGTGATAATACTTTGGAAAGCTTCAATTCGTTTTCAAACCATTGCCAAGCCAATTCTGCAAGGTAAGGCCTTTAGCACTGGACCTATTATTAGAAAAAAAATGCAACTTCGTAGAATTACTTTTAAATATTTAGAACACAACGCCCTAATTGACTTAGAAACACTATACAAGAAACAAAATGCGCAGAACAGAACGAAGATTTAATTATTTATTTATTGAAAAATCACCAGATACAGCTCAGAAGCCATTTTATGCCCGATATCTAACAATAACAATGGAAAGGATTTGGGAAGGTATCGCCAGGGCTTGTTTAGTAGGTACCAATTCGGCATTTGCCTGACAGGACTGAGGAAAAGCCTGGAAAATCTCAGTCAGGATATTCGGCACTGGGAATCGAACCCACGTCCTCCCGAATGCGGAACCAACGCTCTACTACTTGAGCTTAGAAAATGCATGACTTTAATGCATATTTATGCAACTGTTACCTCAGGACGGGGACAAGTAAAATGGAAAATGACCCCCTAACTTAATTTGTAGTATGTCTTGGCCCATCGTTCATTATACATTGAGCATGACTGCCTTAAATCTTTGTTTTCCTTTTAGAACTATTTCAGTTGTTAGTCTTCTAAACAAACTTTTCGTAACACCTTCCTGATTCTTATCTTTTCGTTTCATCCAGCCAATTTGTTTTACCGGTAGTTTACATGTTCGCACTTCCAGAAAGCTTTAATCCTGCTTTCGTAATGCCCTTGCTAGTAACATACAAGTATTATTTTGATTCAAGAGTTCAGATATGTGTGCTAGTTTATGTATCATTACAGGGAGCAAGATTATATTATTTACCTTTTTGATTGTTATTTTTAATTACAACGTACAATCTTTTGTGAGAGCAATTGAATCACCAGTTTTAAGAAAAGAATGAATCCAAAACACAAAATGTTGAGAAATAGAAAAAAACTTTGTAACTGACGTAGTTCTCACTGAAGAACCAGCAAGTTTGTACTGGACCTTGAGAACTATCCACCATATCACTCACATGTAGAGCAAAGCTTGGAAATACGGTAGGAGATAACCGTGAGTACAGAAAGTCATTTCCTTTTTTTTTTTTTTTTTTTTTTTGCTTTACTTCCCTTCTTAAAATTGACAAACCATTTTATAATGCTTAAAATTCAGAGAGATGTGAACTGACTTTGTGAAGGTGGTTTCTGATGACTACTTGACGAGATATTGTAAGAAAGCGCTGCTCTTCTTTCGTTGTGTGTGACATTTCAGCAGAGGCTTCTGAACAAATAAGGCAGGGGTCGCTTCTGCCGGCTGCCGACTTCAGTCGCTTGCTGGCGAATCCTACGCGGCAGTGTTAAAAATAACTGGCAACTACAACTATTTTCGAGTGAGAAGGAAACGAAGCCACAGTTACCGCTACGAAAGAAGGCCAACCCAGGAAAAAAAAAGAAAGAAATGAAAAAAATAACAGGCACTTAGCGTTCACAAAACGGCATAACCTCAAAGTACTCATAACATTTTCAAACACGTGGATGTTTTAAAACAACACGCATTATCTGCAGATGAAGGGTGACAACTGTTCTTGTTAACTGTCAAGAGCTTAGCATCAATGATTTAGAACAGGTTTTTGATTTTGTACACTCCTGTTAAGAAAAATGGACACCCAGTGGCGTAGCAAAGGGTATCCTCGAATCAAGTTGCCCCAAGCACAATCTCAGGTATTCTGAACACTGTTGAGTACTTACGCTTGTTTTCGGGTTTTTTGTCCACTTATTTATACCGAAAGTATTTTTTCTTTTAATTGAAACTATCTGAAATTTTAATAATTTTATTTTACGCATTTATTTGTCGTGTCTATTTAGATGTCTTTTGCATCATGCAAACTCATTTATCTTATACTAGTGGCTTTAAATTGGCAAATTCCCTGCATACTTTAATACCTAAATAAAATTAAGAGCATACAGTTACTTTTAAAAATAAAAATTCTAGTTTTAGTACAACTTGAAAAGTTATGTCTAACAAAAACTTTCACAAATTCAAAATAAGAAGTATGAAGCAAAATGGGTGAGGAAACAAATGATAATACGTAGTTCTCGTAGGCAGGCAGGCGATACAGCAAGTAAGACATCTGTTAACGTCATCGAAAGCAGACAAACGATAGGACAAATAGCAACATCTTTATTGTTGTTACAGGCAGGGAAGCAATAAAACAGGTAGCTACATCTTTCTTGTTATTGAAGGCAGGTAAGCGATAGGGTAGGTAGCGACATCTGTTATCGTCATCGCAGATAGACAAGCGATAAGGCAGGTAGCGACATCTGTTATCGTCATCGCAGATAGACAAGCGATAGGGCAGGTAGCGATATCTGTTATCGTCATCGCAGGCGGACAAGCGATAGGGCAGGCAGCAACATCTTTATTGTCATCGCAGGCAGACAAGCGATAGGACACGTAGCGACATTTTCATTGTCATCGTAGGCAATCATCGTAGGCAACTAAAGAATGATGAGAAAGGCTAGAGAAAAAGTAAAATGCGATAATGATACCACTTTCGGTTAAAGTCTTCAAATGGATCTGAGCTTTAAAAAAATGTCATCGTAGGGAGGCAAGCGATAGGGCAGGTAGCGACATATATTAGCGTCCGCGCAGATGGGCACGCGTTAGGGCAGACAATGGCATATATTTGTGCGACTTTATTATTAGGATTAGCGTCACGCATAGAATGAAGGATTGAGACATTATCTGTTCATTATCAAGATATAAATTTAACATTAGTGAAATTGAATTTGATTTATAAATATGAGCTGAAATGCCCGTTCTCCACATGGAAGAATATGATTATGGGAAATATTTTAGATTTTTCCTCCTTAGGATACTCAAATGCCTTCCAAAGTAAGTGTAATGATAAAAATCCATAAGATATTCTACTTTCGCCATAAAGTTTAAAACATCTTAAGCCCCTAGAATACGCCCTTTAATCAAAGCGGCATGATAAACAGTCAGCCTGAGGTGGATGCTGAATCCCATCGAAGCTACAGTCTTTCACTGCAGCCTTGGAAACAACAGTCGTGTGAGTTGGAGCATTGTCATGCAGGATGAGAGCTCAACGCATAGCCACTAATTCCGGTGGCTGCCTCCAACGAACTGACGCAACTGATCAACTGAAACTGATTCATTATTTCTGTCATAGATGGCACTATATGTCATGGACAGCTTATTACCAGTGACGCTATATTTCAGTGTCAGAACGGAAAGTTTTGGAAATACCCTAGTACTTTATAGCCACTTGTATCTTAATAAAATCTTTGCTCTATAACAATAAGTCTTTTGCCTGATTTTGATCCGATATTTCGTTTTCTCGAACTATGATCTCCTGATGTGGTTCTGTAATGCAGCAGCTTTCTTGGAAGCTAGATAATCTTTCGGTGAGTGGTCTATTGTGTAAGCGTCTTGCACGATGGACTCTGCACCCTGCAACTGTTTCAAGTTCCAGTCTCAGGTTCGGAAAGCATGATAATAGTAGGTTATTTACGAAATAAAGAAATATTGCAGTCTAGTGATTAGAGAGAATTGGACTCACGTCCGCGTGATCTTGGGTTTGATTCCCAGCCTTTGCTTCCCAATTTTCGGCGTCTACCCAGTGTCGTGAGGCAAACTGGGAAGTCACATGACTAGGTCTAGAAAGCTCGTGATACACCTGTTAGAGACAGGGCCACACAGTGCACTGATCACGTGTTTGTCGATACTCTGGACGTAGTTCAACCGCTCGCTAACAGATGGCGTTGAAGCGGCTCAGCCCCGCAAAAGGGTTTGCTTTTAAAACCTTTATAATCTCCGTGTTTTATAAGGAGATAAACCATGAAAACACATTCAAGTTATGACTTTTGTCTTGGCAAAGTTGCGGTGGGCAATAGCTACGAAATAACGCATTTATTCACCGTGTTAGTCCGTCCTTTCTTCGTGTTTTGATGTAAAAGATAATCTCATAAAGTTTCTCCGTATTGTTTTCGAACACCCTGTATAACAGTATAAATATGATAAGATAAGCAGCAACATCTATTATCATCATCGCAGGCAAATAAGCGATAGGATAGGCAGCGGTGTATATACATATTATCATAGTTGCAGCCAGGCAAGCGATAATGCAGGTAACAACATGTATTCGTGTCCACGCACTCTGGTAAGTGTTAGTGCAGGCAGTAGCTCATAAAGTTTATCCGTGTTGTTTCCGAACTCCTGTATAATAGTATAAATATAGACTTCCATACGAACACACTAGCAAACATTATTCCGGTCTTTTAAACATGGAGATGGCCTACTTTGGCTCTTAATCCTTCCATTAAACGAATCGTTTCCAAAAACAAAAGTGGAGCATTGTGTGACGTGCAACGATCACTAACCGTGCAGAAAAAGCCAATAAATATAACTTAGCGTAGCAATTCTCTTAGTGCAATTTTTAAAAGTCCGGAACAACTTGATCCATAAAATCACTGTATACTGATTGCTTCCTTTTTCCTGATTTACTGGCAAAGTTACGCCTCCACGAATTATATTTGGCATAAACGGTCATGTTTGGAATTCATGCAGATCGATCCTAAACGTGCTTCACTTGAGACATACTTAACTACAACCCTTAGCAACAATTAACAAAGAAAGAAAAATACAAGAATGCTAATAATGGTTACTCAATGTTGCGAGCCATTTTTCGAAGCTACTGCCAAAAATATAAATTCATTGCAGTTTCTGGTACAATAAGTTCCACATTAAATTTCTCAATGATCTACATTTGAGTGTAAGAATAAATAGTCTAGTCTGTGAAGAAAATATGGCTTGGTTCAAATAACCAGTATTTTTTTTAAGTTCTGGAGCCTAAGTTTGGTTAGCTTTCGAACTCAAAAATCCAAATGTGTATAGATTGAAACAAATACTCTGAGATTTCCATCGCGGTTGTCACTATTATTGACTCTTTTGCGAGAGATCCCAGTTCGATCCCGATAGGAGTGCATATATATATATATATATATATATATATATATATATATATATATATTTCGAATTTCAGGACTACATCCCACGTAGCCTCGGCAATAAAAAGAGATGGTAAACCTAAAAGAGAACGCATTCCATGTATCGGATATCCCATAATTCATACAAGAAGTAATTTTGATAGAAAACACAGATTTATAGTTTAAAATGTAAAATTTGTATTGATTCGTAAAGTATACAGCATAGGGTTATGTACGGAATAGCATGTCTGGTAAATGACCTCTGTGTCTTTGCTGGCAAATTTACACTCTTTTGTTGAAATTTTCTATGATCGTTTTGAATAAATGTGGCTGAATTTCTTTGATGTAACCATCAATTTCCTCCTTCAAGGTGTGGATGGTCGTGGGCTTATTGGAATAAACCTTAGAGTTCAGAAAATCCAAAACAAAAAGAACAAGGCGTTACATTACATTCAAATCTTTCATGAGAATATGCTGTAGAGACCTTCTCGAAATGTCCAGTTCTTGACCACGGTTTCAAATTGATGTTCCTGGACTTTCAGCAACACTCTCACGAACTGCTTCGATGTTTTGTGTTGAACGACTTGTTGAAAGACGGCCAAAGTGTATAAGATCACAAATTGATCCAGTCTCCCTATTTTAAAAAAAAATAATCTCTTCACAGTTGATGAATTTAAATCACTGTTAAGACCATATTTTGTACGAAAATTGCGAACTGTAACTATCAAACCTTTATTAAAAAAAAAAAATTGCTCAACAATGAAATCGTGTTGTTCTTTCGTGTAGCGCTCCATTTTTAATAACCCTGAACTTTCAGCTATCGCGTTGGCTCTCAGCTATCTTTTTCTTTTCGTTGACAATACCTTACAGCATAAAAGGAACAAAATTCAAATCTTGCGTGAAATTTTGGGACACTCATTACATGACACGAAATGATTTAGTTGAAATAAGCAAACATTTGTTTCATTTTAATATCCCACGACTATGCTCCGAAACTACACTTCGTTCTGAGGGGAATTTCAGTACTTTGGGGGAGAATCCTTTGCCCTTCGATCCACACCCTGAAATCATTACTGAGTAGTGTTACACATGAGACGAGAAATAAGGTCTTCTAGTCTCGTCTCGAAAATTTCGATACCCGTTTCCTAAATTTAAGTACTGTATTTTTTGGAAGTAATCTTGGTAGAATTGTTAAATTGTACTAGGAAGTTCAAATGCTGTATAGGAAAAGCTGTCCGGTAATTAACATTAGTTAAAAAGATGTATACAGGGTCTTTCAAAACAACACCGACAACGTTTGGGAGGTGATTCCTGTCACTAGGATAAGACAAAAAATATAGATCAATCTGAGTGCATGAATGCTTCCTTTCGGAATTGTAGGCTGCCGAAAACATGAAAAAATGAACTTAAAGGTCCATACTTTCAAAACTATGAGTCGTGCCGTAGTCGGGTCAAGACTTCACTCAGTAACTAAATATGTGCACTACCCAAAAATACAATTTTCTGAATCCTAAGGTACTCACAAAACAATTTTTATAGAGGGAGTTTGGTTATGGGCATATAATTTGAAGTACTCACCAACTGCCTCTATAAAAATTGTTGCAGAAGTACCGGAGGATTGTGAAACTTAGATATTTGGATATGGCACATATTAGTTCCTAAGTGAAGACTTGATCCGACTACCATGGGTCCAATAGTTTTTGAGCTATGGATCTTTAAAATTCTTTCTTTCTATGTTTTCGGTAGCTATAACTCCAAAAGGAAGCATTTGTGCACCCAGGTTGGTCTATACTTTTTGTCTTATCTTGGTACCAGAAATCTCCTCCCAAATGTTGTCGGTGTTGTTTTGAAACATCCTGTATATCACCCAGGTTCCTTAAAGTTGATATCCAAGCGAACTTAAAAGTCGCTCACAACACAGAATTACTATTAACTGATTTTAACAATGCAAATTTTGATGAAATGGTTAACTACCAGATTCGTGAAATGCCTCGCCTCGTCTCGAATCCAAAAACAATGTGCGAGGGTGTCTCAAAAAGTAATGCCTCCTGTGGTACAAAAATATATTAATGAACATATAAGATCAAAAGGTATTTCAGATCATATCCTGAAGTGTCCTCTACAGGAAACTACAGTTCAACATAGTCTCTATGGTTTTGAAGATATTTTTTTCCATTGTTGAACTCAGGCATCAAAACCATTTTGGAAAAATTCAGGGATTTGCTTCTTGACACACGATTTTAAAGCTCTTTTATTTCAAACTTTGTGATATCTGAAGTCACCAATTATTCCTTGGGCACAGCCATACGAGACGTTCAACGCATCAGCAACATTCTGAACTGTAATGCGCCTATCTGCTCGAGTCAATCCATCAGCGCATTCTCGATTTGCATCTGTGACTAATGTTGCCGACACCTTCTCAATTTATCTACAATCTCTGTTTCTCCCTTTCGAAAATTGTCACCTAACGCCACACATTGCTGATGGCCATTACAACGTCCGCATAAGTATTTTTCAAGCGATTATGGATTTCTTCAGGTGGACAACCTTCTTTTGCCAGAAACTCAATGACGACTCTTTGTTTTAGTTTCAGAACCATGGTTCTAAGTAGTCAATCTGAAAAATAAAAAAAGACTACATTAGTAGAATAAGGTTACCTCTATAATACCATGCATAGATAGTTAAGTAGTTGTAATAGAAACAAAATTATAGCGAGGGAGGCATTAGTTTCTGATCCACCCTCAAACTTCTCGTGTCGTTTTCGACAGGAGAAACAATACTAAACTAGAAAGTTCTTGTCACGTGAGGAGATATTATCACCGAATATAAGCATTATATATTTACTTATCATATAACTGAAATGGACAAAACAGCACTGGATACGAATTTCAATTTTTAACATCAATGTAATTAAGAAATATGTTAGCAATGTCAATATTGGATACTTATGGGTCTCATGTCTCCTTGCAGAACCGAAAAGGAAAAGGCGAAATTCCAACAAGAAGTGTATGAGCTTTTGGCACAGCTGGAGTCATCCAACAAGGAGCGAGTACGTATTTTATTTATGCTCTTATTTATTTATGAATTTCATTAAGTAACAAAGTTAAGGCTCTGTAACCTTCTCCAAACACTTAAACATGCACTGTACATACAGTATATGAGCTTGTATTGTTCATAAAATACATGAAAATAGTGTAAACAATTAAAACTGAAAAAAATAAACTACATATTTTTCATTTATAAAAAATAAAGAAAAATCAAATTCACATTGAGAGGAAATACAAACTAAAACAAAAATAATATGAATAACAAAACACGAATTCAGTATTGTATATAGCTAAATAAGTGTGAAGAGACAGAAATTAACGGTTATTTAGGGGAAAAAATTGGCAACTCTTTATATGCTATGTAGCAACTGGAGCAAATTACTCCAGAGGCCAGAAGGGAAAGAAGGCGTTTGCTCCAGGTAGCTACATCTGCCTCGACTATGCCCTCCAGATAATGCATTCTATTGTAGGTTAAGTCATATAACAGTATATTTTTCTGTCAGTAAATCTCAAGAGCTGCTTAATTCATCACCATCAATTTTGGTTAGGATGTAATGGGTCAAATTCACTGGCGTACAAGTGGAGAATCAAATTCACTGGCGTACAATTTGAGAATCAAGTTCACTGATGGAGATGTTTCATCCACTTTGGTCCCAAAATATGACCAATCAAAAATTAATTCCCCACATTTTCCTACGTATTAGTATATCAGGGAATCAACTTCCCCTTGTGCTATGCAACACACACAACATAGTTGTTAATGTGGTTGCCTATTTACCAGACAATTTTCTGCTTTCAAGGAGTTGGTTTACGACAAAATATTTTACATAAATTTCTGAATTTTCACGTTGTGCATAGTGTGATTAAACAAAACTCCTTGCACTGTAACACTGTAATGTGGCGTACAGTGTAACACTGATAATTCTTTCATTGCATGTGTTAGGATTCACTTACGTTAAAATATTAAATGTGGTAAGAATGTCGCAACAAAGGTAGCTACTATCCTAACGTAAATAAGACCGCTAGTGTTTGCCTAATGGTTTACAATTAGCATTCTCTTACTTTCGTTACTGAATACCTAGCTCATCTGGGACCTCATTCCGTATCATCTTTTGCAAACTTTACCTACCGCAATGCAACACAAAGCAAAATATGAGTTAAGAACTTTTAATGGCGGTTCTGTGAAAATAATTGCGTAGCATAAATCAAATCGGAAAATCAGTATGTGATCTAGAATATTGCAAACTGAAACGTGTGATATTTGAGAGTTAGGCTGGAGACGATCTGAAATATCCTTGCAACAGCCAACAGCCTGCGGAAGCTCTAGTCGACTGAGGGTAGCGACCCGGAGTCCGTGGGAGCGCGAGCCCAAGCGAGTAAAGCGAACCAGGTCTGAAACATTCTCATGTAAATGTAAGTGCGCGATTAAGAGCTACACCTTTTGTTTACACAATTGTTATATCTTAATTAACCTACTTTTCTACGAAGGGCTTCGTCCTGGGAAATTGTTATTAATTCTCTTCAAGACTGGTTGCGTACCACAGTCAAGTCATTCATGTATTTCTAGTGACATGAGAACCACAACGTGAGAATCCTCCTGTACATCTCACACTATACACGATTTGTTCAGTGACTATATTCTCAAATGATGGACTATTTTATTAATATCATGTTCAAAAGTTTATAAAGTTTATATAGATAACTCTAAAAGGCTCTTGAGACCACAAAGCGGTAGTCTTCATGCCTTTTCAGAAAATCGCTGCAATATGTTCTAAAGAATCAAACGTTAATCATAGTTTAACTTATGTTAATAATGTTGGAACTCCATACCATAAGCGGATCCCCCTTCATGCATCAACATTGCGAGCTACTTCGGATCATTTAATTAATTTTAACGTTGTTTGATGCTCTTGCGGTTGATGGTCTTTATGAATCGGCAACACCCCTTATTGTTAATAGCATTTTTTAAAAAAAAAATGTTTCAGCGTATCATGCCGTATGACTGTCGTATCATAAGTATTTTCAGACCACAGACCAGGCTTTTCTTTTGGTAGTATCTTTAAGCCAAAAGGGAAACTATCTAATAAATCTAGATGCGTCAGCTTTGTATAAAAGTATGTTTCTGTATTATCCGACAACCCAGAAAGAATATTTCTATAATGTTCTGTAAATTTTCTCCAAAAGTAAACTTTTATTTTAGTGAAATTAACATGAAGAAATAACATGTTAATAAATAGATTTCGAAAAAAATGTGCGAATAAATTAAAATATTTATTATGGGATATTGCATAGACTGTGCTCTTTTTTTATCATTTCAAGATATTTTAGACTAAGAAGGGACAATATTACAAATTGCTTGAATATATTTTGTAAAGGTTAAGTAAAGGCACCAGGTTAGATATTGAGAAATATTTTCTCCTTGAAACTTAAGGTTTCAAAGAAGAATCAATACTTTCTGTTACACGGTAGTCAAATTCACGTTGGGAATAAACCAATGAGTCCGCATTGATCGATTGCCAACCCTACGGTGATAAATTAACTTTTAGTGGGCGAAAATTACATATTGATAAGCAGCTCGACTCGCTACGAACATACAGCATGTGAACCTAATCGGACTCCTGCATCACAGCATTGGAAACGTCACTGCAAACAGATATGTTGACGTGAGAGTATCTCTCAACTTTAAACGTCAATTCGACTGCCGCACACAGTGGTAAAGGAAAAGGAAGTGGGCTAAAACAATAGTTATCATCAAAGAACATTGTACCATTCTTCCTTTATTTATTTATTTATTTATTTATTTATTTATTTATTTATTTATTTATTTATTTATTTATTCTAGTAGGTAGAGCTTTGGTATAGCAAATTATAATTTGGAATTGTTTTTATTATTGGCTTTTATTATAAAATTTATTATAAACTTTATTTTGCAAATATAATATAATAATGTAATTTTTAATATAAAGTTGGTATAAAGTTATTTTTATTAAATGGTTTTGGAAAAGATCCCTCAGTAGCAAGCTATGTAAAAAGAAAAGTGTAAAACATGCGTTGCTTCACTGCAAGCCAAAAATGTATTTTTTTTACAAAGCTACATTGCAAATAGAAAACGTTAAAGTTGGTGTAAAGGGACAAACTTTGCCGGTAGATGTCACTACAGTCTTCGTATCTCTCTTATGTATTTTTTACCTTTCACGAAAATTCACGATTTCTTTTACAAATTTCAACCTAGAGATTTCAAATTTTTAGAGAAGGAACTTCATAACCTATCGAAGACAACAATCCGTGCCGATTTTTTATTTAGAATTTTCTTCATTGTTGAAACAGTTATATTGTTACAGGTTTGAATATCCATTTCAACAATCAAGCCATTTCAACAATGAAGAAAATTCTAATTAAAAAATCGGCACGGATTGTTGTCTTCGATAGGTTATGAAGTTCCTTCTCTAAACATTTGAAGTCTCTAGGCAGAAATTTGTAAGAGAAATCGTGAATTTTCGTGAAAGGTAAAAAATACATAAGAGAGATACGAAGACTGTAGTGACATCTATTGGCAAAACTTGTCCCTTTAAACCAACTTTAACTCTATTGATAGTTAAGGTTTTAGGTTATCGTAGGTACTTTCTAGGCTTTACTGCAAGCTCAGAAAGGAAATTTAACCAGTTAAAACTAAGGCTGTCCATGGAATCTTCCTAGTTGTATAAGGCTCCAGATGAGGCAGTAGCGCTGCTATTCTCTCATCGTTATGTGACTTGTAGTACTCTAACGTAAGTTTTTGTTGTTTATAAATAGAAACATGTATAAATTGTTTTATAAACACAAACATGTGTTATATTACAATATTATCAAAGCTAAAAATGAAATCAATATTATTTTCTTTTTTAAGCATTAATGTAAGCACCTTTAGTTTTAATTAGCCACATAAGTATTCAGATATTAATTTAAATGTTTCATTTACTCATTCTTTTTCTAGTTGGTGAGTGTAAAGCAGGTTGAGAAATTGGAAATCACCGTCCATGACTTGAACATCAAGATTGAGGAGCTCAACCGCACCATCGTTGATATTACCTCCCACAAGACAAGATTATCTCAGGTAAGACATAAAGAGAGTACCCTAGATACATAGAAATTACATGGATTATCAATTAGTTCCATTGCAAGCAAGCAACAGGGACCAAAGTATGATATAAAACACACAATGTCTGTGAGAGAACGATCAAATCACTTTATTTTTGTGTTTGGGAAAGAACTTGAAACTTAATAAAAGACAAAAGTGAGGAATACGATACTAATGACAGTTTTACAGTAGTCAAGGAACTTTTTGAATGTTCTCCCCAGATGATATTCTAGTACATTTACTTAAGCGTTAGCATTTAGTCAATAGAGCACGACTAGGGTAACAAATTCCTTTCCTTTGAAGCTCTGAAGAGTATATGGAAAGTTGGAAGTAAGTTAGCTAGAGTGAAAACCTGCATTGGGAATTAGAATTAGAATTAGAATTAGATATTGCATTTAGAAGAACTGAAAAATTATGAATTTATCCACTTCCGCATTATGTTAGTGACTATCTCTCTGACATAAATTCCTCTAACTTATTCGTGTAGAGATAGAAAGTTACATCCTTTACATAAGAAAGAAATGAATTAAAGCAGGGTAAAGACTACGTTTCCCTTATTAGGAAACTTTTTTCACTCGCGTTCTCAGCTTTAGATAATATTGAAATATTTCCTATAATCTAATGTGTGCAGTTCCATTGCGATCTTGGGGGAATATTCCGATCTATAAATATTTTTTAAACTAAAAATGGACTTTTATAGTTCTTTATTCTAAGCTCCTCATGTAGAATTAAGGAAGTGTAAGTGAATTTTTAGCTGTTTTGTCCTCTGAAATGTATACGCGACTTTCAGCTTGAAAATGATGTGTAATCGTAATTCAAGTTAACAATCAGAATAGATCCATTAGAAAGACAAAACCCATTACTTTGTAGCTAATAGCAGAAAAATCATTGTTTAGTAAGCTATCTGACGAATCTCTGTGCAGTTAACTGTAATGTTAACCCGCCCAATTAAGTTGATGCATCGCATATTTGAACTGCAGGATTTGTATCTTTGCACTCGTTTGCAGAAGTTCAATTCTTTACAGCGTTACTGATTTACAAATATATTGACAGGCACAAATTCTTTTTACAGGAGAACATCGAGCTGACAAAGGAGGTACAGGAGCTGAAGGTGAACATCGAGAACGCCACCTACCTGAAGTCGCAGCTAGCAACTCAACTTGAGGATGCACGTAGACGACTCGAGGACGATGAGAGGGTTAGTATCTAAGTGCTTCAGGATTATAAAACTTAGAATATCATCACACTTTACTCAGACAAATCTAACTTATACATTCAGAGACAGTTTGGTAAGGAAGGAACAAATGTTTTCCGATTTTCAACTGATATGTTCATATGCTTTTCTTAGTTACAGCTCACAATCTGTTAAAGAATGATCTATCAAGACTTTCCTCTTGATGTAGAACTCGGTCATTAAAGATAAATCGTAATAAATGAGCTTCTCTTACAATTTTTCTCAAGAAAAATTGTATTAAACAAGACTACACTATCACCAATATAGATCATCAAAATGACAAGCCCGTAATAATCTATTTTAATAGGTATTTGTTAACAAACTTACTTCCAGTGAACATACTAAAAAAAGAAGAAAAAAGAAATAAAAAAAGAAAGAAAAAAGAAATATATCCAATGTTAGAAATCTTATATAGATTTACAAAAGTTCAAAATTTGACATTAGCTTCGAGAGTCAGTCAAAAAAGTTCGTTGCACTGCTTAAAGAAATAAAACAGGATAGGAATTTTACAATAACTTTATTTGTATCGTAAAGTTCCATTCACAGTCTACTTTTCAACGTAATAACCTCCGTAATTTAAATATTTTTCGAGCTTTCCTATGCGTTCTGCAAAGAAATCCCATCCAATGCCCGATAACTATTCTTGCACACTATCATCTGAAATACCCAGTTCATTAGCGATTTCGTCTATTGTTATGGATCTTTTGCAAGAATGCATTCATTCACGCGAGCAGCGATTTTCGGATTTGTCGCAGTTGATGGTTTTCCCTCGCACTCATCATCGTTAATATCTGTACGTCCGTTCTCAAACATACTGCACCACTCCTCGATAGCTTGACGTGACATTGCATTTTCACCATACACTTCATGCAACTGCCGATAAATTTCAGTGCAGTTACACCTTTTCTTCCACAAAAAACGAATCAATGCACGCATTTCCAATTTGGACGCCACTTGCAGCTGTCGAGACATGTTTACGGCTGGAACACCTCCACTTGCTTCGTGAAAGCTGCTACGTCACACAATACAGCTCGATGTCTGCAGTGTTGCCACACAGTTTCATCAAAATAGCCTTTGACCGAAAATATTTACGAAGGAATGCAACTAACTTTCTGACTGACCCAAGTACTTATTACAAGACCTTGATTTCTCCTGTAACGGAATGATGTTCACTTATTTGATCTATAGCCTGTCTTAACAGCTTTCCAAGCTAGACACGGTTCTCAACTTCTTTTAGCTATTGTTCGTCATAGGGTTTCTGAGCTACGTGGTTAAATAATGGAACTATGATAATATATTGAATATAGGACCATAAAGTACAGTCTCAAGAAAGCTGATCTTGTTTCTTCCTAAAATAGCAAATGAAAAGTTAAAGGACATGTGGAAAAATGACCCTCATTTTAGAAACGAATAAGCTGAGTCTACAAAAGCAATGTTAACACTCATGTGAGCTGAACTGTGGAATTATTTCTAGTTCGAAAAAAGCATGTTCATTATGCTGTTGATTGTAACTTGAATTTTTCCCACAGTTCACCTCACACGAGTGTTTGGCTTACTATACACTATGAGATAAATCCTAGGAAATCTCTTACGATTTATCTTCGGAAAAATGTTACGACATATCTCTAGGAAATCCTACCTTTTTGTGCCATACACGTCAAGATTTTTTTTTGTCTGACCTGATTAAGTGCTTGAGAAATGCAATATATATTTCTCACGAAATATTAAACTCACAGATGGAGCTCACACATATTGGGATTTCTTGTAAAATGTTCTTTCAAAATTATATAACACTTCACAAGTTTGTGAGATCCAAAATAGGATAGCACCAGGATAATTATGCCCATGTTTGTCAATTGTTAAGTTGTATACCTAAAAAAAATACTTTCTCACACCTGATGTCACTTAAATCGAATTTTTACAAATTTGCTTTCCGAAATAAAGAGTGCTCTAAACGAGAGTAATCTCATAGGATCGTTGAGAACATACTAAATGACATGCGATCTGATGCCACACACGTTGAGATTTTGACTCTAGGAAAAATCGTAAGAGATTTTCTAGGATCTATCCTATAGTGTATAGCAGGTCTTTTCGTTGTTTTTGTGAACTCAACCCACTCGCTTTTAGAATTAGGGCTACCATTGCTTCCCCCCATTCCCTGGAATTAAGCTATTTCTCTTACATCTCATAATATCAGAGTAGCCATTCGCACAACACGGAATATGAGTCTGTTCTGTATTACGAAAACTAAATATGCTACAATCCAAAGGCCGTTTATGTTTAGGCTTTCTACTGTACTCAACAGACTTCTCATCTACCAAAGATGTCTTAACCTTGAAATATTGTTTCAGTCCACATTATAAAAAATTTACATTTTTCTTAATATGCTTTCTTGATATTCTGTTGTATTATTTTTTGCCTATTATTGATGCTACATATTCCAGTGTAAAATAGCTAACGTGTTGTATCTGGAAAGGTACATATAAACACTATAAATTTACAAATACCTCGCATACAACTCTTATTAGAAGAAAAACTAACTTGTATGACTTGTTTCTATCATTTTCTAAATTAATGTGCATTTTCCAGAGGAGATCCACTCTGGAAGCAAGCCTGCACCAGCTGGAGGTTGAACTGGAGTCCATCCGTGTCCAGCTGGAGGAGGAATCCGAAGCTCGTCTCGATCTGGAGCGGCAACTCACACGAGCCAATGGAGATGCCCAGACTTGGAAGTCTAAATATGAGACAGAGGCCGCTGCACGAGCCGAAGAAGTCGAGGATATTAGGTAAAGTATGGAAAATAGTAATCAAACTTACAAATATAAATTATCCAATGTTGCAAGCACACATTCTGTTACTAAATTAATTAAAGAATCAATTTATATAGGATCAATGGGGGCGAAGTGTGTATACTTCAACTATAAACTATGTTCTCGTGGCAGGTAGTATATATTGTGAACGTTTTCTTGATACAGACATAATGTTCATTTTGTTAATTATCACAAGTGAAATTGTACCGATATGTGTAAGAATTAACATGTAGTGCATGATTTAAAGGAGATGTACGAATTACCTACTTTGTCCCAACAGAAGGAGCAAGCCGGATAACCTCATGGGGCGAAGTGAGCATAAAATAACATATTTCACTACTACACATATACCTACTGTCAGTGGGTTATTCTAAACAATGTTCAACAACCCGTTCTATCTATCTATATATATACAGAGACAGAGGGTAAATGGATAGATTTAATTCTCTTTCGAAACAAACCAAACGAGATAGACAGAAGTACATTTTTTACTGGACACCACAAATGACAAGTAGGGATCTTCACAGCACATTAATACAAGGTGGTGTAAGGAAATTAGATAACAGTGTAAGTGTCTTGGAAATGAATTATCCAAGATAGACGGTTGCCAAAAGGTATTGGAAAGATCTTAATCCAGCAATGGATGGACAATTGTTGATAATGGTATGTACGCATTTAAAATATAAATATCGCTTACCATTATACTCATGTCATCCCAGTTGTCATTCTTGATATCTGAGCGTCTGAGACTAAGAAATAAACTTTTATACCTTGTTCTCAGAAATTATATGTTTAACCCATTAGCTGTAAGAATTTCCAAAAAAGAATAGTTAAACTAAAATTTACTGCTCCTGGGTATAACGAAGTAAAATTTACTATTGTCTCGATATAACAAACGGTTCTGCGAACTCTAAATATTTTAACAACCAGTACTAACCGGCTGAGTAGCACCACTGCCTACTCTATCCTAAATGCACTGCAAAATCAGATAATACATTTTCAGGCTTAAAGTATACAGTCCATTTTGTAAAACTTGCAATTGTACTGGAAAACAATGTGCTTCTCCTGAAAATGTAGAGAAAATCAATACCCCAGAAATAGTTCGTTTTCACTGTATATAGTTTCATAAATCGCAGAGTGCATGCATTGTCATAGATTGAAGTGCAATTAACACACTCTTGTCTGGAAGCTATATAAGTTGTTCCTATATTCTATTTGCTTCAAGTTTCTATTTACGGTAGGAACTTCTTGCAATGACATCTATAAAGCATTAATTGACCACATATGTAAACTCACTTTCAACAATTTCTGCAAACGAACTTATCTTTATGGGAAACACCAACACAATATTCATGATGCCAATCACTTGGTATGTTTTAACCTGTTAGTTCATTTTCGTCAGGTACAAGTACCCGTAATAAGTTCAGAAGTTTTCCTACGAGAGATTTTCAATACATGGGGTGGGAGCAAACAGTACTGCAAAAATACTGGCAACCTACGTGAGCACGATCTTAAATATGTCACCGGGGGAATTTCTCACCTAAGCCACGCCTTACATTATTACTGACTTTTCCCACTTCGCCCCACATTATATCCTTTCCGTTTTGGGACACAACTTATCAGCAACAATTGCCACTACATCTAGTTATGTAGAAATCCTTCCTGAATAACTCTATGACAGCCATTTTGTTGTAGTTTCGAATAATCGGTAGTATTACTTATCATCTAAGGGACTTATGCTGAGTCGTTTTGGCGTATTATTAGCGTCATACTAAAGGTCTGACTACTGCAGGAAACATATGTCAGTTGCACGGCACTAATCGGCACTAATACTAATCGGCACTAATCACGCGTCATAACGACTCTGCATAAGACCCTAAGACTCCAAAGTTGGCCAAGCCGTTGACAGTGGTTTGTATCCCCTTCTCAATTCAACAGGAAGACATAAGCTGCCTACTGTACTTCACAGAGTCCAGAGACAATTCAGCTAAACACATCAATTAACTGCTGGTTTTAATCAGTGACAAAACTTAAAAATGCAAGCTAACGTTGTGTTGCGAGCTCAAATTTTCCTTAGCACTACCACTTCACCTCTGTACTCACTTCGCTCCCAATACTATACAAAATTTAAAATACGATTACTTATTGTCAAACCGAATTATGATACTAATAGAATAATCTAGTATATAAACAAGTGACTCTCTATTCACAATATGAAACTACAGTAGATATCCAAACTACACGAATTTATTACTCAAACTTGAAGTAGTACATCCATAAGTTCAAGCTGACGTAAAGAAATAAGATCAGAACCTGAATTGATATCAGAAATCCATTACTAGCAATCTCTGATTGCTTTTGCTCTGAGTGGATTAACATTAAAACTGAAAATGTTAATTTTTGTCTATCACTTCCTCTTGCAATAAAGAAATAAAATTAAGGGTGACATATATTCTTGCGGTAACGAAAGGATATTAACACCCAATGGCTTTAATTCCCGGTCGCTGTGCGCTTTGGAACCCAAACCCAATCTCCATACACCGTTCTATTCGCCCAAACTCTTCCAAGCGGATTGCAAAAGTGTGTGGAAGTGATTCGGTGTGATTCACTTGCATATTGGAGGACAAGGACCACATTTCGAACAAGACTTTGGAATTAAACGTTACGCAAAAAATAAAAAGAACATTTACAACTTTATTGTCACAAATTAAAACGTAGATTTTGCGTTGTGTTGACGTAATCCTTTACAGAATGACTCCCAATGGTTGGTAATTAATATAGAAAAAAAAAAAAAAAAAAAACAGGAAAGATGGAACGTTTTTCCAATCGGAATAGAATTGCGTTTGAGACTGCCATCACTGTATAGTAGAATAGAAAATCGAATCAAAATACAAAATGATTAAGCATAGTTTTAATGTGGTTTCTCTGATTTTTCTTTTATTCCCATCTATTCTTCATACTTACCACCTATATTTGTAACATTACATTATTTTGCATTTTATAACAGGGCCTAAAATTCAACGAAATCACAGCTCCACACTGGTAAAAATTTTATATAGTATAGAAAAACTAGTTTAGTCACCATTTGTTTTGACATATAATCAGTGTTCTGTCCAGTACATCATGTTTACCTGCGATCAAAATTATTATTATTATTATTACTGTATTATTATTATTATGTAGAAAAATGTTGGCATATTTAATTGTATTGTATTAAACCATAAAATACAGGAAACTAACCGGTAAGAAAAATAGTCACACTGGAAGAAAAAAGTAACTTTTTCTTACATAAGAATTTCAGTCATTTTTCCGTGATCATCACGCTGCCTCAGTCTGTTTTCTGCCGAGGCAAATACACCGTTATACCAGGGCTGTTCCTTTGGCTTCCTACCAACTTCAAAACGCCTTTCCTTTCTGGCCAGCCATTTCATAACAGCAGGGGTTGGGCTAAAATCTTCAAACGGACTCATATTTATATTAACGTGAAGGTAATTTTTCACAGTAGTGGGAGCCAAAGGGAGTCTGTTATCTATTTTCAATGTGTTGTAGTCACTTATAAGTCTTTCAAAATAAGAAGAAAATGGTTTCGAAGCAACAACTCGGGATAGACTTGTTCACAGAGCATGAAATGACTGATTTCCACAGATTCTCATGAGAAGGCTTTTAGCATCCAGACATTTCAACATACTGCACGATGTTCCCTCTCTATATTGCATTGCGAACTGCAAAAGATCTCTATCAGGACAAATAACTTTGTGGCGACTTAGGAATAAGTTTTCAGATTTGACAGATATTATACTGTTTGCGATTGTATGTTGTACAGTCAAAAATTCAGATTTTTAACTGTTTATCATATAGATTTTAGTAATTTTGCACTTATTGTGTTTTTGCACTCACATTGACATATGTTGTTTTCAGCTTGCAAAAGCACAGTAAGTTGCATTTCTTGAAATAAAACCATTAAAAAACACGTAACAATATTTAACAACACTTGTAAACTCAACATGGGCCTATAATTTTGAATATATATATATATATATATATATATATATATATATATATATATATATATATATATATATATAAAATAGGTTCATAAAAGCGATACGGGGGGGTCTAATCTACAGCATTCTACTTACTCCCCATTATCACTGTAGCATACACAAAACGATGGAAAGTAATGACGAAGGAACAGAAACAGATGTTACGTTTCTTATATTAGTAAGCGTACCTATTTTCAGGGATCCCTCCAACGTGGGGCATCGTTTTCCGCACTTAACATCGCCGGGACGCCGCCCCGCACCTTACCCGCACTTAGAATTTCCGCGTTAATACGTGAAAAGAATGAAAATACTCCGAGTTGGTGAAGTACTTCTCCACTGACAAGACCATGTACTCTTTTCCCCAACATGCCCAACTTGGCTCAAATTTACTGCGTTATAGGCTACTGCCTTCTGTACCTGTTCATACTGCTAACTGTGAGCGCGATTTCTCAAAACCGGGTAATATTTAGTCAGTAGTGGGTGCCCACACTAAGAAATTCCTGGAGGGATCCCTGTATAGTTTTACTAAGGCTTTGAATTTCGTTCCATATAAACATAAATAGACCTAATGTCGAACGCCCAGCAACAAGGAAAATTGAATACCCTATGCTGCTTGTAGGCACAAAGTACCGGTAAATCAACTAGATGAGAACCATGTATCAGGTGTCGTGTCTGCAGGCATAAAGACGAGGAACATTGGCTTCCTTTTTGTTTGTTTATTTCCTTCCTCTGTTCCATTTTCGTTATTGTTTCTAAAGTGATGAAATTACTTTACCGAAGACAACAATGCATCGTCACCAAACAGCGAACACTGATCTATAGACAAAAGACTTAACCCGGGCCGGCTAGCGAGATTTTTTCCCCATGCAACTTACGCACGGATAATATTTCCTGTTATGATTGGTTGTTGAGAGTCTACGGTGCTTCGGCTAAATTTTTGGCGGTTATTGATGTATGTTATCTTTGGTAGTACATATTTCTATAACGGATTCAAAGGATCGTGTAATTTTTATCTACAAAACAACATATTTCATTATATCGGAAAAGCGTAATGTACTATTGAAACAATAGATAAACGTGCAGTTAGTTGCATATTTTAAAACTATATGAATGCAACCGAAAACGTTTGAAAACTAAATATAGTTAAAAAGTTCCTTCACCTCAAAATTGGCAATGGTTTCCCCTGCCATCTAGGATACATCTATACGTATTAACTCTGGCTTAATGTCATATACTAGCAGTTATATGGAATTGAGTAACCCATTGCATAATGAATGTATTGAATCAGTAAGACAGTTTGACACACTAAACGCGTTTAAATACATAATCCGAGAAAAGTAAGGTACTCACATTAATACCACTCCACACTTTAAGAATTACAGTTCCACACTCCTTTCCTACAGTTCCACAAAGTGTGGGGTACTCCACTCAATTTTAGGCCCTGTCTTATAACCATCTCTAAAGATTTCTTTTGTTCATTCATCTTTGTCTTTTGAAATTACCGATTAATATTGCCTGCAGATCTATCTCGCTAAGGCAAGATCTAAGGCAAGAAGATACCGAATATTTCAATTTGGATACTGGTGCGAAGATGTTCCACTTGGAATCCATTCTGTTTCTACATCAACTTTTTTTATTATTTTTTTTACGTGTAATCCTTTTCTGCATATTGACAATTCTTTTACTAGTACAATTCTTGGTCCATGTTCCGTTAAGGGGGTCCAGAACTACACTGGACCCCTTAAGGTAACCTAACCTAACCTAACCTGATCTAACCTAACCGAATATAACGTTATATTATGTAATCAAACGAAAATCAATAGAAAGAAGTGGTGTCAAAGACACTGGACCCCCTTAACGGAACATTGATCCAATCGTTTTGTGTGTATGTGTTTTATAACCATCTTTGCTTATAACAATTCATCTTTTTGCGCCCCACCTCCGTATTTAATCAATATTATATAATTGTGAATAATCATTTGGAATCGTGCAATTTAGTTTTTTTTTATCACTTTAGCAGTTTTACTGCATAATTTTATTTAATTCTCGTTTCATAATCAATTTCCATATAAAACAATTCACTGATGTGGTCGACATAGCTCAAAAGCTGCAGCCGTGGTTAGTATTAGATCCATGAGTTTTTTATATTGTCTTCTAGCGGTAAACATGATGTGCCGCGTTTTGTTTTTTAAATATTTGTCATTTTTTTTCATTCTGTTTGTACAAGAAGAAATGAGTGGAATGATATAGGATGCTTTTTCAGAATCATGCATTTTTAATTTTTAAAAAATTACAAATAATATGTGCTGTTATGTTTTGACGATTCATAAGTGCGGTTCCGGTTCCAAATTCAAATTCAAGTGTTCCTGTTTTGAAAGGACGTTTTCGAAGATAAACAAATTAGAGAAAGAATTTTTGTCGTGTTCTGCTATTTATTGAAGAGATTGAAATTTGATTTAGTGTATCACGAACTGAAGATAGGGAAAATAATCTTCAATCTAATTATTGTCGGCAGATGTGTAGGTGTGTGGAGTCAAAACAATGGTACACAATGCATGGCGCTGGGGAACCAGATAAAGCCCCTTGGAAATCAAAATACATTATTCATGAAGATCGGGAAATTTAAGTGTTAAATTTCCGTGCCATGCCAATATATTGAGATATAATTACATTAATGACGTAATCTTCTCTTAGCAGGAAATGCACTCTTACTCTCTTAGATAATGTTCTATAGAGGGGGAGTTGCATTAATGGGTGCAGATTCTCTTTAGGGGAACAGTATGAAACACGAGCTAACTTAAAAACATACCTATTTGTGCTGAATGGCTACTAAAGGCATTAGCCGAATCAGGGAAAGCAGAGCAGCAGAAAGGGACTGCGTCCGCAGGAAGCAGGCGTGTCAATGATGGTGGGTATATGCGTAAAACACTTACGTTCCACTGGAATTTTCGCCAATCTTTTTTGTTTCCTGTGTCTCTTTTTACTACTGGTTTCTTTCTTTTATTTCACGTCGCATTTCTGACAACACGCTTGAGTAACTCGCGCTCTTGCAAAAAATGAATTATCTTTTATTTTTGGCGAAAGTACAATTTCAGCAGAATATTCATAGGAACCAATAATAAAACGAGCCCTATCGGGCTTCTAACCCCCTTCGCTTAACTTATAAATACTATTCGGAAACTTCGTAAGTTTTTTTCCACCTTCGTTTCGTGCCGAGACTTTATCTCATATTTTTTTATTTACGCGTACTTGCGTCGGAAATTTGAACATAAAGAAGAGAAAACAAACGCGAGTGAACTAAATAAACTTCCTGGTACATAGTAGATTTGATTCCCGTGGAGAGCTCGTGTGGTTTGAAAACCAAATAAAACTAGTCAGATGTCTCATAGCCTCGATGCTCAGACGAGACTTCAACCTTCTAAACATCCAACCAGGCAAGTGAAGTAAACTTTCTACTTCCAATTTGTAGAATAAGGAAAATATTTCTTTACGTTGCACTTTTTCACCCAGAGGCAGCCTGACCATCCGGTGCAGTTGGGAAGGTTCTAGATGCTGGTCCGCACATATAGGTGAAAGTGAGTTAGTAGGCAGGTTCATTTCTTTATCAAAGCTCAGTACTCATTTCACATAGAAATACCGCGCGAGCGATGGCAAGTGAAGGCAAGTTTAGTAACCAGATTGGATACTTGCATCAGTACGACTAAATGGAAATGCGGGCAAGTGTTCTAGTACAGTTAATAATGTGCGGTTTAAATTCGATAGTTGGTATCCAGCAAAATAAATAAAATTTCAAATGGTTCTCTGAATTATGTTCCTGAAAGAAATTTGCCAAAATTAGGAGTAGAAACGAAAAAAAATCCGTGAAAATAAAAAAAAGAAATTAACAAAAAACATGCTTTCCTTAAGAAATGAAATAAGCCGTAGAATTTTTTTCTAAAGAATAATGATACTAACGTAATAAAAGCAAAAAATAATTCTGTTAAGAAAATTACTCTTAAAATATGTATTTATGCGTAAGTAAAAAGAAAAGATGGTCAGCGCTCCGATGTACAATCAGTTTATAAATTTTTCATCCCTCATGTTATATGTAGCTATACGAGGGGAAGTCAAAAAAAAAAAAAAAAGAAGAAGAAGAAACCCGGCATTTGTGATGCAACCACAATGAATATTGTACAGTGCAGTCCCTAGTCATAACAGGCATCATACAAGTAGTGTAGCTGGACGGAAATGTGTGTGGTAATCAGTTGGCGCAATGACGAAATTCGAGCAACGCGGAAACAGAATGTTAATGTTCAAATTGGGGAAATCTTCAGAGACTTTGATAGTCTTGATGTGTGTTTAGCAACATCGGAATGTTTGGTTCCTTTAGAAGCTAGAAATAGTCCCCAAATTACCCGTTTTATCACCTAGTACGTGGAAGAGATCGAAATTAATATGAAGGGATCAAAAGATGACTTTCATCGGTGTTTCCTGCAATGGCAGTAACAGTAGAGCAACTGTGTCTATTTCGAAGGTTATTACGTTGAAGGCGATTAGGTAAATGTATTCTTATATTAATTATGTCCGTTAAGAGTTACAATATAATTCCGGGAAGTTTTTACCTTATTTTGTATCAATAATTAAAAAGATTTTACATTACCTAATAGTATTATACAGTATATTATTATGTGTCTATAAACTATTTTATATGCCAAAAATAAAATAAGTTCAATAATATGATTCTGCGTTATATAACAATATACTGAAATTTAATCTTTCATGTAAGTAATTATCGTGACAACAAATTTACTTTTTTACTTTTTCTTATCATTTGTATTATATTTTATTATTTAGTATGATTTGTTATAATTTTTAAGGAAAGCATGGATGTACTACTTCAAGTTTTAGTAATGAATTCGTGTAGTTTGGATATCTACTGTAGTTTCATATTGTGAATAGAGAGTCACTTGTTTATATACTAGATTATTCTATTAGCATCATAATTCGGTTTGACCATAAGTAATCGTATTTTAAATTGTGTATAGTCATTGGGAGTGAAGTGAGTATAGAGGTGAAGTGGTAGTGCTAAGGAAAATTTGAGCTCGCAACACAACGATAGCTTGCATTTTTAAGTTTTGTCACTGATTAAAACCAGCAGTTAATTGATTTGTTTAGTTGAATTGTCTCTGGACTCTGTGAAATACAGTAGGCAGCTTATGTCTTCCTGGTGAGTAGAGAAGTGGATACAAACCACTGTCAACGGCTTAGCCAACTTTGAAGTCTTAAGGTCTTATGCAGAGTCGTTATGACGCGTGTTTAGTGTCGTGCTAAAGAGTTCAACTAACATATGTTTCCTGCAGTAGTCAGACCTTTAGTATGACGCTAATCATACGTCAAAACAACTCAGCATAAGGCCCTTAGATGCTAAGTAATACTACCGATTATTCGAAACTACAACAAAATGGCTGTCATAGAGTTATTCAGGAAGGATTTCTACATATTAGAGAGCGTGATGAGTGTAGTAAGGGGTTGTATGTTCAGATCGGACCTAGCATGGAGGAATAATTACCGAAAAACTGCATTTCCCAGGTCCCTGTACCGTTCTTCACCCAATTTGATATGGTGATTTCAGAGAGCGCGCTCTAAGTATCGTAAGTGATCGCGTTTTCAGATCGGACTTAGCATTGAGGAGTAATTACCAAAAAACGGTAATAATCAATAAAGGCCTATATCTTCTCTCCTAATTTGCAATTATAGTATATCTAATACTAAACATACAAACTCCTGAACATTTTTTGTTGGATAGCGGAATAGGATAAGGTTGCAGGATGAAACACTGTCAATTTAAGGTTCCTCATAAGTTCCAAGTAATATTATTATATATTAGTATGATTATATAGAAATATGCGGAAGTAAGATGGAATATTTTATTGGCACCAGATCTCTATAGCTGTACATTATTTCATTTTTGTGCGAGATCGAAAATTAAGTCAAATTAAAGTTGCAAGATTCGAGAAGATCACAACCACTATGAGTTAAAGAAAAGAATGTAAAAAATAGTAATGTCACCCGTAATTTCTTCTCCCGCTCCATGCCATTGGTCTGAACCTGACCCTGGGAGTGACGCTATTTATCTCAGCGACCCCAAAAACTGTGGATTCGACACGAATATCGATCGTTTCAAATTATCTTTACATATTACTTCCTTCCACCCCTACTCCTTGGGATGCTAGGAGTGTATACCCCACTAATTTGTGACCCTGAACTTAAAAGCATCAAGAATGTCATTGTTTATCTCAGCCCCGAAAACTGTGGATTAAACACTAACATTGGTCGTTTTCAATTATTTTTTTATGTTACTCATTCCGACACCATCCCTAGGTGGTAGAGAGATCTTACTCCCACAGTATTAAAGTCATGTGTATACCAAGTTTTCGTAATTATTTACTCAACATATTCCAGAATAATTCTGGAGCATAAACAAATTCTTTTTCCACGAAAACGTCTCCTCTTGTACACATTAATGGGTAGGTCAAATATGACGCATCTTCATTCCGATATCATTTGTTTTCAATGGGTCTCAAAGGACTTTCAGTGGTTATCTTCTATACTAAGAGATTCTTTTCTTTTTATACTTTTATAAAGAATATACAAACCAAAGTTAAAGTAAGATGATAATAAATGTTAAACATGTATTGTTCTGTTACTTATTATTGATCTGGCACATGGCACCTGTGCTGTGTCACTATAAGCAAGAATTGTATCTATTGTGGTTCAGCGCAGGCTGAAGCTGGTGGACTCGCATGAAAGTGCGGATGTACATGCGTAGGAATCTGGCGCGTTAGCTACAGCAGGTATGTGCAGAAAGTAAGATTTTCTTCTAGGATTTATCTTACATTTTCAGAACTCCTTCTGAACCTGGATTTGAGAGTGTTAAATGTTCTCGAGTCCTTCCCTTATTTCACACCGGAAGTGACCAAATTACTGACACCGCGAAAATCTTGCTTTCTTTTGCTACCCTTTCTGTCGAATCCAAGTGTTAAGATATTGTACTTAACAATGACGTGATTATGTATTTATTTGTATTTTTCTGTTTCCTTTCTTCATCAGACGCAAGTTTACCGCCCGCATCCAGGAGCAGGAGGAGCACATTGAGACCTTGATGGCCAAACTGACCGCCCTCGAGAAACAAAAGTCCAGACTCCAGAGCGAAGTGGAGGTTCTTATTATCGATCTGGAGAAGGTAAGAAGAAACATTTCATAAGAAACAGATACACAAAGAAAAACACTTTCCTAGAAAGCAAGGTCTTGTTTTTTAAAATTACAACTGTAGATATACGTTGTAACACACTTTCTGACACATCATATATTTGACTATTAAGGTATTGCAAATATAATTCTCAATGCAATTTCCTACTAACACTATGACCTATGAAACCCGAAGGTTCAATGCCGCGTTCACAAAAGCTCTCCATTGACTTTTGTCCTTAGCCAACTGGATCCAAATTCTACTTTGTATTTCTATTTCTGTGAGATTCATCCTAATATTGTCCTCCCGTGTGCGCGTAGGTCTTCCTAATGGTCGTTTTCCGATTGGACTTCTAGTTAAAACTTTGAAAGCGTTCCTACTTTCTTCCATTCTGGCTACATGACCTGTCCACCTAAGCCTCCTGGATTTGATGACAACAATGTTGGGTAGACGGTATAAACTACGTAGTTCCTCGTTATAAAGTTTCCACTGTTCCCCATTCTCGCTCCTCTTAGGTCCGAATATTCGTCTGAGGATCTTGTTCTCAAATACTTATAGTCTACGTTCTTCCCTCAGAGTAAGCTACCATATTTCGCATCCATACAGTACAACAGGTGTGATTATCGTTTTATATATTTTAAGCTTCAAATTCCGCGACAGAATTCGCGAAGAGAAGAGATTTTGAACTGAATAACAACACAAATTTTCTAGCATTTAGTTTCTTCGTGAATATGATTTTGTTCTATTAATATCAATCCTAGGTATTTGAAAGTATCCACTTTATCGAACGCATCCATAATTTGGAGTATTACGATCGCAGCGAACTTCCATTTTTTTTTTTTTTCATTTACTTCTAAACCCATGTCCCTGCAACGGTTTAATAAGACCTCTGTATTTCTTTCTATTGTTCTCCTAACAATCCTTATATTTATCAGCGTACGTCATAACGAGGTGAATACCATTCAGCTCTAGGTACTGGTTGCTATATTTGATTTTCCTTACAGTGTACTCAAGAACAAAGTTGAATAATAATGGCGATAACTCATCTCCTTGTTTCAGCCCACTCTGGACGTGAAAGCTTGTGGACGTAAAGTACATTGTTCGAGTTCCTGTGGGGGCACTCGGTCGAAAAAGTGTAGAAAGCTTTTTCAGGCCAGCCACCCTGAATGAGGTTTTCCTCATTCACACCAGGCAAATGCCGGTTTGGTACTAACTTATAGGTCCCAGTTCGCTTCCTTCTTTCCCTTTCGCCGAGGGACACCATCCCTCATCATGACGACCTAAATGGCTATAGATGATGAAGGCTGAGAAATCTAAGTCCTAAGTCCTTGTTGGATCCCCGACCAAGCAAGTTCATGGTGGACAACATCGTGTTCGTGAATTTTCTCGAGATACTTCCGTTTCCTCCCACTTTCTCATTCCACCAATTCCATCATAATTCACTTGTTTTAATCATCGTCTCCCTTAGCGTAGAAAGCATAATCGTAGAACTTTTAACTGAAATATCTCAAAATGCCTTAGTTTTAAAAAAAGTACGGGAAATAAGTCGAATAAAAGGATTCAATATGCCTTCGATATAGAATCGGACGGTGTAAAATTGAGAGTATTTCTGCGTAGGCCATAAAGAGCTCCAATATATAATGGGTGTATCAAAAATTGGGAACCGTAAACCAACTTCGTTATGAGTAAAGACTTTGCCCTATTTAGGAAGTCTAATATCGTCGGACGAAAAAAGTGAAAAAGACGTAAGTTCAAGAATAGCGCATTCTAAACAAGCATTCAATAGGAATAGAGGACTGCTAACATCGAGAAATTGCGTCGCTGGACGTTCGTAAACGATTTATTAAGACACTGGTACGGAACATGGCGCTTTACAGATCAGAGACGTGCACATTGAGAAAAGTTGAAATATCCAAGCTGGGAGCATTTGAACATGGTGTTAACGCAGAATGCTGCGCATATCATGGACCGAAACTAAAAGGAATGAAGGCGTACTAAAGTAAGCTAATAAAGGACGTTAGATCATGAAGATAATAGGAAAAAGAAGAAACATCATGCTTGGCCATCTTATTCGACACTCCGATTAGATCACTGTGTTGATAGGGGAAAAGGCAGAAGGAAAACCAGGAAAGGAAGACCTAGGATAGAATATCTAGATGCAGTTACGAAGACGAGGCGTTATCAAAGTATAAAACAGCTCTCTCAATCGAGAGAAAAGTTTTAAAATTCCCCATGTTGCCCACCAACCTATGGTTGAGGTTAACAAGAAGTAGTTGGAAATAAGTAGTTTTCAATCTAAAATGTGGATTTTTTTCCAATCGCACCGTCCATTTGGGCTCCACACTAGTAAGGCACCCTATATTAAATGAAAAAGCAACGTTACCAGTTCCGGAGGCTGTTCTCTTGGGCTCTCACTATACCAATAATACGGCTTTGTTGGGGAACAGATTTGAGACATTCTTGGTTCCCGTCACACAACAATGTGAACGTTCCCCGTGTCGTTTTAGCGTGCTCGTACATTCTGTTCCAACAGTCTGCTGGTCTGGAAACAACTTTTTCATTTAACATTGTTTTCTACCAGAGTGGAGCCGAAAACGGCTGGTGTGCTTGCGAACAATCCAAAGTTTAGATTGAGAACCATTAATTTTAGAGAGAGAGGGATACATTTAATCATCAGTTGGAGAGTAATCATTAGTTATTCTCTATGGCGTGAACAATAGTTGTAAAACTAGTAGCAGATAAAGATGTAGGGTGAGATATTTACCCTCTGATTCAATTTTTTATGCTGCTGCTATAAATCTGACACGGGATGACAGGAGAACAATAGAAGGAAACGCAAAGGTTTTATTAAACGCTTGCGGGGACATGGATTTAGAACTAAATGCAGAGAAAACTAAATACATAGAAGTTTGCCGCGATCATAATACTGCAAATTATGGATGCGTCAAATAATACTTTCAACAAAGTATATACTTTCAAATATCTAGGATTGATCTTAAGAGACCAATACCATATCTACGAAGAAATTAAATGTCGACTGAAAGCAGAAAATTCGTGTTATTTTTCACTTTCTAAATGTTTTGTCTTCGTGAACTCTGTCGAGGAATTTCAAGCATAAAATATATAAAACAAAAATCATGCGTGTTGTGCCGTACGCTTGGTCGCTTACTCTGAGGGAAGAATGCAGACTGAAAGCATTTGAAAGTATTCGGACCCAAGAGGAACACGAATGGGAATGGCGGGAACTCTATAACAAGAAACCTCATAATTTATACTCTTTACCAAACATTGTTAGGATCATCAAGTCTAGTACGATGAGATGGGCAGATCATGTAGGCAGAATGGAAGAAACTAGGAACGCCTTCAAAGTTTTAACTGGCTACCCAATTGGAAAACGACCATTAGGAAGACCTAGGCGCAGATGGGAGGACGATATTCAGATGAATCTCGCAGAGATAGGAATACAAAGTAGAAGCTGAATTGAATTGGCTAAGGAAAGTAGTTATTGTAGAGCTTTTGCGAACGCTCCATTGAACCTCCGGATTCCATAGGGCATTGAGTAAGTGAGTGAGGTAGATAGCTATAGATATTCTTTATATTATTATTATTATTATTATTATTATTATTATTATTATTATTATTATTATTATTATTATTATTATTATTCAAGCACTGTCATTCAAGTAGCCGGGTAATCATCAGTTATTCTCTATTTCGTGAACAATAGTTGTAGTAGCAGATACAAGTGTAGGGTGAGATATGTACGCTTTAAAAGAGTGTTGTGTTCTGTAAAAAAAAATAAAAATAAAAAAAGGCTCCAACACATGTGCGTAAGGGGGAGTACTAGATCAGTAAAACAAGGATGAACTGATTCTTTCCATCTGAAGATTAGGGAGAGGAAAATCACGAATGCCACATATACCGTACAAAAACGTTTATTACGTTAGCATTCACTTGCACACTTCCATTATTATTTATCTAATTTAAAGCATAATCGAGAAATGGATCCTTAACACAGGTACCTCTGAATGCGCTGGTAACCAATTCGAAAGAAAACCTATGCATCGAATTAAAAATAAATAAATATACAATTACGTATACACATGCAGAATAGAATATAGCAATTAAAAATAAATGGTAAAATTTTGGAGTATGTAATTTAATATATATTAATGAAAAGAGGAAACAACCTATTTTAACTTACTTTTACACACGAGATCTTCTGTTAGTGTGAACTCAATAACACACAAAGAGTGAAAAAGTGAATGACCGTACCAGAACTTGAACCCAGGATCTCTGGCATACCATGCCGATGCGTTGACCACTACGCCACCCAGCCCAGTCCGCCTCCAAAAACAGCCACACACTCACACGGATTATCCAAGCACAGCAGCTAGGTTGTGGCACAGGCCATGTGGTCTGAGTGGAGAGCACCGACTTTAGATGTGAGAACGTGTGTGGCTGTTCTGGGAGGCGGACTGGGCTGGATGGCGTATTGGTTAACGCATCAGCACAGCATGCTGGAGATTCCAGGTTTAAGTCTCGGTCCACTCATTCATTTTTTCACTTTATGTGTATGTAATTTTATATTCAAGAAAATATGCATTATAAAGCGCTTTTTTACTTTATCTTTTCTTTCTTTTTTCTTAGCATAAAAGCTTTAAGAATGGAAAATTTAAAGGACTTTCAGTCATTTACATTAAAAAAAAAAAGAAAAGAAAAAAAAACCTTCTGATGCTACTTGTCACTTTAATATTAATTACTGTGTCCAAGCACTTTATTGAGTTTTAATATTGTATTGAATAACACAACAACAATGTGTTTGGCTTGAATGAGATGGGATGGGGTTAGTTTCTTACTGTTCATTTATCATCAGAATTTTCTTTCCTACAATGCTAAAATAAAAACGATTAAAAAGTAAGTTTGGTAGTGCTTACAAATTGTTAGGTTACTGTTTAACCTCTCTGTAAGAATGTAAATAGATATGCATGTGATATGATTTTGTTGTTTCTTTCCAGGCGAACAATACAGCCCGTGACCTGCAGAAACGTGTGGAGCAGTTGGAGAAGATTAACTTGGATCTGAAGGCCCGCCTTGATGAGACCGTGGGACTCTACGACCAGGCCCAAAGGGATCTGCGTAACAAACAAACTGAGATCCAGAGGCTCAATCACGAACTCGACAAGACTCGCGAGCAAAAGGATGCTCTGACCCGTGAAAACAAGAAGCTCTCAGGTATTACTTTCAACAGTGACCAAGTGTTTACAATGCTACTAATGTTGTTTTGTCTCGAAAGTAGATACTGTTCTAATTTGTCATTCAAATGCTTGAAAATTTAATTATTGATACGTGTTGTACGTGCATTGTATCTTGTTCAAAAAGTACATATGCTATGCTAAAATTTCTCTTCTTGATATTTTGTGTATTTATTTATTTCACTTCTAAACTTATTGTATTAAAGAATAAAACTCATGATTTACGTTTCTCAAAATTACATTCCAGTTGGCTCGAGAGCACAGTGCCTTACTTCGGGTTTAATCTTAAAACAGTCTCGGTTTGTGATGGACAAGATCATACCCAGGGATATTATCGCTGATCTCCCGTTTCGCCCTAATAGCTTCATTCCTTCTGTTTTGTCATAATAATTCACTCGTATTTATTGCCAGTATTTGTCTCCGTTACTCGATAGGTCATAACAGCTGGACATATATTTAAACAGTATGTCTCCGGTTTGATAAATTTAAGAAAGCACGTTTTATATCACACCAATTCTTCTATAGGCGCAAATTTAGTGGTGTACAGAGCGAAAAAGTGAACAACTAGATGAGGATTGGGTCTGCTGCATACTGTGTCGATGAGTTAGCCACTACGCCACCCATCCGCTTCTTTCACATCAACAGTAAAATAATGTTAGGGAGCGGTTTGGGTAGTATAATTGTAATGCATGGTAATGCGGAGATCCAGGTTTGAATCCTGCTCCAGTCGTGTACCTTTTCCCTTATTGTATTTCAAGATGTCATCGAGACAATAGAAAAACCTAGAGGTGCCTTTCCGTATGTCGCAGTGTTTGATTCGAGCGTGGTCTCGATTGTAGCGGTCGATTCGAGATATCCTCTCCGTGGCCACTATCTCTAAAATAAAGATGGGACTAGATCAGAAGAACGAGATACTCAACATTATCCATTCCGTTTGTCAGTATACGTAAGTTACATTGTGGTAAGTTGTAATATGTGAATGATAATGGGAAGAAATCCTGCACACATTTTAGTCATTTCGAGTCCAAGACTGTATATTTAAAATATATATATATATATATATATATATATATATATATATATATATATATATATATAAATAAAACTGGCTAACATAAACCAAACCATGTAACTGATAGAGTGCATTTTTACACTTACTACTACCTTGAGGCATCAGTTGTCACGTTCATTAGCTTAATAAGATCCAAATTTACAATTCAAAAGTGATTGATTTACTGTTTGACTTGTAACTAAAAGAATGGTTTAGAAAGTCCAGTGAAAGATTTCAGCGTAGAAAAAAGATTAAATTGCTAATTTTGCTTAAAAGTTTAAACGCAGGCTGTAAGAATATAAACGAGTATTGTCTTTTTATGTTACTGATTGGGCGGCAAAATAAGTTCCTTTTCTGAATATTATTAAAGCTTGTAAGATTTTGGGAAGATATTAAATTGATGCTTTGTAATTATGCCATGAAATTAAAACCCTTTTGCAATTTCTTCACTCAGCAACCTCTAAATGAGAAAACCTATTTGGTCGCAGCTTCCCTTTAATTTAATATTAATTCTCTCTATTTTGAATTGTGACTCTATTTAAATTTTCCTGTTCATTCCGACACATTTCAGAAAAGAAATGGTGTACAAAGATACCAAATATCGACCTTTTGTGGAGATTGTGCCATACCAATTGTTGAAATCTTTAATTACTATAATTTTCAACATGCATAGATGGTTTGAAAATTAAGGTACCAGTTGTAATATTTTGTACACCATTATTTCTCTTCAAGCAGCATCTGTTGACTTTTCTTTCCACATGCCCGTTAGATGGCATCTTCGGAAATAATCAGTTCTTGCAGTGCGCAATGTAAGCACATTTCTACGTTTAAATCATACATTACTAGCTGTAATTCATCGTCAGTTTGTACGGGTGTGGTCATAGAAACTGGTATGAGTTTTATAACAGAAAAATACATTTAGAACACTACTCCGTGTGCATCGATCCTCTGTCGCTTTATAGCGGATAGCTGCCGAAGTGAAGGAAAAATGACTGCAAGCATCGTTCCGCTTTCGGTTCCAAGCGGGAAACCACCAGAGCGGAAGCGAAGTGGCTGCCTTTAGATGACAGTTGTTTCTCTGCCAGGCGGTGTTATACCAAAACACCGGTTTCATACAAGACAGGTTGTACCAAAACCATACTATTGTTTATATGTATAAACGGCATGACTTTTTGGATTCATAGGTCTTGTTACCTTACTTGTTAACTATCCTCGTGAAGTTGTCGTGGCTACCCGTTTTATCTGAATTTTCAGTTATTCAAGGGAGCATGAACCCACCTCGGGTTCATGCGTTGACATGTTGTGTGCTGTTTTACTTGAGCATAATGTGTGAATGGTCATCATTTACAGAATGTTCATGAAAATTTATCATATTTTAATGTTCTTTCTCGCTTTTTAAATCACAGACGATCTGCATGATACCAGAAACCAGCTGACAGACTTGAACCGCCGCTACCACGAATTAGAGATTGAACTGCGTCGCTTGGAAAATGAGAGGGAGGAGCTCACAGCTGCCTACAAGGAAGCCGAGGCTGTAAGTTAATTCATACGTTTAGTTTGATCACAATATGTAACTATGAAACCTCGAAAAAGTAGTTTGTGGAAGGTTATGTCCTATTTAATTGTTTCAGAATCGTGCTGCGGCTATAGAGTTAATTCTATGGAGAAACTTATCCATGGTTAGTTGCTTTATCTTCTTAATTTCTTTTTAAAATTGCTGTACGAGTCTGAAATTTTAGAGATACCTTTATCTTTGTTCCTTTATGTTTCCAACTGCTCTTACTAGAAAAGATTAATGAACAGAAACATTAAATTAATCCAAGTTTTACGTTGCTTTTCGAAGTACAGAAGGCTCGTAACGCAGTATAGACAATTTGGTGGTCAATTTCAGTGACAAGTTCGTAGTTATTCCTTCCACTGGGAGAACAGCCGTTCTTACGGTCATCCTCGAGTGTATTAATAGATTAATTTTTGTCAGTCTATGCTTATTTATTATGATGTTGGTAGGGAAAAATATTTTTTGTGTAGAAAGTTTTTTTTTCTTTGGCTTATGTTTACGAGAAATATTTGATTCAGTTTGATATTGAACCAACTTCTGAAATTAGGCCTAAAATTTGGCTCAATCTCGTAAGGTCAGTTATTATACGAGGCACGTTTGGAAAGTAGCCTCCGATTGGTCACTGGGCGTGTAGTAGTGGGGCAGCGCTACTATCTTTGCAAAGACGTGCGCGGTAGATCAGTCTACATCCAGCCGTGGTAGAGTGAAGGTTGTCTGATCACTAGTTCCACTTTTGTAGCGTCTCAAAATGTGTGCTGCAATACAAAACTCCGCCAAGTGCGAGGTGCGAGCTGTTACACGTTTTCTTACGACAAAACAATATTCGGTCCTGTCTTTCGTAACCTAGTTGTTGTATAAGAACAGAGAACACAAAAGCTCAACTAAACTCAAACTCGGTATTTCTAATCCAGTTTAAATTCTAAAGTGGAACGTTCATCGGACAAGCTCTCCATTACGTAATAAGTAAACAAACTAATAAATACATGTGAATGACACAGGCCTATTCCTCAAGACTACTAAAGCCTTTTTGTTTCAAGTGTGCCTTCGGAAAACATGTGAAACATACTTCGGTCACACCCCCGCCAACTTTCTTAAGAAGGAAATTTTCCCTTTGCCTTAGCTGTGTTGCCAATTTATTATTCAGTCGTTTGGTCTTGGCGAGTAAAGATCATCGGCTACTTAGAGTGGCTAACAACACAGTGCACAGCGAAGCCCGTGAAATAATACTGAATGTTTCAATGTGGCAACCCTGTCCGGATCAAACTATTGAAGGATCTTAGCCAAAGCAACTTGTCCCTCCTCTTGCTAGGGAGGTACAGAAAAACACATATCGACAGCAGCACCAGCACGGGCACACTTCAAATAAAAAGCCTCTAGTCTTACAATGTTTTTTACAAATCATAAAATATCATGAAATAGAAATATTAAAATAATAGTAGAAGTCATTTTTGAATACTAATGCTAATTCCTCTAATTTGTATTGATTTTATTGCGTATACTGTTCTAAAATATTTGATTTTGAAAAGTTTTAGACTACTATTACTAGAGTAATAGTATTGAGAATTTCGCCAAGACAGGTAAAATACCACTATTAAAATTGGATCAAGCCTGCATTTGTAGTAAGATTTCGAAGAATGTGTTACGAAATAAAACTGGGAGATATGAAATGAAAGTTTAGAAAGAAATTGAGGGAATTACAGAAACATGTTGGAAGATCTGCTGACGAAAAATAAAAGAAGGAAATAAGGAGAGTCTGAACCTAATGCTTACGTAGTAAGTGGTTAGTATTAAATGGCGAAATAGAAGGTATCAACCGATATTCCTTACAGCACTTACTTCACGCTTACCCACTGGCAGGTTTTAGGGCGCAGGTTAAGAAGTTTTCAAATTGAGTAAAATTTAGTCGAACAAGACAAGAAATCCTACTTTCTTCACAACGAACTCCGGTCTCTACCACATTTTTGGGGGAGGGAATGGTAAATGTGAGACGATGGACACAGTTAACGTTGCCTATATGTTCCATATTGTTTGGTTAAGTTTGTTTTTAGCCCCTCTCACTACCCAGGCTACATGAGATGTCAACCTACACCTTAATGTGAGATTCAAATCACATGAGCTCGAACCGGAAATCGAACTCAGGTCTCCCGCACTGAAGGCATATACGCTAACCATATAGTTATGAGAGACTTTATTGGTTCAAATTCGTTCGAAATTTAGCAACAATTGTGGTATGAAAATGTAACCAGCGACCTCTAAAGTTAACAGTTTCAGTCGGCAGTCTTCAATAAAAATGAAATTTTATCTTTCGTTACCCTTCATATGCATATCTTATACCACAAGTGGATCTCAGTCTTATATTTTTGAGACTAGGAATGTTGCAAAAAATAAATATTGGGAAATAAGTAAATATATTTATTTTTCAACCGCACCATTCAGGACACTTTTTTTTTTTTTTTTTTTTTTTTTTTTTTTTTTTTTTTTTAAGACAATACGAAATTCTTATTTACTTGCACGAATTAACGGAAATTCGCTCCAAAGATCGTGGAATAGAGGATTTTTGCTGTTATTACATGCTGCTTCTTATTAAATATTACACTTGTAGTTTTTTTCTTGTTCTCTTGGGAATTTAGAGAATGAAGAATGTGCAACTGGATCTGCAACCCGGATGTCTTGCTTAAATACCAGTGTTGTAAGCCGATGATTCCTATTCGATCAACATCCCAAACTTTTTTTTTTTTTTTTTTCATTTCGTGAGTTTCCTGGAATACTATAAAAATTTACGGAGTTTTTCTTAACTAGAAGTGAATTTTCAATTATAAATAAGAGCCGTTTCTATTATTATTTGTTAATGTTAGACACTCTTTTGAGTACTTGTCAAAAGAAAATCTTCTGTCCCTGTCGTAATGTTTCTTTCTTGTAGTGTACGGATGTTTCCCTAACTAACTTGGTTGTTTCAGAAGTAAGCGTGACATTTCCAATGTGTTCTTTGTAGAGTGTACACGTACCATGTTGTCATCGTTTCCATGCATCTCATTTCTATTGATTCGTGCGTATATAAGTTCAGTTAGTTTATACATCTGTTCGAACATAAATTCTCAAGTCGAACAGAATAGTGAAATGGTTGCTACTTTGATTCGGTAGGACTGTTGAAATTTTCTTGAGTTAAAAATCGAGATGAAGCACTAGTCCATCAAATCGAGATGTAGTTACTCTTGGGTCGTCGAACTGAAGTAAAATTATATTTGGATCAGATCGATTCTGGCCCAGTTAGACAAAGTCACAAATATAGGAAACAAAAATTTCGTATCACTCTCAGCTTCTTCGGAGGGAAAGATATCTATATATGTAGGACGTGTCTTGATTAGCATAAGATCACATTAGCAAGAAATGTCGTTGTGTTCGAACCTGAAGTTCTCAGATCCATGAGAAAGGTATTCTAACAGTTAAAAGCTACATTCAGCGCCGAATTCATCGAGTAGTGTAATTCTAGTTTCGATTTCCATTGTGCACCAATCTTTATTAATCCATAATTTATAACCGTGAAACGTAAACGAATAATGAAATAGATTATGGAAAAGAGAAGTTAATATATATATCAGTCGTGCAACGCGCTTCATGAAAAGTGCTGACGGCACGCAAAATATCCTGATAGCTAGTAACATATTCGAATTCATTTTATGGATTTTCGTAATGTGTTTCTTCTACGAAACCTATTCTTTCAATGTGTCTGAAGAGATACTCGTTGCATAAGGGTTTCCAGACAGCTCTCAATTATATTTTTGGATGTGGGGTATAACTTCGAAACGGATTGATGTATAGTTGTAACAAACTACAAATTCAATTTATACATATATTTTTTGCCAGTAATTTTGATGCGAGTAGACCAACTTAAATCTAGCAACTTCTCACTAACAAGAATCGAAAGTCATTTTGTGATACTCGATTGTTGTTAGTAAAACCTGTACTCGAACTGGTCCATTCATTGGTAAAAGGGAGCGTTCACCTCTGGTGCTAGGGGTCCCGGGTTCGATCCCAGCCCCCGCCAAGTAAACTTTGTGGTGGACAAACATCGTGTGCGTGGGTTTTCTCGGGGTTCTCCCGTTTCCTCCCACTTTCTTCATTTCACCATTTCATTCATTACTCATCATCACCGTCTCCTTTAGCCTAACCGGCATAAACGTGGGACGTAAAACTCAAAGATTTCATTTCATTTCATTTTTTTTCATTGGTAAAAGGACATGTTTGGTGGAATGAGTATGATAGTTTCCAAAATTTCATTTATTTTATTTTTTATTGCTTTTATTTATTTATTTTTTTATTTCAAATACTTCAGCCTTTTATATTAATCTTCAGGGTTTAGATTGGAAAATGTCAGTAACATTGCTTCACGTCAGTAGGTCCTTAATCTATACTTTAGAAGTTTACAGATATCTAATCAACAATTTATAGTTGATTTCTTAACAATACATTCAGCCAAATTGCACACTATCTTCAACCTTCTAGTTTTACAAAATTTCGTTCTGATATAATGTAAAATAAAATTATTGTTTTTACTGACACATTTGTTACTCTGAAATCTAAAATATATATAAAAAAAATAAGTACGTACATTCCCGAAAAGCCTGTATTATGCTTTAAGAATATGTGGTATCACATTTATTACATGAAGCCTTAGTTAACATGGAAGTTCTGAAAATGTCACTTTGGGAATATCGTTCATCAGCCAATTTAAAATTTCTTTTCTTGTACTGGTTTCCTTGAGGTAGGTTCGATATTGTAAACTATCTAAAGTGTCTGTGGAAAGACATAATTTCATCTTAATAGAGTAAATGTGAATATTCACCTAATTCGTTTCTGAATAAGTTTCTATTTGTGGAAAAGTGTGACAGCTATCAATTTTGTTGCTAAGGCATTCATTCAAATATGTCAGATTTACTCTCTCATCCCTAAGGGTGGATTTCACGCACTCCATTTCTTGTCTTTCTTCTTCTTTAGTAGCCAGGTCAAGTGATATTGTTGGTAAGTTTGTTTGAATGGGTTTTTAAAATTCCCGCACGATGAGTCATATGAAATTGATATCTCGTAATTTGCATGAATACATGAGGTGATAATCTCAAGTGACAAACCTGATATAATTTCATTTAGCACCAAGCATCGCTTTATTCGCGATTTGATTTTGATTTGCTTTTGTTGTCAAACTGAAAGATCATTCTTTTTTGATCAGAATACAGTCACCCGCATTATTCGATGATGTAACTTTCCCTTTTCTGCTAAAGATTTGAGTTCTTGTAATAAACAAAACATATGCTATTCATCTTAAAAGTAATTGTAATTGTAACTATTGTTGTTTTGTTTTGTTAACAGGGTCGTAAGTCTGAAGAACAGCGAGCTCAGCGTATCTCCTCTGAGCTGGCATCGTTCCGTCATGAAGCAGAGAAGAGGCTGAGTGAGAAGGATGAAGAAATCGAATCCATCCGGTAAGAAATACAACTCATTTGAGTGGCTTTTTATGAGATGAATACAACGTAATATTTTTAGTGTATGGTTCTACTCAAAAGTTTAAGAATCTTGTTTCATTTTCCACAATATCGTTGGGCACGACTAAAAACAAATAGTAAGATGCTAATCAGATCGTTTACTGAATTAATGTTTTTCAGGATTCAGACTTTTCTTGAAAGTCAGAGAAGGTCATGGAAAGTAAGGGAAATGCTTCAAAATATGACTTGAATCAGAGAAATTGCTGTATTTCACAACAGAGTCAGGAAAATTGCTAGATTTCACAACAGAGTCAGGTAAATTTCTATGTTTCAGAACAGAGTCAGGAAAATAGATATATTTTTTACAGCACAGTCAGGAAACTTGTTATGTTTCACAGCAGAGTCAGGGAAAATGCAATCGAGTTTCACGAAAGTGCTCAGAGCTCCTTTTATACAAGTGATGTTAACAAGCTACAGAGTTGCTCACAGAAGACATGAAGACATTTCAAAGAATGAGTGCAGGTTCAAAAGGAAGATAAAAAAGGTTATAAAAAATAATTATCTTAGGCCAAATTATGACATATGTTCACTAGTTTATGTTTGAGTGTATTCAGAATATTGAAATATTACGTTACTATTTGGTACTAATGTTTTATTTTTTTCCGAATACAGGAAATTTGACTCATAATAAATATTTACAGTAAGAAAGTTACTAAATTTGAAAAATAAAAAAGGAGTCCGTTAGACGGCTGTAGGAATGGTGCAAGCTGATTAAAAAAAAAATAAAAAAAAATAAAACCTAATCATAAATGATAGTGTTGTCGATCACGAGGTTCAGAAAAAATTTACGTAATGAGTCAGGGAAATCAATATCAGAATTTCGAAGTGAACCATGTTTTCTAAGCCCTACATGGTTGTATAGTTAATCAAATGTGACTGCTAGTAATATGGAAGAAACGAAGGACACTTACTTCCTTTCAGTTTTTAGTACACTTTTGAATGAATTGTGTTACTTAAAATCTAGTTATATATTGATCATTCTAAAAATGGCGCCCACGAGCAACACAGCGCTATTCTTCAGGCCAGAATAAAGCGAAAATCCTCTATAACTACATACCTTCCATGGTCTCTTTCAGTCGCTATAGGGAATCAAAATTTCACTGTGTGACAACGTCGGAGATTAACTTAGAACCATTAATATTGCTCTATGAATACACTAAATAGTTACATCGACTGTTATGCTAATAAGTTGTGCTAGTGCCAACGTATATAGAGTTTAACTTCCATCTGGAAAGAATCGATGTAAGTATTTGATAGATTGGTGGATTTTCTATATGCTTCTTTAACTGCGACATTACCATATAGTGCAATTTACATCTCCAGACGAGGACCCTAAAGGTAAACAATAATATTTCGCTTTGTTTTGAATTGTAGAATAGTGCTCTGTGGTCCGTGGGCGCCATTTTTAGAACACCCAATACATATATGTAGTTGCATAATTAATTCGATTTCGTTCCGTTGATTGAGTTGATTTTTAGTTAAACGTTCAGCAGTGAGACGTGGACCTACTGGTTAACGTGGAATCCGAACCAGATGAGCTACCGCTGGGAATCGAACCCGGGTCTCCCACGCTAAAGACGCGTTATGATTTCGTTTCATTGCTGTTGTTTTAATGTTTTCAGTATAAATTGGTCCTGTAGGCTGTACCTTCTTAAATTAAAAAATAAATAAATAAATAAAATAAATATAAATATATTCTTACATTATAGTTCGGAGAAAAAAAAAAGCTGAGTATTAAACCTACAGTTTTGTGTGTGTGTGTAAATGTGTGCCAGATTAAAAAATAGATGAGCTAGCAACCTAGTGTTCTTAAGATATTTATATAGTTGGCTGTTGGCCATTTAAACGTACACCATTAATCCTTGGTCTGATAACAAGCGGAACCAAAATGATGGGACTTGTTTTATCCTTTTACAATGGTCTCCTCTGATCTGCCGTACACGGTTACTATAGATTTCGTCCAAATGGCTAACTCTATTTGATTTGATTAAATATTAAGCTGTAAAAAAATAGTCTTGCCTTCGTGGTGAATGTAGTATAATGGTTAACTAAATATTGTCTTCAAGGTATCACAGTTATAATGTTTACCTACTTTTTTTTTTTTTAATAAACGTGGATGAGTTCATTATATTATATGATGTTAAGTTGTACTAAATACGTGGTCTGATTGGAAATCATCGACTTCAGGAGTGAGAGAATGTGTGGCTGTTCTGGGAAATAGACTGGGTAGCGTAGTTATTAAGGCAGTGGCAAGGCATGCTGAAGATCGTGGGTTCGAGTCTCGGTCCAGTTATTCACTGTTTCATGAAATGAAATCTTTAAGTTTTGCGTGCCACAGTAATGTTGGCTAAGCTAAAGGAGACAGTGATTGTGAGAAATGAATGAAATGGTGGAATGAAGAAAGGGGGCAGCAAATGGAAGAACCCCGGGAAAGCCCAAGCACACGGTGTTTGTCCACCACATAACTCACCTGGCGCGAGCTGAGCCCCATTTGATTTTTTTCACTCTTCATGTGTAATAAATACCATTTGCTTTGTAAAAAATACTATTTTATCGTTGTAGCGTTTATAGTTTGAAAAAGTTAGTTGTGCATGTGTTAAGCTGAGTGCAAACTTTGCTCAAGGATAAGTAGAACCAGTAATCACGTTGGATTTTTTCTTTCATTCACTATTAAGACCGCGTGTTTTACCTTTCAGCACCATGCTTCGAGTACTTGAAGTTTCGTCAGTAACGAACGAAACAAAGTGGCAAATAAGTGAGCGGAAAATTCTCTTCGTTATTTATCTAATTTAGTAGTAGTATAGGCGTACTTGGTACGAGAACACAAACAATAATAGATAGAGTCTGGCAGTTAACGAGTTTGTTTCATACACAGTACATATATGAACTATATTTTCTAGCGAAATGAGCACTGACAATTATTATTATAGGTGACGAACGTTTTTAGTTTTCGTAAACGCCATAAACATAATTTCTTTCGATTTTCTGGAAATTTGCACATTGGAATTCACCCTCAAGCATCTTATTTTGTTTACCTCGTATTTTGTTTACCTTTTGTTTGTTATAGGAGGAATCAACCAAATTTTTACATACCAGATCCTCTACAGGTGGCTGGACCTGGACACGAACCCGGGATTTTCAGTGCACCGTGCCGATGCCGTAACCACTACACTGCCCAGTCCACTTCTTTTTGTGTCACTTAGTTCCCACCTACAGAGGATCAGCTGTGTAAAAAATTCGGTTGTTTTCTCCTTTCATTAATATACAGTGTGTTTCAAAACTACACCGGTAACGTTTGGGAGGTGATTCCTGACACCAAGATAAGACAAAAAGTATAAACCAACCTGGGTGCAGAAATGCGCCATTTCGAAGTTGCCGAAAACATGAAAAAATGAACTTTAAAGTTCCATAGCTCCAAAACCACCGTAGTCGGGTCAATACTTCACTTAGGAACAAGTATGTGCCCTATCCAAAGATCAACGTTTCAGAATCCTGCGGTACTTCCGTAAGAGTGCGATGATGGGTTTCTGCGCCCAGGTTGGTCTATGTTTTTTGTCTTATCTTGGTGTCAAGAATCACCTCTCAAACGTTGTCGGTGTTGTTTTGAAACACTCTGTATATGAAAGTACAACCATCAAAAGTGTTCTCAATGTGTGTCCAAGCACAGCAGCTCGGCTGTGATACAAGCCACGTGGTCTGAGTAGGTAGCACCGACTTCAGGAGTGACAGAGTGTGTGGCTGTTCTGAGAAGCGGACTGGATAGTGTAGTGGTTATCGCATCGGCACGGTATGCCTAAGGTCTCGGTCATCTTCTCCTTTCAGAAGCCTCGGTCCAGTCTTTTACTTTTTCACTCTTTGTTTCCTCAATGTTTTTAGTTTAACATCCAACGGTTATGCTCTTCAGGCTAACTAAGACGGATGATTGGTGAAAGTGAGTGAATGAGAGATTAATTTCTTTGTGCTCTCCCACCGGGAATCGAATCCGGGACCACTATGCCAACGAAAAAGGCTGAAATAAAATTAATAACAAAACTATAATTTGGAGAAACATCTCATTAATCGCGCTGTATAACGTCACGTTTCTAATACCATAGAGGAAAACTTGACGAGAACATGCTGTTTTATTAGTTTCACTTTAGTAGATGGCGTGATAATTGGGTAAAATCAGTTTTTAGGTTTACAGACAAATTCGTTTTTATCGATTTTCTCAGAAACTACGCATGAGGTTTTATACACACCCCTATCATTTTATTTGGCTTAATGAAATATATCAATTGCTGTCTGTCTCATCCGTGGACATTTTCTCTGTTAAATAGCAATAATTCAACTCTCGAATTTGAAAGATATACAGAGGTTGTTCAACGTACGTTTGGCTGATTTCGCTCCTTCCCCCTCCCGGGCAGAATGGACTCACCCGACCTGGCTCGTGGCGTCCTGCACTGTTGTGCAGTGGCTTCCTGGGAACTGAGTTGTTTTTCCGCGCGGACGACAATAACGCACAAAACAGGATCATTGTTGTGAGTGTTGTGTTAAATTTGTTTCCAAGTGTGTGGGTTTCCGCTCTGTGACCAAAATGCCGCCCAAACTAATCCGGTTTTGGGAAGGCTATGTTGCGGCTCTTTATGACGCCCACTTTAGTGTTTCTGTCGTTATAAAACAGTGCAAAAAGAATGGTTGAAGCATCAGTTTAAGTGGAATACAAAATGTTATTAAAAAGTACAAGGGCAGCGAAGCTCTACCATTTGGATCACCAACGAAGTTGCCTAGGAAGCGGGAATGCACCAAGGCCACCTCCACCATGCAGAGGAAACTTCGCAGAATGGCAATGCAAGAAAATCCGCCAATACAATCGTCTTGACGTGTCTTTGGGGACTGTGAACCAGACGTTACACCATCAACTCAAGCTAGAAATAGCCATGAAAGCTCGCGGCCATTTTCTCACGGATGCCCACCAAATGGAACGAAAGTGTAACGCCCGGAAGCTGTACGAACGGCATCTGGCAAAACAAAGGTGGATGTACGTCCTAACGCTCGATGAAGCATGGATTTACCTTTCCGACTGCGGTAAACCGAGAGCCATCATGTACCGAGAGAAAGGCGCCAAGAACTTCAGAAGATGGGTCCGTATCTGTAAAGAGTCCTTCCCAAAAGGGTTCATGGTGGTTACTGGCTACTGTTACCGAGCTAAAGTGAAGATTCGTAGGGTGGCGAAGAACGGCAAGATAAATTCGCAGTATTTTCAGGAGAAGATCATGCGGCCGATCTATGAGCATGAGATTCCAACAATGTACGGAAATGATGCCAATCTGGTGCGCATTTACATGGACAAGGCCTCATCACATACCTCACGATCATCCCTCGCATTCTACAGGGAGATGGAGGAGGCAAATGGTATACAGGCGATACCTTTCAATGAGGTACCTGTTAAATCTCCAGATGCAAGTCCTATGGACTATTGTGGATTTGGATTTTTGAAGCGGGCTTTGCGAAAACTGCGTGTGACAACTGTGGAAGGACTTTGGAAAGCCGTGCAAAGGGAATGGGACAAGATTCTCCTCCCAGTTCTTCAGAGAAGCATATTACAGTGGAAATTACGCTGTCGGGCTATTGTTAGGAACCAAGGGAAACACATCGAGCACTTACGGACCTGGCGCCATGGACTCTTCTAAATTTTTAGGTAAGTCGAAATTGGCCAAATGTAGACTGAACAGTTTTTGTATTATCAGCATTGCCGCTTCTTAAGAAATGCAGAGACAAGATACGAGGAAAGCTCTGTCATCTGTTGACGATAAATATTCATCTTGAAAGTGCAGGAACAGAAGACGTAAACAGTACAATTAACAGCAGTTGGACAAACTGGAGAGAAGCAGCAGGAGTATTGTGTGACCGACGGGTACCAATATTTCTTAAAGCAAAAGTTTACAAAACAATAGTGAGAACTGCGTTATTATACGGGGCGAAATGTTGGACGACGGAGAAGAGAGACAAACAGAAATGGATGTGTGGATTGACGCGGAAGGAAAAAAGATAAGAATAAATGTCCAGAAAAGAGTAAAGGTGAGACTAGTAGTAGAAAAACAGCCAGCATGTATGAAGAAGGACTTTGGAATACGTAGCTCACCGAGTGGATGCTATAGAACTGAATGGGGAATTAGCCTAAGGCCAGCCAAAGAAAAGGTGGAAAGATTGTGTTGAGGACGATATCGTGCAATGTTATGTCACAGCGTGTATGTCACAAGATGGAAACAGGTGGACAGCGATCCGAAAAGCCGACCCCAGCTAACTGGGAACAAAGGCTTAGAAGAGGAAGATGATCCATTTTAAATACTTGCAATTAGGAGTGAAACCGGGATGTTCCTAACTTGCTTGTATATCTATCATTTGCGATTGCGAGTAGGTAAACAGTTAACATTCTCACGTCGTATTCTGGAGGTCTTGAGTTCCAATTCTGTGTCCGTCTAACATGATTGGATTGTCCAGGTTTTTGTCTTTTTCCCGCTTAATTTTATCAAGAAAATGCCCAGGCAGATCGATACCTTCTGGATTTGATGCCTTTAAAATATATTTCTTGTTTAACGAGCTTCCAGATACAACATGCCTTGCTTTTTTTTTTTTTTTTTTTTTTTTTTTTTTTTTTTTTTTTTTTTTTGTAACAACAATAAAAAGAAAGGGGATGAAAAGATGTCGACCAGGGTCTCTTTAAAAGTACCTGTCTGGCATTTTTCTGGTAGAACTGAGGAAAAATCTCAAGTCAAGATGGACGGCTACCAGATTCGAACCCTGAAACTATCGATTGCAAAACAAGAACGTTAACCACTAGCTTGCGATCGTTCGATAACATAAATCGTGAGTAACTTTGTTTAAATGTCAACTAAAAGCAGGGAATTCGTGTTATTATTCAGTTCAAAGTGTTTTGTCGTCGCGAATTCTGTCAAGGAATTTAAAGCTTAAAATGTATAAAACGATAATCATGCCTGTTGTCCTGTGTGGTTGCGAAACATGGAAAGCAAGCAGACTGAAAGTATTTGAGAGTAAATTGCTGAGAGGAATATTCGGACCCAAGAGGAATGGGAACGGGGGATGGCGGAAATTTCATAACAAGGAACTACATAATTGATACGGTTTAGCAATCATTGTTAGTCATCAAATCTAGGAGGCTCAGGTAGGCAGGTCATGTAGCCACAGTGGAAGAAAGTAGGAACACTTTCAAAGTTTTAACTACAAGTCCAATCGGAAAACGACCATTAGGAAGACCTAGGCGCAGATGGGAGGACAATATTAAGATGGATCTCGCAGAGATAGGAATACAAAGTAGAAACTGGATGCAGTTAGCTAAGGATAGAAGTCAGTGGAGAGCTTTTGTGAATGCGGCATTGATCCTCCGGATTTCATAGGCCATAGAGTTAGTAAATTTCTTTAATTTCTAAGAAATTGGTTTACCAAGAGTCCTTTATATATTTATCATACCTGTCCGTCCGTCCGTCCGGGACACAAAAAATCTCAAGAACTACTTGATGGAACACCATCAAATTTGACCAGTCAAAAATTAGAAATCAAATCCGTTGATGAACGGGATCCATCCATGGAAAGTGATAGAAATCAACCATTTCCGCCCGGTTTGAACATTAATCAGGATACAGCAGAAACCGGGAAATAGATGGGGAGAAGTGGTTTGTTCCAATCGATTTTCTAGTGTCGTGTGTCAACATAACTCTGTATTTCTCATCTCCTCCCTTTTGTTTATTGCGGTAGTTACTACAATAACCAAATACATATGTCATGATTGAGCTCCATGAATCTTTCAATTGGTACTACGCATGCATTACATAGTTAACAAAAAGTTTAAAAGTTAATGATAATTGTGTTATATCTCATTAACGACACTGTCTGCTGTTGTCTTGCTAATATCATAAATGAAATTAAATCTTTGTTTTACGTCCCACTATTATTCCGCGTCGCTAAAGAAGACAGTGATGCTGATAATGAGTGAAATGATGGAATAAAGAAAATGAGAGAAAACGGGAGAAAACTCACTTAGTGAGAGTTGGGATCGAACTATAGACCCCACGCACCATAGTCGAGTGTTCCATCACTGAGTCACCGCGGCTCCTCACTGACAAAAGGCTTAATACAGATTTGTATTTAGTATAAGTTTCACCTTCACAGATTGTGTGGTGGTTGTCGTAGAGCTTCATATATATATATATATACATATATATATATATATATATATATATATATATATATATATATATATATACAGGTTATTTCAAAAGAACACCGACAACGTTTGGAAGGTGGTTCTCGGTACCAAGAAAAGACAAACAGTATAGACCAACCTGGGTGCAAAAATGCTCCGTTTAAGAGTTATAGGCTGCCGAAAACATGAAAAACTGAATTTTAAAGGTCCATATCTCCAATACTATGGTACCTACCGTAGTCGGGTCAAGACTTCACTTAGTAACTAATATGTGCGCTATCCAAAAATACATGTTTCAAAATCCTGAGGTACTCGTGCGAGAATTTTTATGCAGAAAGTTTGGCTACGGTCATGTAAGTTGAAGTACTCACCAACTGTCTCTATAAAAATTGTTGCGGAAATACCGCAGGATTGTGAAATTTGGATAGGGCACATGCTAGTCCCTAAGTGAAGTCTTTACCCGACTTCGGTAGGTCCCATAGTTTTGAAGCTATGGACCTTTAAAGTTCATTTTTTTCATGTTTTCGGCAGCCTATAACTCCGAAAAGAAGCATTTGTGCACCCAAATTGGTCTATACTTTTCGTCTTATCTTGGTGTCAGGAATCATCTCCAAAACGTAGATGTTGTGTTTTAATACTCTCTATATATGTAGTTTTATCGATTTTCTCGAAAACGATGCATGAGGATTTACTCTTAAACATGTTCATCTTTATGAAATCTGTCGAATGATGTATGTATCATCTTTCCATTTGTTTATTTGTTATGCGTCAGTTTTTTTTTTTTTCTGTCTCGATGTAAACACAACACTGACATTCTTTCAAAAACAAAAATAAATGAGCATTGCTAAATGATCTCATAATGTTGTATCTTGTAGTTCGCTTATAATTAAATAAAAGGTCTGTTTATTTATTTATGATAGATGATTTTTTTTTTTAATCTTTCAAATTCCACATAGTGGTGAATAAAATTTTGTAGATCTTACAGATCAACATGTACTCAAGTAACCGAAAGTACTTGTAAATAAATAAATATTAACTGGCTTCAGTGTGAATATAACCCAAACATGATTTTTACTTAGAAGTCCAAACCGTTTTCAAATTAAAAGCACGTAACGATAAACTTTTAAAAATACAGTGTAATAATAGTAACGGGATCTAAAGAAACAATATGCTTAGAGAACATCTCGTGTTTCAGTATATGGTTCCAAGAACGATTCTTACCTGTGAGTGTCACTGAAAGGGGCTAAACTCCTTCCGCGTGCAATTCCTTACATCACTGGCCAATTTTGCATGAGCCAAAAGAGTAATAATACGTAACAGCGAAGGCAGGAGAGGACATTTGCATACAAACAACAAAATACAAACAAAACACAACAGAACAAGGACACACAAGGAATAAAAACTAGGCCAAGTGTCTTTGTAATGTCTGTTCGCAGCTCAAGAATGTTTCTAAAAATATACTATCAATTAGATTAAAGCTTTAAATACACTGGCCTGCCATTGGATGTAATCCCAGCAGGAATTACTAGCACACGAAGACGAGATGTCTAAGTTCTGATCCATCTCAGAGTGTCTAAAAGTAGTGTAGCACTCACTACATCAGAAGACGGCGCATCTGGAGATTTGGAGAACTTCAAAAAACATTTTATGTACTTCTAAGTGTCGTGTTTGGAACCAGAAGTAATATTAACGTTTTATATTTAATATGGCGCCAGCGAAAATAGCTTCACATTGGCAGAAACCACCCACAGCAGTGTATGAAGATAACTATGGCTATGGGATCAATTTTTATCAACCAATGATTGAATACTTGAACGCAAAAGACACAGGAAAAAGGCGACCAGAGCTGCCTCATTTGCCGTACGTTGAAGAGCGAGGATTGGACAGGTATCATTCTAGAAGAGAGGTCAAATCGTACACAGAGGATGATTTAAAAAGTTTAGTTAAGAAAAGCGAGAGTCACAGGACTAAGTTATCATCTGCATACACTGTCAGTGCTCGAAAGGCGTTTTCTCTCTCCAAATCTCTATCTGCGTCTGCCGTCACGAAGAGGCTTGTGCATCATATGGAACAAGAGAAGCAAGCTCTGGTCGAACAGGAAAAGGCTCTGCAAGAAGAGAGAATACGACAGCAGGAAGAACTTGCCGAATCGAGACGACAGCAGCTATTGGAATTTGATGCCGGCCAAAGTGTGAGAGGTATCGAAGCCCAAATTCTTCTTGACAGTTTTCAGAACGAGTCTTCAGCGTCAGGTTTGGACATCAACAAGTACAAACGAAACAAAGTGATCACTATTTACAGCAAACGAGACCACGATAAACTTATGGAGGACAGGAAGGAGCTCGCTGATTTGGATACTATTGTTCTAAAACCAGTAGATGAATTGAAGCATAATCTTCAGGCATTTGAGCAGAAAACGAATGAATATTTTGCTGACAAAAGGTACTGTAACAATTTAATTCCTGTGTCGACTCATGAAGACAGTACTCGCTTTATTCTTTTTATCCAGTCGAAAGTTGTGACTAATGACTGAAAATTACAAAAGAGACTCAAAGTGAGTATGGTCTCCATGATGTATTTTTACTTCCATGCTATTTGCAAATATTCCGTCTTTGTTCCCAGCTAGCTACATTATTTAAATAATTTCATTATGTTTTTGCTAATGATTAGAGTATGGATTTTTAGATGCAAGATTTTGACCATTTGGATGCTAAATGAGGTGCAACACAACTTGAAAATAGGTGCATGTTTAGGAAAGGAACACAGGAAGTTAGTGGTAGTGCAATTTAGTGTAAGGTGTCAGATTTTTAATTCCAAGACAAGCGAGTTTTGTGGTGAAGTTCGTACGTCTATAGGTTTTCTCCGAACTATGCCACTTTCTCATCATTCCACAAGTTTTGTCCATTTGAGGTAGAGTGCTTATTTCTCGTGCTAGGGGTCCTTGGTTCGATCCAACATCATGACCATTTGTTTTCTCTAGTGTGTCTCATGAATCCTCCCACACTCGTATTCTACTAATTCTTTTATGGGGGCCCGATGGCTTAGTAGAATAGATCTCACCTCTGGTGATCGGAGTCTCTGGTTCATTTCGGGCTAGGTGAGTTTGCGGTGAACAGTATCGTGTCCGTGGCTTTTCTCGGGGTTCTCCCACTTTCTTCATTCCACCATTTATTCATTTCTCATCATCACCGTCTCCTTTAGTCTAGTCGGCATAATCGTGGGACGTAAAACTCAAAGATTTCATTTCATTTTATACATTTTTTGTATCACTCTAAATCCCATAACACTGGCGCTCATTATGCCACCAGTAATTCAGTTAGTGTATCATAGGTATTCTCCCATTAATACCATTAATAGGTTGGTAAATAATAATAATAATAATAATAATAATACCATGTGTGCTCAACTACAACTCCCCAGCGCTACAAACACACTCAATCCAACACAGTAAGCTCTGGTTTTGTTCCTCGGGGTTGGTTCCCTCTTAATTCAGATATATCACCTTACAATGGTAGGTTAGAGCTGAAAACATTGTAATTGATGAGAAATCGAACCCAGGATAACTCACACCTTACAAGTACTACAAAAAGAAAAAATAGTACAATTATTACAAATACTTATGAATTACAATAAACTTCAAAGTTAATTTCAAATCATAACATTTGAATGCTCTCGCAGAGCTTTTTAAACTAAATAAACTATTGAATTTTGAATGAAGAATCAACTAACAAAATAACTATCCCATTTTTTAAAGCTATTTGAGTGGATTATAATAAAAATTAGCTTTACAAGATAAGTTTAATACAAGCAACAAGAATTTTAGAAATGTTCCAAAAAACCCATCAAAAGATTGTGATCTTGGCCAATAATTAGTTTTTGGATCAAGGGCTACACAATTTTTGAATCGCCCCTAAATCGAGTTTTCGTATTTTCTACGGAATAACCATATCATACTGAGTTAAGTGACAGTTTGGGTTTGGCTACACTATATGTAGTTGTCCAGATAGTATAAGGCGCACAAGGACATTTTTGTTGAAATACATTGGATCTTTTGATTCAAAAACAGAAAGAAGAAAAACAGTAATTCAGGTACTTGCAGTGGATTACTTGCCATATTTAATATTATAATGTACCATTAAAGAAAAATGATGAATATGCTTGATCTCATATTTGTGTTTCTAATAGAACATACATTTTTTAAAAAGGTCGATTAAAGAACAAGGAGGAAAAAATAGACCTTGAACTTATCAAGAAACTCGATATTTCAAGGTCTGAATTTGTGATCCTTGTTTTGTTATTTCCGAATGTTTTGAGTTGAATTTGTGCCAAATGAACTGTTCCCAATCGGGCGAGGATGAGGCGATCGTTACGGAATTGCCATGCTAAAATTGCTTTGTGTGTCAGGATTCCACAAAACCTGAGTCATCAATACAATTCGTACTGTTCTAATCACAGTGGAGATAAAAACCACTTCCTGATGTATTGACACTATAGTATTTTTGAAATTTCCAATTCAGTATTCAAAAGGCTAAAATGATAACTTTCTCCAGATTAAAGATTGCTAAACCACCTGATACTGATGTCTTTTTCTAAGAGGTTTTTTTGACAAAAAGCTGGACATAACCGTTTCACAAGATTTTTCACACTTACGCATACTTTAGAACCCTAAAGTTACTTTTTCAATAGTATAGATCGTGAGACAATAAATTCGAAGCTATTATTATTTCGATTATACCAACTATTTAACAAACGTACATTTGGTTATGCTTATGTATTTTAGCATTTAAGAATCCGCTATTATACAGGGCAACTCAAAATGATGGACCCGAGTTCAGAAATGTATTCTGTGAAATCTTATATAAACCTATGTTATTGTGAGACATGCACTTTGAAAGATTAACTTTGAAACTTTAGTTTCGACGCAGTGTTTCCATTTTCTACCACTAAGAAGCAGTAGCAAGCAGTTAAGGAAAATGACATTGACTAGAGGATGGAGATCTTTCAGTGTGTTTCATTATCAACTCGGTGATTAGTATGCAACAACATTTCCGTACCAAATATCGGAGACACTCACCTACAGGGAAGGCCATTCGTAAGTGGTCCAACAACATTGAATGACCTGTGTTCCTGATATTGATCGTAACACGCTACAAAAAGTTTGACAGGAGTTAGACTATTGGAGTGATGTGTGCCGTGTTATGCCAGGTGCTTACATAGAACATTTGTGATATAATTGAAGGAAACTTTGAGGGGCGCGGTGGCTCAGTGGTAGAGCGTTCACCTCCGGTGCTTGGGGTCCCTGGTTCGATCCCAGCTCGCGCCGTGTGGACTTTGTGGTGGACAAACATCGTGCTCGTGGGTTTTCTCGGGGTTCTCCCGTTTCCTCCCACTTTCTTCATTCCACCATCTCATCCATTTCTAATCTTCACCGTCTCCTTTAGCCTAACCGGCATAACCGTGGGACGTAAAACTTAAAGATTTCATTTTTTTTTTCATTTGAAGGAAACTTTGACAGCTTACCTTTCTTAGCACATGTCTCACAATAACACTTCTTTATTAGATTTCAATAAATTTGTGATATTAGGTCCATCATTTTGACTTGCCCTATATTTCGGAGAGAAATGCAGCATAAATGAAGCTTAGATATTTTTACGTTATAATAGAGAAATTCATCAAAATTATATTGTTTTAGGTATCTTGTGAAGAAAAAGTTCTAATGGTATTTTAATATAATTTTATGTAAAATTGGCAAAAACTATGTGCATAATGGATTAATTATTATTGAGGATCGGATTTATACGGCATATTTTTATCCTGGTATCTTTTTATATCTCAAATTAAGTATAAACACATTTGTAACTCTTAGTAGCACGAAAATATATTTTTAATTCGTCATATAAATGCATAATTAAACCAAATTTTAGCTTTGGATCCGAAGTTATACAAAAACATATTTTTTTCCCTTATTTTAGGCAACTTTCACTTATTGCTCAAAAATATATTTGCCAGTATTGGCAACGGGTTCTTCGAGTTTGCTTTCTTAGAAGTATTTTCCTTGTGTAACGGGATTTAAAGAAACACTGTATATTGTAAGAGGGTCAAAGTAATTGACCTAGCATAGCATTAACCTCGGAAAAACAAATCGACGTCTCAGACTCTGTGGTACTCTTCCCGTATAAAGATACCTGTTGTCACTTTGTTTTGTTGTATATTGGTGGAAAACATTTCCATCCGCATCCAGGGGAGAGTTTAATACACGAGAGATGATGAAACTAATATCCCCTGGAGAGTCTTCCATCAGGCCACCCGGTGTAACTATCACTGGCCTTTTTCTTTTTTCTTTCTTTTTTTTTTTTTCACAACGTAGTGATATTTTTCGCATATGGAAATTATTAGACATTCCTTGAATTGTTCTTGGAGAGATCCCTGGCATCACTCAGTATAGTTCCAAGATGCCTAAATTCAGATGCTTCAGTAGTGTGAGGTTGGATGTTTTCTACATCGTATTTTGCCATTCTTAGGGTATGAATGGATGCGTATTTTCAAATCTTTTAGACCAAAGAAATCCGAGCCCTAATTTTTATGTGTATCTCCATTATAACATTTTGTAGAAAATGTTTGTTTTTGTTGCTATTAACACATTGAATTCCGAGCTTCTTCGTGGCTAAACGGTTAGCGTACCCGCCTTTCGCGTGGGAAACGGGTTCGATTCTCGGTGGGAGCTCATGTGGTTCGGATACCAAGTTAATCAGTAGGTCCTCGTCTCATATAACTCGCTGCTGAACGTGACATTAAACTCAATATCAACTCAACATTGAATTCCACACTAGAAGAAAGTGCTTGGGGTCACAGAGCTATATTACGAAAGATACATATATAAAACTTGGAAAAGAAAATGATCTTGTGTAATGAATAACATTTTACTGTTTTGTGGGTGAGAGTTGCCCTGAGTATCTCATGAGTTATAGTTCAATACTGATCACTTGATTGTTAACAGAGTTTAGAACTAAGGTTACAAATATTCAGAAAAGCTGTTAAGTAATCAAATGGAAAGGAAGATAGAAGCGATTTAATATAGGAAAAATATTAACGTGTGCTACAAATTTCAAACTTAATATCTTAGAAATTTTAATGCTTGGGGGCAGAGCGTAGCTCATCAGAAATTTGTAATACTATCTATTAAGATAATTTAAGGATGTATTTAATAAATTTCTTAGGATAAAAGAATGAAAAAAAAAATAGAAATCAATTTCTTCGGTTATTTTCAACATCACACCATAAGCTGTCAGGATTCGAAATGGTATAAATTACAAAAATCTCTACATTGGAATTGCACATGTAATACTCACTGGATAATTCAGCTTTGATGATCTTCTAACATTGACTTTTCACTATTAGATCTTAATTCATACTTCCCGAGTTAACTCTTCGTACCAATTACCACCATTCTGTTCCGGGATCCAGACGCTTCCTTGTTGTAGCGTAGAGCTTAGCTCAGGCTTTCTTATGAAATTTCTTATTCTGTTATTTTCATATTGGAAAACTTTCTATAACTTTGGTGTGATGCCTACGTTATCTGTTTTCATTTCCTTAAACAAATAGCTTGATTCTCGGTCCCTTACCTTACAACAGCCAAAATAAATTTCCAAAATGCTTGTTTGAATTTTGGTTACTTTACATTATTATGAAGAAATTGAAAATTTGTTATGAACTGTATTAAGGCGCAGAAATTGCAACGCCTGACGGATAAAGTTATGTCTGCTGTGTTATATATTTACTTCATGGGGACTCGATGTAAAACTAGTGAGAGTTAAATACTACTAGCATGTTAGTTAGTGTGTTAATAAAAAACAAATAGAAGAGTCACGTGTGCACCACGTGAAGATGTGTGATTTGTAGTGCATGATATTTTCTCAACTAGTATTGAAACTGAAAGTAGTAGTAGATTTTTGCCACTTCCGATTTCATTAAAAAGTTTAGAACGGAAATGGGATTCTTTAGAATAGAGAGTTTAGAATGGATTCTTGTAACTCTTAATTAATTCCAGAAAACCGCTTTTCGTTATCTATTGCAGTTATGCCATGAGTTTGTCTATGAATAACACTACGTAGGAACGTATGTATCTCAGTCATAGCGATAACCAACTATTTCTTAGAAATCTAGACATCTATAATCTCACACCAATATTCATGAGCATTCTGTTTATGATGAAATCAAAAGAAATGAGTTTCCGAGAATGATTTTTAGTGCATGTAGTTAACGCGTTTATTCGTGTTTATAAAAGTGGTCCAAGTATTGTATCATGGGAAGGCATTGACAAACATTATAGAGGTGCACTCATGTCCAAAATTATTGTCGCATGTTCAAGTGAACTTCCTGGTGGGCAAACACTATGTGCGTGGGTTTCCTCGGGGTTCTCCCGTTTTCTCCCACTTTATTCGTTCCACCATTTCATTCATTTCTCATCGTCACCGTCTATTTTACCCTAGCCGGCATAAGCGTGGGACGTAAAACTCAAAGATTTCATTTTTTTTATATTGTCGCATGTCTATAAATATGTTGTTATTGCAATACAATTTGATAACGAATTCGCCCGGTATTTCTTATAATGTTAGTATGTGTATAATTGGCAAAGACATGTATGTGGCAAATTACATGTCAAAAGAGCAATAAAACGAAAATAAAACTTTCTTGTCCATTTAGCAACATTTTGTTTTATTCATTGTAATTTTCGTGTTTATAATTCTTTTCCTATGAAATTTACGACAAACATACATTTCCCGATTATACACATAGTATCAGTATTAAATGTACCCTGGAAAATCATTATCAAATTATCTTACAAGAAGACAGTTATAGATATGCGATAGTCATTTTGGACATAATTGTACATATTTTATTTGATGTTGAATTACAGATGGTCCTCATTATACGAACTCTGTTGACAGCACACACCAGAACTACGATCTGTTCTTCGTAGTAAAAGTCTAAAGTCTTAATACCACGACTTACAGATCCCAAGTAGTTTTGTTCCTCGACTAATGCTGAGGTCCAATACCCACCACTGTAGTTAATAGTGAAATAGTAGATATATGTACCTACAGGAATATACTTGTGTAATCATATTTGTTAATGCATGAACTTACACGATAACGTTGGATAAAGTAGTTCACATCGTACGCGAAAACATTGAAAGGTAGAATTACAAAGCAGTTTTGCGGACAAAGAAATCTTAAGTTAATCATAAATGAGTTTTAAAATATGCAAAGTTTCGTTTCACAATCTTTATCTTTCGCAAGTCATTTTGAGGAGTAATTAAGTAAAAGTTTATTCACGGACAAAAGTTTAACGTAGGCCGTGACACTATTACGGTTTTTATTCTGTAGCGATTAAGTTTAAAACCAAGGGCGCCGATCCTCGGGGGAGGAGGGGCCAAAGCTCATGTGGGCCCCCTATTGTATTTATGAATATATAAAATTTGGCATAATTTGAATGCAATTTGTCTTAAAATCCTCATATATATACCTTCTGCATCTGAATGCCCCCCCCCCCCCCCCCCGCCCAAATTTACAGAGAAATCGGCGCTCTTGGTCCGGAATTTATTTCTGCTATTTTCAGTCTTCATAGAGGGTTACAAAAGAAGATGGTACGTAGTCTTACAACGCCAAATCTATTCTGGAATGAAGTTTCTGGTTCGATCCCAGCTCGCGTCAAGTTAACTTTGTGGTGGAAAGCACCGTGTGGGGGGATTTTCTCTGGGTTCTCCCGTTTCCTTCCACTTTCTTCACTCCACCATTTCATTCATTTCTCATCATGACCGTCTCTTTTAGCCTAGCCGATATAACCGTGGAACATAAAACTTAAAGATGGTATTTTTTCAATTGCAGAAAGCCGCTTCTCGCTCTTTTATCGTTTTCCGCTCTATAGTGACGAGCGTTGAAACTGGAGGTGATCGAGTTCTACCACTTTCGGTTTAAATATAATTCTTATAGAATTAGATTCCTAAATTTTTACTTTCTTTATCCTGGAAGATTTGGTTGTGATTTATCAAATACTTCTTGAGGTGTTTTTTTTTTTTTCGGACAAATGGAAGGACATGCGGACAGGTAAATACATAAAGAAGTTTTAGTAAAACAAATTCCATGAAAATTACTTCACATCCGTGTTAAAAATTCACCTATTTTTGGTGCAGTTTTCTTAGTAATGCTGATGTCTAAGCACCCATATGGCACTTTGACGCATACGTTTCAGCGACCAGTTGTCGTCATCGTCACTGCGTGTTCGTATGGAAATCGCTGCTTTGAAACGTATAAGTCGAATTGCCATATCGGTGCTTTGGTGGGTATATGTATATATATCTTATTTAATTAATTGATATACAACACGTCATTAAGTAATAATACTGCTGACTCTTAATGAGTACATAATATATCATGTAATTTTACTATTTGTTCATAGCAAGCAGACAAGCATCGAGATTGAACAGCTGAATGCCCGCGTTGTGGAAGCAGAGACCAAGCTGAAGACTGAAGTGACACGCATCAAGAAGAAGCTGCAGATCCAGATCACTGAGCTCGAGATGTCTCTTGATGCTGCAAACAAGAACAACATCGAGCTTCAGAAGACAATCAAGAAGCAGTCCCTGCAACTCACCGTAAGTCCATTAACGTATCTTCTTAATGATTCTTTCTTTTTCATACTGCCGTTGTTTTAGTTTATAAGTGATCTGGGAGGAAATAGAGAAAACATAACGAGTGTTTCTTTTAGAGGCAGAGAACTCTAAACTAGCACCACTGTTTTCTATGACAGCTGATATTACATTTCTGAGTTTTTATGAGGTTATTTTGGTTTGGTAATTCATCATGAATAGACTCACGCTGGAGCAACGTTTGCAAATTGTGCAACTTTATTTTGAAAACGATGATTCAATTGGACAAACTCATCGGGCATTATATGCATTTTACGGTGCTCATAATCGTACATCAGAGCGGTTAATTCGAGAAACTATGGATCGTTTTCACAATACATTTACTCTAAACGATAATACGCATCCCGTAAGACGTCGTCATCGTTTGGTGCGCTCAATGGGCCGGTGGAACCATTGGTCCATGTGTCTTCAAAAATTATGCTGGTTAGAACGTTACAGTCAACGGTGAGAGGTACAGAGGCATGATTACTAACTTTTTCATGCCTCAATTGTAAGACGTTAATGTTGCAGGTATGTGGTGTCTGCAGGATGGCGCCACATTTCACACAGCGCGCGCCACAATTAATTTGTTGAAAGAAACATTTGACGAACGATTAATTTCAAGAAATGGATCTGTTAACTGGCCACCTAGTTCGTGCGATTTGATGCCATTAGATTTTTTCACTGTGGATATGTAAAGTCACATGTCTATCCCGAGAAACCAGAAACAGGTGAGCACTTGCAAGCCAACATTCGGCACGTTATTGCCGAAATACAGCTTCATTTACTGCGAAGAGAGTGTGTGTGAAAATTAAATCTCCAGGTTACGGCATGTACTCTCCAGCCGCGGTGGCTACATGCCAGAAATCATATTGAAACATTAATGCCATAAAATGATCTGTCAAATAAAGCCTATTTCATGGATATTAAAAATATTTTTCTGTGTTTTATTTCAACATAACGTTCTCCGCCTCTAAAACAAAACCACCCAATGCGTTGTAAATTTTTAACTCAAAAACATCTGTTGCAGAATTACGTCCGAAGTTCAGTTGTCTCATTAAACTGACTCATCGTGACATCATACCGTTGCTCTCTTACCTCCATTGATTACGAACAGTGAGTTTGATTGAAGTTGAGGTTCTTTAATTAATTCTGCAAATACAATTTTTTTGGTACACGAACTACGCACTGGAATCTGACAAATCCTGGAATACTTGATTGATTTTATGTAAAATTAGCTAAAATTATCGTTTTCCGCGCGGGGAGAATAATTTTATGGGGAATATTTGATCCTCATTCCCCACCATAGGATACGCATTCCGGTATCCTATACGATATTCTATTTTCGGCATAAATTTTGTAGCCTCCGATCCCCCTTAGCCAAAGTGACATGATCAAGGCTCAGCTCGAGGTAGGTTCTAGGTTCCAAAGTTCATTTCAAAACTGATCTGCGATCACCAACAGCATACAACATAAAATTTTAGTGTGGTTAAAGTAATTATAAAAACTGCTCCTTTTCTGCTCCCTTAAAATCGAAATTTTTGAAGCGATGGGACACGTGTCTGTTTATTTTAATAAGGAATTTATATACCTTTTTTCACCGTCGTAACTTGAGGAGCTCGTTAGGTACCCTATTTTTGATTGAAATTTTATTCCTCGTACCCTCTTTCAAATACATTTTTGAATCAAAGTTGTATCACAGAAACCTTGTTCAAGGTAGGTACTAACGATGTTTAAAACTTCATGTGATCACAAAAACAGACAACGTTGCTTTGAATGTGGCGAAAAAAATATAGAAACCTCTCTCCTTCCGCCCTTGAAACGGGAAATTTCTAAAACGCTGGAACATGTGCCCGTTTCTTTTTGAACAAGGAGTTCATAAGCGGAGTTTCATGTTCCTATCTTGAGGGGCTCACGAGATACTATATTTTGGCTGAAATTTTGATCCCTCGCTACTTTCTTGAATCAAAGTGAGATGACAAAAAGCTAACTTCAGGCAAAATTTATTTCAAACTGTTCAGTCGTTTTCCCGTGGTGCGATCACACACAAGATCAGATTCATTTTTATGTATAAGATTTTGAAACTAACATGTTTTAATGTATGAAAATAATAAATATGAAGTTTGTATAGAACAGTCATGTGAATTTCTAGCGTTGATGATCGCAAAGGAAGTTTGTCATTGGTGTTCGAGTCTAAATAAATGCAGATATACTGTAATGATTATTAGTTACTTCAAACTGCGTTACATTACAATGTACGTCATGAGTTGCTGGTTTTCAATAAAATGAATGCCAAAATTCTCAATATGCCAATAAATTAATAAATTAAAAAATCTTTATAAAGATACCTACGTAGATTTTTTTTATCTCGTAGAAAGTACGATTTCTACAATGTAAAATATTAAATTGCTGCCGCTTTCACACACTACATTTGAAAAGATATAGCACATACATAAATTAACTATACTATTTTCAGAAGCTGAGGCTGGGAACTGAATTTTCATTAAGTCTCGTTTAGTAGTCTCGTAAAACAAATTCAGGGTATAAGTTTAAAATGTCGTCGGGGTACTTCAAACCTCAGTGTGTAGTTGCAGGCTAAGGAGGGAGGAGATGCTTGGTCCATTTTCAAATAAGCGAATTACATATGCCATTTCTTCTCGTAATGCACGTGTGTATGTGATGCCTCTATGGTGAGACCATGGATTAGTAATGTCAAGACGTCTCCTGGCACTGCTGGGGAAAAGTGAGCTTGCCTTAACACTCTATTGCTGACGTTGAATATACCGGTGGTCTGCTATTCAGTAGAAGAGTTTCCTTCACCAGCAGGCATAACTGAGAAATGGGCTTTGGCCCACCGCGAATTGGCTGTATCCCAAGGGTGTCATTATCCGCCCCAGAAATGGCAGGAGATTTGTTGTACACAATGGCAATAAACCCCAACGAATCGTTTTAAGAAGTAATTCAACTGGTAGGAGGGGAATAGTCTTCCTTGAATCTGACATATCCTGAATATTCATTCCATTTTCAGATGGGTGATGGTGGGGTCGTAAGTTATAAGATACCCACCATACTAAAGCCTGGGAAGTTGCTGTGAACTTACTCATTATCTCCAACTAGCACACTCAATTCATTCAATTAGTCCTAGATTTGAGACAGGAAAGATTTCTGGCACCTGAAATAGAATTCACCGTCTGCTATCTCTACATGAGAACATACTATACCGCATGACCTTCAGTGGATGAGCGAAGTTACTTCTGGTATCAACTAAATGGCAGAGTTCCAAAAGTTTCATTTAATTCAAGATTCTTTCAAACGACTGAGTGGTAGATAGAGAACGCATAGACAAGCACACATTTCACTTTTTTGTCCTACACATAGATTTTATCTTCTTTATCCGTGATTTATCTTTTAACTTTTGTCCTTCAGAAATTTACACAAATGCAACTCTTTCACTATAATCTTTTTAGGTCAGCGCCAAATCAGTTATTCTAGTTTCTGTATCTAGTAAAATTTTTGTGGAACCCCACTAGATAATGAAAGAAGTATTGGGAAAAGTAATTCATGGTTTGACCCAAGGATGTTATAAAATAGAGGATCTGCCCATACAACAAAATCGTGAAGCCATACGTCACAGTTCCGCCACACCTACTCTGCCCGCTCCGCGCCACTAAAATCGCAATGTTTCGAGCCAACAATCATGGCGGAAACGAGAGTAGCCAATCAGACGTGCCGGCTCAGACGATGCTCGGTTGTTTTATGGCTTCATTGAGTTCATATGATGAAGATACGTATGGGCTGATCCTCTATTTTATAACATCCTTGGTTTGACCCATCTAATATCAAATGAAATGAAATTTAAATTTAACGTCACACGATTATTTGGAGCAAAATTATAGTGTCCTCATATGTTTGTGAGTAGGACCCTCCGAGAGTGAATGGCTTTTAACATGAGTCCTGATTGGAAGGGGTGACGAAGCTAGCTTTGTATTGAAGTAGTAAATATCGTATGGGTCACCTTGTTGTCTCAGCCTTATTCCTATTCAGTGTCCTTGTCCGCAGGATAGTAGTTTTAACTCCGCCATCACTGTGGGGACCAGACGTTTTGGGTAATCACATTTTGTATTGTATGGCTCTGCACCATCAGTATATAGTTTATTGGGTGCTTAAGGGGTCCCGTTACGTAGTATATAGTATAAGTAACTCCGGTGAGGAAAGACTATGCAAGATAAATCCATCCCAATATTCCTGTCACTGTGTAGCTTATATCAGTCTCAGGGGCCTACCCCACACATCCGGATGCCACAGATCTGCGCGTGTCATAGTTTTTTTTAATATATCACATATTAAGGTATTTTCAGGGAAATTCATTGTAAAAATGAGTATATTACTAATACTTTGTTTTATGAACGCACGTGATAGTGTCTGTGTTGTTTGTTTTAAGGTGCATATGTTGTGTTCTAAAGCTTCTTGTTTTTGTTGATCAACAGGAAATCCAGGCTCATTACGACGAAGTCCAGAGACAATTGCAAGTGACGTTGGACCAATTGGGCATTGCTCAGCGCAAAGTACAATCACTCACCGCAGAGGTTGAGGAAGTCCGTGGCAACTTCGAATCCGTAAGTTCATTTCACTTCTTTTTAGTAAATATTTGAAATGCAGAAAACTGGCTTTACAACAAATGTTTAAATTAAATTCTCTCGGAACGAATAATGATAATATAATTATGAAAACATTAACTTAAAATCGAATCAATAGTTATATATTCGTTCTGAGAGGGATTCGAAAATGATTCTGATTTTCCTAAAACCGTATGTAATCTAAAAGTTTTCTTCTAAAGCAAACCCCCGCATGCTACTTGATCATACTGATCTTTTTTCTGAAAGATAAAAAATAGTACAAAATAGTACCAGATTACGTTGTTTACTTGAACAGTGCAAGATCAAAATAGTTGTGCATAGTCACCATGCTAAATTATTTTCTCAATGCTTAATTTAAAGTAAACAAATTAATTTGATTACTGTTCCCTGTAGCTCTATATTTTTCCTACTTTAAACAAAAATAGTCACTATGCTTCTTGACCAGGATTGGGTAGCATAGTGGTTAACGCACCGTCACGATAAGTCGAAGACTCAGATTTATTTCCCGGTCCAGTCGAATATCTTTTACTTTTTGTATTTTATTAAGATAAAGTTTGCCCGTTTTAAGAACTGACCTCTAACATGCTAGGCAAGCCGATAATGGAGCCGTTCTGAATACAGGTTTTAGAATCCTGCGGTACTTCCGTAACAATTTTATGGAGGTAGTTAGTGAGTACTTCAAATTATATGCCCGTAGCCAAACTCCCTCTATAAAAATTGTTGCGTGACTATCACAGGATTCTGAAACATGTATTTTTGGAGAGCGGACATATTAGTTCCTAAGTGAAGTCTTGACCCGACTACGGTATGTCCCATAGTTTTGGAGCTATGGACCTTTAAAGTTTTTTAATGTTTTCGGCAGCCTATAATTCCGAAAGGAAACATTGTGTACCCAGGTTGGTCTATACTTTTTGTCTTAACTTGGTGTCAGGAATCACCTCCCAAATGTTGTTGGTGTTGTTTTGATACATATACATAATAAGATTTTCCCCAAAGTTAATTCCGTCACCACCCATTTTAGTATAAATTTACATAACAATCTATTTTCTTTTCACAGGCTTTGAGGGCTAAGCGCAATATTGAGCAGAGCTACGAGGAAGCTACAACCCGTATCAACGAACTCACCACCATCAACGTTAACATTGCATCTGCAAAAGCCAAAATTGAACAGGATCTTTCCAACCTTTCAGCTGACTACGATGAGGTTACTAAGGAGCTCAGGGTAAGTTAACATTCTGTCAGTGTTGAGAACAATGTTAGAGTTGATTTCCTGTACGAATACTATTATTATTTTACTAATGTTTAGGTGAACAACATTAATTAAAAGAAATCTTTGAATAATTAACAGTACTAATTCGAGCTGCAGCCATGAGGTGGGCAATTCAACAACCAAAACAAAATTTACTATTTCAATTGAGTCCAGAGGCTCAACACTTTAAAAAGGGACACTTTGTAGGGGTGTACGACCATATATAAAAAATAGTTTAGTTTGCCATTGTCCTTTCTTATACGTAATTATTAAATATAATTGTTCATAGGATAGGATTCAAAGTTAACTTACTTCAGATATAACCTGAGAGGTAAAGTGGCGTACGCAAGGTGAGTTTTCGGTATTAATTCCTTCCCCCTCCGAATACAAGAATTAAAATTTTCCATGTTAAGATTTGTATACAAACACCTGAAATTATGTGAACTTGGCAAATCGAACTCCTCCCCTCCCCCTGTTGATAAAGTTCTGTGTACGCCAGTGTGAAAGGCCAATTTACACTGGAATCGCTCCTTCCCCTCCCACTAAAAAGGTGAGAAACAAACTGTGACGTTACACAGCACCCAGTTGGAAATGACGTTTATGCACTTAGTAAATCATTCGTAATACACATTGCTGTAGACAAGTTCTGTATGAAGATGGTAAAACACTATCTGTACATTTGTACAGGCAAGCAGTTTATGACTTTATGAATTAAATATAAAATGCTTTCAGCTCACTGGCAAAAACGAAATATATCTATTGCTAAATACTTTTTAATTAAGCCGTTATCAACTTTTCTCCAGCATTATAAATGTCAGTGTTACCAACTACCAGAGCGAGAAGCAAAAAATGACCAGAAAGTGGCATTGCATGTTTTGCCATGGTCGTATTGATTTGGTTCTTAAAGTTGAAATTCGCTCCCCCGTGCATATATACATATATGTTTTGCCATCCTCGAAGGGAGTTACTCCTTTCCTTAGTTTTATTTATTTATTTATTTATTTATTTTTTTGTTTTGTTTTGTACGGTAGTTGATTTTATTTGTTAATTGAAGTGTAGCGTCCGTCTTCAGCACCGAGCCTATATAAGACGTTTATGCCTACAAGTTAAAATGAAATCTCATCCAACGTAATGGTTGAAATTAAAATGCTCTCCCACCGAGTATCGAACTCGAGACTACATACACCAAAGGTACGCGTTTTAGCCACTAAACTAACGCAGAGGGCACTTGATATTACAGCTTGATACCAAGAAAAGATATGAAATGCCGTCGTAATTTAAGTGTAACATAATCGAAATTTATACGTATGTGATATCGATTCCTGTTCTTATTCAACATGTAATCGAAAATTAGCGTTATCATATTGAAGATTAACAGACGGAAGTCAAGAATGGCTTAGAAAACAGAATACCTTCATATTTTCAGAGAGCTTTTCATGACTAATGCGGAAGCGCCATATGTACAGGGTGGCGAAGGAAAACAGGAAAATTTTAATTGACGTAAAATGCACTAATCAACACAGGAAAGAATACATTTAATGATTCAGATGCATGTAGAGAGTATGCCATTAACAGTGACATTAGCTACAGCGCTTATATGTCACTTTATTTCTTGAAGGGCGCGGTGGCTCAATGGTACAGGGTTCACCTGTGGTTCCTGGAGTCCTTGGTTCGATCCTAGCTCCCGCCAAGTGAACTTTGATGGGCAAACACCGTGTGCGTGGGTTTCCTCGGGGTTCTCCCGTTTCCTTCCACTTTCTTCATTTCACCATTTCATTCATTTCTCATCATCACCGTCTCCTTTTAGGCTAGCCGGCATAACCATGGGACGTAAAACTTAAAGATTTAATTTCATTTTTTTTTTTTTTTCGCATAACTTCCATGCTTCATTATTACTAAAGGGCAAAGTCTTTTCAATGTTGTCTTATCAGTCCAAACAAATACCGGCCATACAATGTTACTAATTGTTAATTCAAAATTTCGTTTACCTGCGCCAGCCTGTACTTGACGAAGGCTTATGAATTTTATGTATAACGCACTAAGGTGCACTGCACTCCAGAATAAAACGATGTGCTGCAAGTTGACCAAAGTAGATGTTTGTCATTTGTAGGTTCATTTACATATTTTTTTCTTAATATTGCTAATGTTTCGCAAATTTGAACTTCTTTCTATATTGCGAAAGCCAACAAACTAAGCTAACGTACTAACTTCTAGTTTTAGTTTAGGTATAAATTGAAAGGAATAAAATTCTAAAGCAAGTAAAAAAACTTAAAATAGTGAGGAAAAGCTGTAAAGTAAAAATGTTATTTTGCATTCGCTTACAGCTAGTAGATGAGCGCTACCAGCGTGTGCAAGTTGAGCTGAAGCACACCGTCGAGCTGTTGCACGAGGAACAAGAGCGTGTTGTGAAGATCGAATCCATCAAGAAGTCTCTGGAGATTGAAGTGAAGAACTTGTCTGTGCGACTGGAGGAGGTTGAAGCCAATGCTATTGTTGGTGGCAAGAGGATCATCAGCAAGCTGGAAGCTAGGGTAAGCATTACCTCCATCATTAGCAATGATTTTAAAGCTATTTAAAAATCAGCATAGTTGGAAAAATTAATGGGAAATTAACGGATTAAAATTAAAAGTTAAACCTTTCACTATTTTTTTTTTAATGGTAAAGCAACCCCTTACTGTAATTAATCTCTGTTGCAGTTACGGCAACACATTATTGCCTTCATCAAGCACATCATCGAACTAAAATCTCATGTTTTTCATAACATGGAAAAAGGTCACTCTAACAGCTAATAAGGCTCTCGTTTTGTTTTTAATGTTCTAAATTTTGAGTTACGTACATACATCAAATTTTACTTAGGTTCTAACTTTTTTACTTTGTACGGAGTTTCCTTTACCAAAAATCCTTTAGATATTTCCTTCTATGCCAGCTTAAAAAAAAAAAAAAAAAGGTTTCTGGCATGGGATCTCCTGAATAAGATATATAATTTTTACTTACAACAATTTAAATTAATTAATAAACTCTTCAGTTGCGACACATAAATTGTCAGTAATGGTCGTAACGCAAGATATAATGTTTTTCGTGTGTTTTGCACATTTCTCTTTGTCACGTGTAATCTCTGATTTCATTACGTGTTGAAGTTGTACAAATATGTTACAGCTCATAACTGTGAGATATATACAAGGTGTTAATGAACTATAGCCACAAAGTGCAAGAGGAGATTCCTTAAATCAAAATAAGAGAAACAGTTCATATGAGCATGTGGAAAAAAGTGCATAGTTTCGGAGCTAGGGCCGTCCAAAAGCGTGAAGAATGGAAGAAAAAAAGATCATCACAGCGCGTAATTCCGAACACAAAGAACCGTGAAGCTACCAGTTTCTAACACTTCCGACCTCCCATCGACACGTTCTGCGTTCCTTGTTGTCAAAGCTTACTTTTCACCCACTTCAGACCTACCTTTATGTCCCAGCTTATCTGGAAGTTCTGTTGGTAGCATGTGAGAATTATGCTCTGTGGGAAATCTCTTGCTTACCCATTGCACATTACTGAAATATAAATTCTTGGATGGAGTATACATGACTTCCTTTACGCCGATATGGACAGCCATTCCATGGTTTCTTGTGTTCAAAATAACGCAAAATACAATGAATGTTTTCCACGCTCTGCAATTGTGTATTTTTCCCCACAGGACCGTATGCACCTTTTTTCTTAGTTTGATGTGAGGAATCACGTCTTAAGTTTGTTGGTATAGTTCATTAACACCCTGTATAATTCAACTAAATAAATCACTGTTCTTCATATTAGAAATTAACTCCGGTAGTTAAATTATTGTGTAAATTAAATCAAAATTCCTAGTGCTACTACAGTCTTATGAAAATCTATGGCCGGTCAGATCACACATGTTCTGCTGGCTGATACGTTGTCAGTGCATCCTGTCCGAACGCAGTTATTTTTGGCTTTTGTAAAGATGATTTTGTAACCTCTTAATTCAAGTAACTTCTCTATTGCCTCAAAATGTTTCCAACATAAGAAAACTCATTCCTACTGGGAATTCTAATCCTGGACCATGCTCACCAAATGCATACGAGCCAATTAAATGAATATTTGAATATTTAAGTATTAATACGCGTAAAATATTTTCTTTTACGTAAAATAAAAGTTCAGCGGTTCTGCATGTGTTCGTTGCAGACTTTCAATGTAGTGAATATGTGTGGTTACTTGCAGGTACGAGACTTGGAGCTTGAACTGGATGAGGAGAAGCGTCGTCATGCAGAAACCATCAAGATCCTGCGCAAGAAGGAACGAAGCGTGAAGGAATTGATGATCCAGTGCGAGGAAGATGCCAAGAATATTACTCTGTTGCAAGAAACTCTGGATAAGTCCAACCAGAGGATTAACACCTACAAGAGACAGCTTCAGGAACAGGTAACAGCTATGTTTTCTAATTCAAAACAGAGAGGGACAAAAATATCTAGAGTGTGAGGAATCATTTGTCGGTTTTAAAATACCCCCATGCGGGAAGTCCAGTGAATTGACACAGATATCAGGCACATTTATTGAGATTAATTTACATTTATTTATAATGAGTCTTGGGAACCCTAAAAGTATTTTTATATTCCTAGTATAATTTCGGCAACCAATCCTTACCTTCAACTGCTAGTCAGTAACGAAGAGCTTCGGCTTCACAAGTACTTTTGTACATTTTATTAAACTTACAAGTAAAGGATCCAAATGGATGAATCGAGTTGCGAGATGAGACATAGTGCGCCTAATAGAGGATGTGAAACTATGTGTATTTGCAAAGATATAGCGGCTGAGCGCCATAAGAAACGGAGGGGGCAAAGTTGGTGGGAGAAGGCTATGCTATGTTATAGAAAGACATCGAATAAACTGTTGAATCGTAAAAATAGTGGAAGACAAAGAATGCAAACGGTGGTAGTACTAAATTAGGTTAGATTCGGTTTGATTTGGTGAGATGTTCCTCTTCTTCTCTGTAGTTTTAATTCGTTTCTACACTTTCGATACACTGTTGTTTGCTAGACCATGTCTTTCGCACAATTTCAACAACTGACATTCCTATAAATAATAACAAGTGTACCTCTTCGCCAAATAGCCCCTTCCACCTCCATATATAATGCCGCTTACATCATAAACAAATAAGAGTAACAAGTATTTTCTTAACCTCAGCTATTCCCCTTACCTTACTTTCACTCACTCTTCCTCATAAACCAAAATAAATTCTCCAATTCATCTGGTAAATTCTCTAAAATTGGTCCGGCGATACAGCAGTTAACCAGACAAGTGTGATAGTTTATGTTTTCTTTTAACATGTAAATTAGAAATGTGTAGTAACCTGACCTAGTCCAATTTGAAATAATAAAACTTTATATTGACTTGGCAACACCGTTAACTTTGTTGTATCTCAGAGTATGCGAAACAATGTCCCCCTGGCGATATTTGCACGGTACAATGTTTTGACATTTTTTGTCCATTAGTTCAAAAAGTTACAAGGACGTACCAAGATAAATGGTCCACCCTGTATATTACGCTTCTTAGCGTTGTTTCAAGCAAACAGATACGAGGATCAGTCAAAAAGTTAGTTGCACTGTTTAAGAAATTAAAACAGAATAGAAATTTTACAATAACTTTATTTGTAACGTAAAGTTCCATTCACAATCTACTTTTCAACATAATGGCCTCCGTTATTTAAGCATTTGTCGAGGTGTGGTAAAAGTTTTTCTATGGCTTCTGCAAATAAATCTTGTCCAATGCCCGATAACCTTTCTTGGGCTGCAGCTTTCACCTTGTTATCCGAGTGGTATCATCGCTTTGAAAGTTCGTCTTTCATGGGACCAAACACATGGAAGTCATATGGTGAAAGATCTGGGCTATAAGGAGGGTGATGGTCTTCCCTCGCTCTCAGCATAGTCAATATTTGTACGTCCGTTCTCAAGCATGTTGCACCACTTCGTGACAGCTTGACGTGATATTGCATTTTCACCATACACTTCATACAACTACCGATAAATTTCAGTGCAGTTACACCTTTTCACCCACAAAAAACGAATCACTGCAAGTATTTCCAATTTGGACGCCACTTGCACTCTCGAGGCATGTTTACGACTGATTATCAGAACACCTCCACTTGCCTCGTGAAAGCCACTGCGTCAGACGATATAGCTACCTGTCTGCAGTGTTGCCACACAGTTTCATCAAAATAGCATTTGACCCAAAATATTTACGAAGGAGTGCAACTGACTTTCTGACCCGATCCACGTATATGATATTCCTGGAAATTTATAAGTGACAACGAAACCTTCTTTTTTTAATTCGTTGACTATTCTTCATATACTGAATTAATTTCACAATCTATTGTTTCTTTTCCTTACAGGAGGGCTTGTCCCAGCAGAACGTGACCCGTGTGCGACGCTTCCAGAGGGAGTTGGAAGCCGCAGAGGACCGTGCCGAAACAGCTGAAAGCAATCTGTCTCTCATCAGAGCCAAACATCGTACATTTGTTACAACAAGCACCGTCCCAGGAAGCCAAGTTTATTTGGTGCAAGAAACCAGGCAGACAACCACAACTGAAAGCTATTAAAAAAATAAACAAACTATTAAAACGCAGTCACTCTAATTAGCATTAGGCATCACAAAATTAAACATTATTTACTAAACGATGAAACAAGAAATTAGCTTTTATTGACGTTTCCATGGCGAAAATAAATTTTATCGATTATAAAAGTAAGCTACAGGATAAAGTTTACTGAAACAGAAAAACGCCATCTCAGGTAACATCAGGATATATTTTTGGTCATATATATCAAACCTAATATATTTTATTACTGATAACTAATCGAAACGTATTGTAATGTACGTTTTTCGTTTTCATCAAAGTAAATTTTGTTTCATTTTATGGTGCTATTCATACAGTGATTATGCGTGGTTTCTGGAAAAGTTCTCGTAAGAAACAAATCAGGTCTCCATTTCAGACAACGATACATCTTCTGTAACGGGTTGGAGATTTTTAAGAGTACGTTTTTAAGCTTTATATAAATATTTATTATACATATATTATAAATATTATTAACATCGCCTTAAAGAAAATATCGCTGTTTCTACCGAAAATCTTTGTAGATAATTAGTCGACAGTGTAGAAGTTAGTTAGTTGAAGATCTAGTGTTGTTGCAGTATGTCAACTCTGTTATTTAAAAAAATATATATCGAACAAGCTTTGCAATTTATATTGCCTGAACCCAAGGCTGGGTGGGTTCGGGTAATAACATCAAAGCTTTTAATGCTCAAATACCAAAGATAAAACAACAAAATATGTACTGCCAGAAACATGGAACCAAAAAGAAACCTTGTTGTGTGAGTGAGTGTATGATTCAACTAATTTCTACACTGTTGAATTTGGAATGGATGGACGCACTATGTTGATATAAGAAAATAAATATATATACAAACAAAAAATGCAGTGTGATTTTTTTCAGTGCTTGCGAGCTGTGAGAACTTGTATAATAGCTTTGTAAAATCACAGACGAAGGTGGGTGTAGCACCAAAATTAAGGGGAAAAATTAAATTAAGAAGCTTTTTTTTCTGGTAGGTATATACAAATATGGTTATATATATATTTTTTGAGAAAGATCGTCAATTGTTTTTAACATGAAAGGTATATTGAAGGTCAGATGTTGAGGAAAAAAAGAAAACGTAGAAATATGTGCTAATTGGATTTTATCTATTTGTGTATAATAATGAATAAAGATGAGTGCTACACTACCAATATTACAGCTGTTTTTATTTTCTTATTCATTCAATACCTTTCTTTATTCCTCCCTTATTTGTAGTTGTACAGTCAGCAACAAAACTTCTTTCCTTTTTGTAAAATTTATTTTGGAAATATCGGTGGTATGACTGGCATTTTGGGAATAACGGTGGTGATAACGTACAATCATTACATTCTTTTTAATATACTGAAAACTGTACTCAAATTATCCTTCTATTCTGAAGTCATTTACGAAGCTAATTTCATTAAACGGAAAGAACTTCTGTAGCTGACTGTACTATATCTCCACAAATGTTACAGATAATCTATGTTCACAACGCAGTTTTCTCAAATCATGTCTGTTGTCCTGTATGGTTGCGAAACATGGTCACTTACTCTAAGGGAAGAACATAGACTTAAAGCATTTGAGAACAAGATACTGAGACGAATATTTGGACCCAAGAGGAACGGGAACGGGGATGACTGAAACTTCATAACGAGGAACTACATAATTTATACCGTTTACCAACCATTGTTAGGGTCGTCAAGTCTAGGAGTCTTAGGTGGGCAGGTCATGTAGCTAGAATGGAAGAAAGTACGAACGCTTTCAAAGCTTTAACTGTAAATCCAATCGGAAAACGACCATTAGGAAGACCAAGGTGCAGATGGGAGGATAATATTAAGATAGCTCTCGCAGAAATAGAAATACAAAGTAGAAACCGGATCCAGTTGACTACAACACAGAAGTCAATGGAGGGCTTTTGTGAACGCGGCATTGGACTCGCGAGTTCCATAGGCTATAGAATTAATTAGTTAGTTCTCTAAGTAAAATGATAGTAAATTTTAAAAATATTTTGCATACGCAGGCGGTATTTTTCTCAACCCTAATGTACGACAAAGTTTAGGTTATCACCGAAAAGTGTAATGTGGTTATTTGTCCTCATATTTCAATAAAATTTTTCGTAGTTGAGAGATGCGCCCCTCTTGATAGAGTTCTAAAATATAAAAATGATGAGAACAACTATAGGAATTCTTGTTAACGGAAAAAAAAAAGTCAGTATCATGGCGCAACATTATGGATGTATAAACGCTCCATCGTGGTAAAGCAGTATGATGTGGAGGTACTAAGGCAGTGAATTGTATAGGAAATTGCACCTATGTTTACAAAATTGTGGTAACAGAATTATTAACTGGCTTGTAATGATTCCATTCTCAGTATTTTTACAAATTCGTATTCATGAAGAGCCAAAGTTTGCTCCGATAAATAGTTTGTATACCTGTCTGTCTGAAATATGAAAGAAAATGTGAAAATTACGAATTACTACGATGTTATGAAAGTGAATACTATACATGCAGATGCGAGATAACATCAAGAACGTATGCTATAATGTTTCTTAAAAATTATTGGTGTGTTGGTAAAGTCAATGTTATTGATTAAAATAACATAATTAGTATAAGGAATTAATGTTCCGTGAAATGTAAAGCTGATCTTTTTAGCCACTAGATAATTGATGAAGTAGGTCCCTATTTTCGAAGTACAAACAAGACAGATTTCCAAACGAGTTGAATGCGGCATGGTTGTCCTTCGCAACAATTTCGACTACTCTGCTCTTCCGTGACATTACTACTAGAATAACACTTGCTCCTGATCTTTTCTTCTTGAAAAGCTCAGAGCTAAAATTAGGCACCCAAAGCATAAATCCATTGTTCATGTTCTATGCAAAGGTTAAAAAGTAAATCCATGCATGTGTTTGTTCGCCAGTTACGAGAGTATTTCCAGAAGTTATTGGTCTGACATTGAAAAATGTGCCAGTACCTGTTTGCGGCCTATAGTGCCATCTATGGAAGAAGTAATGTATCACTTTCAATTGTCTAGCTGCATCAGTTCATTGCAGGCGGTGATTTGAATCGGTCGCTCCAGAACACACGGCTGTTCTTCCCAAGACTGAAGTGCTAAATCTGGGTTTTAGAATGGGTGCTACATCAAGCAGCCACATTGTTTCACTGGACCCTTGGTGAGAACAGCCGCGTGGACTGGAAAATTTCCGCGGAGTATGAGAGCTAAAAAGCACTGTGACTGATTCAAACGACTTGCTGCAACGATCTGACACAGCTAGACGGTTAAAACCGATACATTATCTCCTTCATAGATGGCAGTGTATGACGTGAACGACCTATTATCAGTAGTGCTATGTTTAAGTGTTAGGTCGAAAACTTGGAAATACCCTCGTATTATGCAACCTCTTGTACTTCGTCTAAAAATTAAGTAGCGAACAAAAGCATTAATCGTAATGATTAAATTATTATTTCAATGTTAGTACGAAAAAGAATTGAAAGAAAATGCAAGCGAAAACAATACAAAACACTTTGGAACGATATTTCGAAATTTCTAAAAGTTAACAAGAATTTTAGGAATGATCCAAAAAATGAATCAAAAGATTGCGATCTTGGCCAATAATTAGATGTTGGGTCAGGAGCCACAAAATTTTTGAACGGCCTCTAAATCGAGCTTTCGTATATTTTACGGAATAAGCACATCATACTGAGTTAAGTGGTAGTTTGGTTTGGATACACTATATGCAGTTCTCCAGATGTAAGACGTATAAGAAAACGTTTGGTTGAATGAAAGATTACTTCCCAGATGTGTACATTCCCAGATACGTACATGTCAAGTGCCATGGGCGATGACATGACATATTTTGATATTTATAAGAGTTTTCCCACTTCCGTACATGTTTAATAACTGACACTGTTTCTGTGCATTTTAAATAAAGTTTAAGCAGAGGAGGATATGGAATTGCATGCTCAAGGAAATACGATAAGATGCATACATGCTTTCCACACTGTTGTAAGTTTTTTTTTTCTTTTTCCGACTTAACTCTTCACGTTGAATTCAAATTCGACCAATGTATCCCCGAAATGTGTGTGATATGAATTCACAAATCACATCAAAGGGATACACAGGTCGGCTGGATCAGGAGTGGTCTGGCATCTCTGGGGGCCCTCGGCTGCAGGAAGCTAGAGGTGCTCCTTTTAAAAAATATCCACTTGCGTATGTTACTAAATTCTATTATTATTGGCCTATTTAAGTAAAGTTACATACTGCATTGTTTTATAGGAGCATTATTTTAATAGCAAACCTCTACAGTATGCTTACATGTTCTAATTACATAAATTCAACCATAATATTCTTTAAAAACAAATGTTCAATACCTTGATCAATGATATAAGGTAAGTAACCAATAGACCCTAAATACTACCAGGAATACTTTATACTTTTCACACTTTATTACATGAAACTTACAATACGTAGGTTGCTTCAAACTTCAAAATAGTGATTTTGCATAGGTGTATACAAAACTACACAAAAATCCTATAAAATCAAAGAAATATATACAAATTGTGTACGTATTGTACTCAGATTCGCTCATAAAAAGAAAATTTCAAACTATCAACTTGTAAAATTATGTTTGAATATCTAATACTGTATTCTGTTGATGATGAAGAATATTGGCATATTATGAATACAACATTTACTAACAGAGAAAAGAAGTATCCTTCTACCTAGATCAGGTGTATAGGTATAATGTCTAAATGCTTCATTAAATTAATAACTTTTTCCTAAGTTTTTCACTCGTTAATGCTGCTTAATCTATAATCAAATTTTTATCTAAATTTACGAACAAGTCTCGTTCTACATTTATAAAAAGTAGCTTAGACATTAAATCTTGGTTTAGCGCATTTTATTCTAATCTATTACTAAGTTCTATTCTAATCTATTCTTAACAATTTTAAGTTGTGAAAAGGTCTTTCCGCAGGTTAACTGTGTACAAAGCAGAGTTAATATAAACTTGTAACCTGTATATAGATTGGTAAAAAATTCATATTGTGACAGCACGAAAACAATGTTAAAGGTACATGTTATGCACCTAGAACATTTCTTCTTCACTGAGCAGTTGACATAGTTATCTTCGCCTTCTTCTGACTGAACCGTCATTCGTCTTCATTTAAGTTATTCGCATCAATTTCATCACTTTGATCCCACTGAGTCTAAGATCAACTAAGGTTAGGTGACAAATGGTACGTAAGGCTTCTGTTGGACATTCGACAATGTCTGCTATTTCAGGGAGTTTTTTTTTATGGAGTCATGAACAATCTTTCAATGTTTGGATTAAATCTTTTTTTTTTTTTTCAATACTTGAAGTAGCACAATCGATAATACGGAAATAGATTTGTTTAAATTTCTGAACTGGAGTAACTTCTAAAACTTCATCTTTTGCTTTTCCACTAGGTATTTTTTCTTCGGAATTCTCTTCTTATTGAAGTCCAGTGAAACTTCTACATCATCCACATCCTGTCAAGTGAGACACTCAAAGTGCTCTGAACTAATTTTAGCTGTGATTTGTTGTAACAAAGTTTGCACCAATTTCCAAGCTGTACAGTAATCCATTTCTTTAAGTATTTTAAAACGGGAGTTGTGACCAGAAAAATATCGAGCATGACAAAAGGCATGAGAACATATTCGAATTCGGATTATTGGTTTATCATATTTATGACCACAAACTTTGATTTGCAATGCAAGCCTCCATTCAATATTTTATTTAAAACATTCAACAAATGGGTCAACTTTCCTGAGTTGGTATCACTTATCAAAAACTGTACGTCAATAATTGATGAAAGTGCCGTATGCTTACTCCACCGTCTTGTGGCACCAATTCTGTTGAGTCTGCATAGTTTGGTGCTGGCAGTGTTTCTTTTTAGTCTCTTTCTTCCAGACAGTCATTATCTTGTAACAAGAACTTAGGAAAACAGCCGATTCCTCTACTAAACCAAATAAATTTTCTGCTTGGAGCAAATTTACTGTAGAATCAGCTACAGCCAAATTTAGTACGTGTCCCATGCAGTGTAAATTAAATACGGATTCTCTCTTTTGAAATGCGCTTGAAGACCGTTGTAACAGCCGCTCATGTTACTCGCCCCATCAAAAGAACACGCAATAATATTCGAAATTTTAATGCCACATTCAACTAGCACTGACTTTATACATTCGTACAAAGCAAGTCCACTTGAATCATCAACAACTGTTCAATTTAAGTCTTTCATATACCTTTCCTTGGACTACGTAGCGGACACCGATTGCCAACTGGTCCATGAAAGCTATACCTTGTGTACTATCCACCATCAAGTTATAAACAACATTGTCTTGAAGGTCTCCCAAAATCATATTTCGTCCAAATTTATTATCTTGATTAGCTTTTTGCTGAATCTTTTTGACAAGAAAAAGTCAAGAGAGAGCCTTGTACAGTTTGTCCTTTAGTCGCCTTTCCTTCTACTTCCTTTTTTCCTTTATTTTCAGTTTGTGCGCTTTGGTGTCTTCAATACACTTTGTAACATGATTTTACAAAATCACATCATAATTTGCAACTAAACATGACCAATTCAAGGAAATTTCCATGGTGTTTGACAGAATCTAATGAATGCGCCCCTTCTGACTCCTCTCCTCTGTAAACAATTCCTAATCTTTTTATAAATAACACTATGTCGATTAAACGCTGTATAACCAACCTTCTGGTCTGAATTTCTGCTTCTCTCTTTCTTATCTGATTGGAAGCTAATAATGTTTCAATATCATGTCCGCTTTGGCTTTCGAAAGCTGCCATCGCAACGAGGATGCGAAATCAGTGCAACGACACCCGAAGTCCTTAATGTTGGCTTTCTAGACCGGAGTCCGTTACCTCTTAATTCAGGTAGCTCTCCAATTGTCCTTACGACGCTGGTCAACACTGAAATTTTTGAGTGTCCCCATTGGGAATCGAATTCGAGACCATAAGCATCGTAGGCACGTGCGCTATGTAGCTAACCACAATACTAATCAGCGAAACTATTTTTAATTTCCAACGTCACTTCTATTTTGACAATTCAAAGGGGGCCCCCAGAACAGTAAATAAATGATATCAAAATTGCTAGTAGGCCTAATCTAAAATTTCACAATAAGTCTTTCTCACACACATGAAACGAATAACATTATAAATATTAAGTACGGAATAATAAACGGGTTGAGCGAGAGCCGAGGTGCGTTCCAATGCTTGCACTGTTGCTATTCTTTACTGAGTACCGCTAAGTTATACAAGTTTCATATTTTAGGTCTAAATTTCAGCAGCCCACCAGGTTTGCTTTCTTTCAGAATTTCAACAAAATTTGTGCACTGCAAGGTAAGTTTATATTAATGCTTATTGCAAACATGAGTTAGTGCGAACGAGGCATAGCACTACAGCTTTGAAGTAATTTTCACACATCTTATGCTTGAATGCAATAGGGTAATATCTAAATGTATGTAAACGTTTTTAATACCAACCAAAAATTTATCGTTTTGTTCTTGGAGGCCCCACAGCTCCGGGGCCCTCGGCGATTGCCGACCTGACCAGACCGCCTCTGATCTGGATCTTCTATGATCTCGGTCCATGTGCAGTTGGCCGTTTACCATTGTTACCACCACCTATGAGTAATGCTTATCAATATACATACACACACATATATATATATATATATATATATATATATATATATATATATATATATATATATATATATATATATATATATATAGTGCAACCAAATATCATCTAACATCTACTGAAACATCATAACTACCCAAAACGTTCTTTTTCTTTTTTGTCAAGCTGCATATATACTTTCTTCTTTTACCTTGCAAGCTGAGATACTTTATGTCGTATGCATGGTCACTTCTCCTGGCTTCTAACCTGAGAAAACGGACTAATTCGATGACATGAGGATTTTGCTTGTTTAGCAGATTATTTAATCTATTATCCCAATCCTCTGCGGGATTATTTGTTGTATGGCGTTTTTCATGACAGTTCCACATGCTTATTGTAACTGTAGAATTTTCCAGCCACTGGTCAATGAAATAGCCATAGAACTGCTCAAGCTTAGGGGATATCTTCTTGAATAGACAGTGTACCACTGTCGACTATTTCTAACGAAAGAAAAGCTAATGACGCAAACATTAGAACCTGAAGTCATTGTTTTTGTAGTCTATAACCAAGACCAAATCCTGTATCTTACACCAAAGACACTGGTTAAAGTGAAAATTACACCCACTTATGGAAGCTGAAGGGAAAATTGTCCTAAAAGAATTTATTACTGCTTCCTTGAAGTCTACCGTTACAACTTCAGGATTCGAATTCAGGACTTCAACCTTTCATATATATGCTTTCTCTTGTTCGGGAGAAGGCCAAAAACTACTGGAATCACATTACTTTCCTCTACTAAATTTCCAATATCTGCATGAATTACAAAAAATTGGGAGAAAAGTTTGTTGTAGCTCTTAAATGTGCCGTAAATAAAGAAGGTCGGGCTGGCCTGCAAAATGAAACTATTCAGGAACTCTTGTTCACTGTGGCTGCTACTCGAAACGAAACCTTTAGATTCCATATCCCTCTCTGCTCAAGAACTAACAAAAAGTCACAGAAATAATACCAGCTATTGAACCTGTACGCAAATGGGAATTCTTATCTCGCTTTTAAATCATGACATTTCATTGCATCTGGCACTTGTACGCACCTGGGAAGGATTTTGACATGTACGCACGTGGGAAGACACCGAATGAAATATATTGGATTTTTTGGATCAGGGGCCACAAATATTTTGATTGGATCCTAAATCTAGATTTCATATTTTTTACGGAATAAGCTAATCATACTGAGTTAAGTGGTAGTTTTGGTTTAGCTACAGTATATGTAGCTCTCCAGATCTAGGCCTACAAGAAAATTTATAATTAAATGAAAAACATTGGATTTTTTGGTTCAGAGCCCACAAAATTTTTGAACGGTTCCTAAATCGAGATTTCATACTTTTTGCGGAATAAGAACATCATACTGAGTTAAGTGGTAGTTTTGGTTTGGTTACACTATATGTAGTTCTCGAGATATAAGGCGTACAAGAAAATGTTTGATTGAATGAAATATATTTCACAAGACATGGTATGCACTTAAGCAATACAGGTAAAAAAGAAATATGCGAGAAACTTAGCGTAATGATGCGAGAGCTTCCAGCAAATATTAGTGTAAATAAAACACCCATAACTATTGATACAAATGGTACAGTACGCGAAAACTTTGACATAAATTGCAAAAGTAATAAAATTCCATGTCAACAAAATTTTTTCATACCATCTAATGAAGACAGTATCAGGTTGAGTTGATTTTAGTTTAGCGTCCCGTTCAGCAGCGAGGCTATATGAGACGTGGACCTACTGATTAACGTGGAATCCGAACCACATGAGCTCCCGCCGGGAATCGAACCCGGAAGACGGTATCAGGGTAGAATCGAATATTGAAAATATGAATGTTTCAAATGGCATTGTCTCTCCTCAAGAAATTACGTCATATCAGGACAATGTATATAGGAAATCAAAAAGAGAAAGAAAGCCTCCAACACACCGTCCGGATTATTTTTTATGGTAGGATCATCAACCCAACATAAAGACATGCGTAAAGATAATTGGAGTTTTGATAAATGTCTAATTGACAATAAATTAAAACTAAGGTATATTGAGAGTAATGCCGTTAAAGTGCAGACATGTTATCAAAGTATACAGTCTGACAACTTAAGTTACAAACATAATAGAAATAATATAGTTATTTTCCATCAAAATGTACAAGGGTTTTCGTTGTATAAAAAGAGCATGTTGGAAGAACTACTTTTGGACAAATTGTTGGGAGTAAATTTAATCTGTATAACAGAACACTAGTTACAATCAGGCTGCTTAGAATACCTAAGCATTCCTGAATTTCAGCTAAGAGCAGGATACTACAGAAGTAATAGAGATAGAGGGGGAGCCTGTATATATGCAAAGAGGGGTCTAAAAACGAAAGAATGCATTAGGTTTAAATATTTAAATGTAGAAAAACACTTTGAAAGTTGAGCATTAGAAATAGTAGATTATAACCTTGTAATTGTATGTGTATATAGAACTCCTGACAGTGATATAGAAATTTGTATAAATAGGATGGGTACGATACTAAATTATTTTATGAAAATCAAGAAGACCGTCGTAATTGTTGGTGATATCAACATAGACTTTTTACAGCCTATAAAACACGAGGTAGAACTTCTTCTAGATTCATTTAATATGGACGCAATTGTTAAAGTTCCCACACGAATTACAAAATACTTTGAAAGTGCAATTGACCAGTTCATAGTGAGCAAACATCTTAACTACAACACAGTAGACGTCTTCAACAGTGGTTTTTCAGATCACCTTGCCCAAGTACTCGACATACATGTAACTCCTTATAAAAGTTTTTGTAATGCAAAAGCAAGTAGTGTGACGTACAAAAGAAAATTAATGACGAAAATATACAATATTTTAATCACCTTCTCAGGGAAGAAAATTGGAACGAGCTTTATATACATAATCAGGTTAATAAAGCTTTTAGTTATTTCATTGACACCATAAGATTCTATTTTGATCTAGCATTCCCTGTTGTAAAATCTGTAACTTCAACAAAACAATCAAAACCCTGGGTAACACAAGGGATCAGAATAGCAAGTAAAAAAATGAGACTTCTTAACAAAGCTAAAACACAAGGAAATCTATCACCACGTACAGAGACCTATTACAAAATATACAAGAACACATACAAACGGGTTCTGAAAGCAGCCAAAAAATTACACAATGACACAATCATTAAAAAATCAGATAATAAGTCGAAGGCGTTGTGGATACTAGTGAAGTTAAGTTTAAACACTCGTAATGATGACGGTAATTTAGAGGTGATTAAAAATGACAACATAATAAAAGATCCACGTATAATTGCTGACCTATTTAATAACTATTACACCAACTTATCACAAACGTACAATAATGATCCAGCATTGTCCACTTCGAAAATATTCTCAAAAATTTGCAACAATACAATGTATCTACATCCAGCTACTAATGCAGAAATAATAAAAGTGGTAAAGAAAATGAAAAGTAAATGGTCAGCTGGCGTAGACGGCATACCGCCAAGTATTGTAAAGAAAAGCATTAAATATATTGCTGACCCTCTGTGTTTCCTCATAAATATGTCGTTCTCAAGTGGAGAATTCCCTAGTATATTAAAAATTGCAAAAGTAAAACCAATATATAAAAAAGGCGACAAATCAGCGCTTGAAAGTTAGAGGCCTATTTTGCTTCTCTCCATTTTCTCAAAAATCTTAGAAACCACAATGAGTGTCCGGCTAGCATCCTTTTTACTTAAACATGATCTAATAACACACGAGCAACATGGCTTCCTACAAAGGAAATCAACGGAAACCGCAATATATAACTTCGTGGAAAGTGTACATAAAAGTTTAGATAGTAAGGAGAAATGTATAGGTGTTTTTTCTGGATCTTTCGAAAGCATTTGACTTAGTGTCACATAGAAATCTTCTCTCAAAGCTACAAGATTACGGAATAAGAGGCATTGCATCCAAATGGTTTCAATCGTATCTGAAAAATCGGCAGCAAGTAGTGGAAATTACATACAATAATAGGGATACAAACCAAGCTACACACTACATATCAGAGATACAAGAAATAACATGTGGAGTGCCACAAGGATCCGTATTAGGGCCGCTATTATTTTTGATATATATTAACGACCTACCAAGTAATATTGCTCCAGCAGAAACATCTTTTTATGCAGATGACGCCAATATTATAGTAAAAGGTAAAACAAATGAGGTTGTTGAAGGTAGTGCAAACGAAATCCTTTGTAAACTATCTCACTGGGTTAAAGAAAATAAGCTTAAATTAAATATTGAAAAGACACAAGCAATCAATTTTCATCACATGCGCAACAAACATGCACAGCCTAGGAACATTGTAATTCAAAATAACGAAATAGAATATGTAAACTCAACTAAGTTCTTAGGAATTTGGATAGATAAAAATCTCTCCTGGGATGTGCAATTAACTAAGCTTAGTAAAAAATTAAACCAAATATATTTTGCAATTAAAGTCCTTAAAAATGTTTTAAGAGAGTCTACTTTAAAAACAGTTTACTTTGGACTATTCCAATCAATTTTAACATATGGTATTATATTTTGGGGAAATACACACAAGGCCAAAGTAATTTTTGCGATACAGAAACGAATAATAAGAATGATGGCAACTGCTAAACCAAAAGATCACTGCAAACCAATATTTAAAAAACTTCGTATACTTCCAGTACCCGGTTTGTATATTTTAAATCTATTGATATTTGCAAAGAGACACCTACAAGGTATCCTTACACGAGTAGAACAGCAACGTGATCATGATACAAGAAACAAAGAAAACTTTTCTATTGTAGAACACAGAACAGTATTATATGAAAAAGGGTGTAAATACGCGGGTATCATGCTTTACAATAAACTTCCGAAAGAAATTAAAACTCAGGACTCTGTTGCTAAATTTAAAAAAGAACTCCAGAAATATTTATTACAACATTGCTTTTACTCGGTAGAGGAATGCATGAACTGCTAAGTGAATAGAAATGTTACATGATGTACAGTAAATCAATGTCATTACTCGCTTTTAGCATTAAATATTTGTTAGATGATTTCTAAATACACTGCAAGTAATAATTGCTAAATTTATTTTTAACAATGATGTCATGTAAATTGTACAGTGTGATAAGATGTAAGAAGTAAGGTTTAATTATTAACCTAGTGTGTGTAATTTTCACTATTATTGTTTCTTTTACTTTTGCATTCATATACAAATGACGTGTCCACTTCATATGCATTGTATTACAGTGCTAAATGTATGACAAACGACGAAATAAATACAATATATTGGATTTTTTTTGGATCGGGGGCCACAAATTTTTTGAATGGCCACTAAATCAAGATTTCGTATTTTTTTGCGGAATAAGGACATCATTCTGAGTTAAGTGGTAGTTTTGGTTTGGCTACAGTATATGTAGTTATCGAGATTGTAAAGCGTACAAGACATTTTGTAATTGAATGAAAAAGAATGGATTTTTTGGATCAGGGGCCATAAAAATTTTGGATGGCCCCTAAATCGAATTTTCGTATTTTTTTTTTTTTACGGAATAATGAGATTATACTGAGTTAAGTGGTAGTTTTGGTTTGGCTCCACTGTATGTAGTTCTCCAGATATAAGGCGTGCAATAAAAATATTTGACTTAAGGGGATCTTCTACCATCTCCGCTTAGGTTTCTAACTCTCCATTTGATAACATGTAAAATTTAATATGGTAATTTCTAACAAAGTATTGCAGGTAATAACTTGAAATTTTTAATACAAATACACAAGACCCATATAAATCCAACCACGGTCTCCAATTTACGTTACATGCGTTAGATTAATTGCAATATATTCTTCAGTAAGTTTGGCAACAGAGAATAAAAAGTATGCTGCAGAGGGGAGAGGGCTGACCATCTGTTTGCTTGTTAGCTGCTTTTAAAAGGACGCTCTTACCAGAAAAATCACGTTGTGATTCTCACTTCTCAGTGGTTAGAATGGTCTGGACTGGAAGAGCCCAAAACCTCTTCTTTCTTCCTTTCACGGTTTGTTTGTTTCTTCCACCCCCTGCTGTCACAAGAAGACAACTTGTTTCGGAAAGCACTTTGAATTAGTAGCGAAAAGCCAAACTGAATGACACCACGGACGGATTAAAGGGAGGGGCGGTCACTCCCTCCGAGAACATTTGAATACTTTGAATAATCGGAGTAAGAAACTAGAAATTGCGTAATCTAATAAGAAAAGTTTGTTGAAGTATACAAATCAAGACGCATTTTAAGTGTCACAGCATTGTACTCTCATCCCCTCCCCTCCCAATTCCCTTCTGAAGAAGTTCTCTTTTGTTTCTCTGTTCCATATTAGCCTTTACACTTACACTTTCATTATCCAGTATTGATTTTTACCATACCATCTGCACAGAAGGCGAATAAGGTTTACGAGTCCTTCCTGCCCCCTTTTTTAAAAATTGCTAATTATAATAAAATTTATCGAAAACAACGATAAAGACTTATACACATTCATTATTGCAATTTTAAAATAAACTCGCCGCCTGTCGCGTATGCTAGCGATCTAATATATACGAATAGATGAAAAGTTAGTTTGAAGCGTATTGTTTTTCTGTAATTAAGTCCGAATTCATATTTGTTTCTATTGTTGCATCGACAAAAGTGAGTGCTAAATCGATTTAGGCTCGTTGGTCTTTGCGAGGTCCCTCAAGATGCAAGGCCTTGGGCAGTCGCCCACCACTTGAAACGCCTCTGCACTAGAAGTCTGCACGTGCTCGGGCCTACAAAGCATGTATCACTTCGGGCCCGGGAGGGGTTCGGGCAGTAGCGTCATTTCAGATTTGGCTTGGGGGGCCAAGACCCCTTGATATATGTAAAATTTCGCGTTTTTCACTGATTTACTACTATGCTATTGATAAAATTATATAAATCTCAAACTCGGGAGGGGGGCAAATGCCTCTCCCTGCCCTCCTAAATGACGCCCCTGGGTTCGGGCTGTGAATTTTTAAATATACAACCATATTTCTCGGACTTTTTCGGGCCTAACTTTGTAAATATAGTGTAAACGATACAAATTGCACCGTTCTTTCTGGAGGACACTTAAAACACAACTGCAAAATCAAACCTCGAATTGCTGTAAATAAAAATACAATTTTGCATTAATAATTAAGTTTCTGCAATTCGGGCTTATTTCGGGCTCATTTGATTATCACAGAGCTCAGTCCGGGCTAGGGCCTAAATGCTAAGACATATTTTGGACTCGGGTCGGGCCTCACATTGTAAATTCACAGGCCGGGCCCGGGCTGAAAATTCCGGCCCGTGCAGACCTCTGCTCTGCACCCGCACACATTCCTTCCTAGTCCAGAAAATCTCCTCCCCTCCGCATCGTCAATAATGGTAAATTTGTTCCTCGTATATTTGCTTATTATTGTAAGAGAAGTTCAAACCAGAACTCTAAAATTTGTTCGTTCTCTGGGGTAATGTGAGTAATGCAAATTAAGAAAGATATGCGTAATATACAAATGTCAGAAAAACTTGATATCAATTTGAATAACCTTTTACGAAATGTTTATTTTAGAAATAAACTTATGCAAGTATATCGAGGCATCTGAAATTTAATGTTAAATAGTGGCGAGTGAGCCAGAAGGGGCGTGCACTATTCAGTTAGTCAAAGAACTCATATATATAGCTTGAAAACTAATACTATTTAAACCAATATTGAATTAGACAAATTTGATCACTCTGGCCACAGAAAAGGCGTCACCTTCTATGGCCCACCCATCGCATGATGGGAATGAAAGACAGAGGAAGAAAAAGACAAATTTGTAAAAAGTAGGATAACCATAATTGGAAATAGTGTGTATATTTTTTAAGGAGGAAACCCAGAAGTACATTCTCGATATAATAATAATAATAATAATAATAATAATAATAATAATAATAATAATAATAATAATAATAATAATAATAATAATAATCTTTCTCACTTCAATCATAGGTTGATGCGCAAGAAGGAAATTTTAAAACTTTTCTCTCCCTTGGGAGAGCTGTTTTATAATTTGATAAGGTCTCTTCTTCGTAACTGCATCTATCCTTTGTCGGGCCGCGGTGGGTCAGTGGTAGAGCGTTCACCTCTAATGCATGGCGTCCTTAGTTCGATCTCAGCTCGCACCAAGTGAACTTTGTGGAGGACAAACACCATGTGTGGGGGTTTTCTCGGGTTCTCCCGTTTCCTTCCACTTTCTGCATTCCAGCATTTCCTTCTTTTCACAACATCACTAGCTCCTTTAACCTACCAGGCATAACTGTGGGACGTAAAACTTATAGATTTTTCTATCCTTGATCTTCCACTTCCTGGTTTTTCTTCTGCCTTTTCCCCTATCAACATGGTGATCCAATCGGAGTGCCGAATAAGATGTCCAAGCATGCTGTTTCTTTTTTTTTTCCTATTATCTTCATGATCTGTCGTCCTTCATTAGCTTCCTTTAGTACGTCTTCATTCCTTTTCCTTATACAGTATTATTATTATTACACAACCACACAAAATAAATAAAAGTTCTGTGCACTGGACCCCAGGGTATTGATTCGATGTATTTTGGTACCCAGAACCCAAATTTCGAAACTCCAGGACGATTTGACCGTGTCAACTTTGTTTTATGGGCGAAGAACGTAAGTGCTGTTTTACGTTTGCTTATGTTTATCGCCCATTTAAAAAAATATCACGGTCAATCGTCCTGGGGTTTCGAAATTTGGATTCTGGGTACCAAAATATTTTGAATCCATACCCTGGGGTCTGGTGCACAGAACTTTTATTCTTTTTGTGTAGCTGTGTTATTATTATTATTATTATTATTATTATTATTATTATTATTATTATTATTATTATTATTAATATTATTATTATTATTTTCCATGCGTACATTTTCTCGAAAATATCCTCCCCCTAATAGGTGATTAACAATTCATTCCTGAATAGTACTCAGCTTCTTTTCCTACTAATGACTAGGTATATTTAGGAGTTTTTCCTTAGCTGAATCTCGTTATATTGTGTCTCCATTGTACGTAGAATAGGATTCGATTGCCAGTGTAAGCTCACAACTTCCGAAGTTGAGTAAACATTGTGAAAGAAATGGAGAACTATCCGAATAAAGTGGTAGCGATCTCTGGCCAAGAAAGACGAAAGGATTGTTTGATGTCATTGCACTGATCACGATCTTCTAGGTTGTGAATGTTTACCAGCTGGCATGTATTATAGCACAAAGACAGTAGAATTTCCAGTAAGTGCACTTTTGCAGTTCGTTTCAAGACTATTCTAAAACTCAAGGGTCACAAAATCACCCTCCCCTCTTTCCCTTTTCGAAGGGATCTTTCGGGGGGAAAGGTGAAAAATGTGGAAACAATTGGATACAATTACTAAGAACATTTTCCTTCTTCCTTCACAAGTCTCTTGTTTATGGTCATTTCGTCTTGTGTGACAATTCGGACTTCAGAACACAAAATTGCAACGCTCCAGATTCCCTCCCCAAATTGTCACGCGGTTCCTATGTCAGTCTTCGAGTTTCTTCAAAGAATGTAACATTATCTGCTATGAGATCTGTAAACGATCTCCATTGTATAACTGCTATCTCGATAGAGGCAGTGGACAAAACTGAGGACAAAGCTGCCCAAAACAAGTTTTTGACAAAAAAAAAAGAAGAAGAAGAAGAAAAACAGAGACAACATTTGTTTTTAGCCAGAAGCGCTCATAAATCACTACCACGTGACGCGAAGACTATTAGGTTCAGCAGAGAGCTCTCAATTCTAGGAGAAATTCTATCCTCTACGTTGCCAAGTGTAAACGGAAGTATACATTATAATTAATCTAAATTGATCTGGGGCATTAAATCAAAAACAGAAACCATGAACATATAGGTATTGCTGTTGGAAAATATCATGGAAAATTTTGAGACGGTAAGTGCAATATCTTGTTAAATATTCACATACAAATATCTACGTGTTATCTTATAGGGATCCTGAAACACTTGCAAGTGGGTAGACATCCCCTTAATGAAATATATTACATTTTTTGGATCATGGGCCACAAAAATTTTGAATGGATCCTAAATCGAGATTTCATATTTCTGGCGGAATAAGCATACCATACTGAGTTAAGTGGTAGTTTTGGTTTAGCTACAGTATATGTACTCGAGATATAGGGCGTACAAGAAGATTTGTAATTAAACGAAAAACATTGGATTTTTTTTTATCAGGGGGCTCAAAACTTTTGGATGGCCCCTAAATCAAGTCTTTGTATTCTTTTACGGAATAAGCACATCATACTGAGTTAAGTGGTAGTTTTAGTTTGGCTGCACTATATGTAGTTCTGCAGATATAAGGCGTAGAAGAAAGTATTTGGTTGAATGAAATGTATTGGATTTTATGGACGAGGGACCACAAAAATTTTGAATGGACCCTAAATCGAGATTTCATATTTTTGCGGAATAAGCACATGATACTGACAAGTAAACCTTACGTTTGGGTGAATCGAGTTGCTGACTGAGACACATATGAGAAAGTAGTACTAAATGTGGTCAGTATTTCAGTGAAGTTGTAGGTGCGAAGCTCCAGGGGTTTAGGAGATACAGCTACCAGAACATCACATGGAAGTACAGAATAGTCTTCATACAGTTGGAGGTAAAAGCCCTGTAAGACCTCTTGTAACGACAAAAGGTGAATAACAAATATATGGGTACATATTAGGACTAGGGGGAAGTCATATAGTAAGGTACACCTGACGGCGGCCATCTTGAAATCCGCCATTTTGAATTAAGGTTAAGATTTTAAAATAGGAATAGGGTCATGTGATACATGATTTAAGGCGCAAATTTAATCAGAAGAACAATGGTGATGTTAATTTTGATTTACGCGCAATTGGTAAAAAGTTACAGGGAAATTAAATATTGTTGCAGCATATGTATTAGTCCTTTACCCCATCTTGTAAATTTTGTGTTAGTGATAATAATTAAATAAAAAGCAGGTGGATAAATATTAGGTCTATGGTAAGAGTTGCCTTGATGGCGGCCATGTTCAAATCCTCCATTGTTCAAATCCAGGACAAGAGCGAGCGAGAAATAGATGTGAACAGGATACAAGAAAAGCAACGAAATGGCCTGCAAGTACAACATCAAACAACTAACATTGTAACGCCACCATTGTATTTCTGATTAACTTCTAGCCCGAAGTCATCTATTGCATTACTCTATTCCCATTTACTTTTGTGCTAGGTAATGATAAAGCAAAAATGGTTATACCGTTGGATTTATGATAAAATTTGCTATTCATAAGGTGTCACTGTTATGCGTTTTGTTTAAAAGTTTTCTTTGATTCAAAATGGCGGATTTGAACATGGACGCCATCAAGGCAACTCTTACCATAGACCTAATATTTATCCACCTGCTTTTTATTTAATTATTATCACTAACACAAAATTTACAAGATGGGGTAAAGGACTAATACATATGCTGCAACAATGTTTAATTTCCCTGTAACTTCTTACCAATTGCGCGTAAATCAAAATTAACGTCACCATTGTTCTTCTGATTAAATTTACGACTTAAATCATGTATCACATGACCCTATTCCTATTTTAAAAACTTAAACTTAATTCAAAATGGCGGATTTCAAGATGGCCGCCGTCAGGTGTACCTTACTATATGACTTCCCCTTAGTCCTAATATGTACCCATATATTTGTTATTCACCTTTTGTCGTTACAAGAGGTCTTACAGGACTTTTACCTCCAACTGTATGAACACTATTCTGTACTTCCATGTGATGTTCTGGTAGCTGTATCTCCTAAACCCCTGGAGCTTCGCACCTACAACTTCACTGAAATACTGACCACATTTAGTACTACTTTCTCATATGTGTCTCAGTCAGCAACTCGATTCACCCAAACGTAAGGTTTACTTGTGAGTTAAATGGTAGGTTTGGTTTGGCTACAGTATATCTAGTTCTCCAGATATAAGGCCTACAAGAAAATTTATAATTGAAAGCAGGCATTATATCACACAAGTCATTATCTAACGCTTCAGAAGCTGAACGCATGACTAGATTTTGTCGTTTCGCTGTGCCGTAAGTTATCCACCTGGCTTGACATAAAGCAATTCTAAAGTTTTGCCACAAGTAGATACCGAGAATAAATACGTCAGTGTCAGGACTGTATGATTACTGAGATGCTATTATTGTTAGAACTCTGGATAGCATGATGCGCATGTAAATATATCCTGGTGTCAACTTCTACATGGTTGTTTTCTAATTCCGGGACAGGGTTCATGTTAATTTTGTTACATTCCAAATACCACTGATCACTAATTCTTGTCCATCTTGAAGTAAGTTTACAGCTTCATTTCTCCAGTGTTGGCCAAGGAATTGAAGTAAGTTTCATCGTCCATCAACACACATTGTCCTTCCCTGCTCACAATTCATTCATACAATTTGCGAGCTCGTGATTGTGCTCTCAATTTCTGATTAGACGACTGTTTGGCTATTTTTTGCTTTTTCTAGGTTTTCAAACATTTTGTATACGCTTTATAGAGAATGATCTAGATTGCACTGAGTACTCAATACAAATTCAATTCAATTATGTTTATAGTTTCTGTCCTCCGAGGCAAAAACAAACTAAACACTTGTATTATCTGTCAGAAAAGTAAATGTACACCTGTTTTTTGAGTCTGGCATTCCTGCGCTCCATCCATGGAGAGTATGAGAATTAAATCAATCAAATGTTAACTGAGTGACAAGAAGAAAAGTCTAATCTGAATAAGACGTTGCAGAGGAGCACAAGCTGTGAATACGAATAGTGCATAGTGTAAATAAAGGGCGACACCGAAAGAGAAAGCCAGAAACAGGTACTAAAAGGAGAAAATAGAGTAAAAAGTGTCGAAGTGGGAACATAAACAACAAATATGCCAACAACGAAGCGTTTAACAAGCAACGATCTTCGTGTAGTGGTTAAGACGCTAGATTACAAATCCAAAGAACGGCGGATCGAATCTGCTCCAAATACTTTTTTTTTTAAATAATGCGTACAGCACGTGAAAGGTGGTAAAACAGCGTATTACCCGTTTGATATGTTAAGTGAAAACGAGTTAAAAATTTCGGTGAAATTTATTAGAGAAGTGAGATAATGAAAATGAGGAAGCAAGTATATATAATCAGGGGTTGTATCAGAGGGTTGTGACCGGAAAAACTGGAAATTTTCCCGAATTTCGCCCATATGAGTCTCTACGATAGGCGAATTTCTTCAGAAAAGTGCCTATTGCAGAGAGGGATAGAGAGTAAGAGAAAGAGAGAGGGTGAGTGAGAGAAAGAGAGAGAGTGAGAGATGCCCCCGGAATGAGTTTAATTGTTTAATATTGAGACTACAATATTAAACTATATAAGTAGACTTTTAGCAGATTCGTATTCAGTAATTTTTTTCCACAACCAGTTTTATTGATATACAAGACAGCAAAAGCACTATATTTGTTAACGACAAAGCGAAGTTATTGCAACACTGCGTTACATAGTGAGTCATGCAGAGGCTAGCTACCAAAGCACGCTGAATAACGCCTGAAGGAAGCAACGAGGACAGATAGCGATACAGTGAACGAAAAAAGCAATGCATTACCGACATTTCAAGAGAAAAAAAGAAAGATCCCTCTTTCCACACTTCATGCTGTAGTTTTAACTTCCATTTCCCCATCAAAGTTACATGCTTAGACTATTATGCAGTTTCATTACACTTAACCCAGGGCCTTCAAACAACTTTGTTCTACGAAGGAAAACGTAGAACACTACACTTATAGATATACCATACATAGAGAGTTAAGTAGTAATAGATGAATGCAATTAACCCCACATAATATCGTTTGTCTAAATATACACTAGTTTCAAACAATTAGACACATAACAAACATTCGCAACACCATTAGAACCTATCATATGTTAATTCCACTTCACAAGTGGTAGAATGAAAATCGTAGACTGACCGTGGAATGAAAACCGTAGAAAAATGAATGATTTAAAAAAAATACAATTATGAACACAAATCAGTGAAGGAAACAACGACAGTCAATGAAAGGAAGATGATCCGAGGTCAGATTTCGAGAAATAACTTGATAATGAGATGAAAACATAATTTTATAAAAGGAATGGTTATGATGCGCTAGACACAACATGGTTGTCTGTTTCGTCTCGTCCTGTGAAAATGTCTCGTTTTAGAGAGGCGAGAAAAAGCCTGTGTTTAGTCTTCTGCAGTGGCGGATATAGTTCGGGGCGTGGGGCCTAGGCCCCCCACTTTCAGATTGACGAAAATAATTTAAGCTATTATTTATATAGTTTTGAAAATTTATAGTACGGTCATGATATATTTATCATAGTCTAAATTCAGGCAGCCCCCCAGTTTTTACCTTCTAGATCCGCCACTGGTTTCGTGGCTATCCCGGTGTCATCTCGTGTTTCCGAAACGAGACAAATTGTTATCTAGTCTCCTTTCGTGTATTTTTTCGTAAACCTTATAATAATAGAAGCAAAATTGGAAGCCATGCGGCTTCGAAATGTAACGAAGTTTACAAGTTAGAATTGATAATCGGACAAGAGAGGGCTATGGAATGCTTTCAAGACATTTAAAACACAACGAGTCCAGACAAGGACCTGTCACGTCTCGTGTTGGAAAACGAGACGAGACAGACGCTTTGTCTCGTCTCGTCGCGTTTTTAACAAAACCTATATTGTCTCGCCCATGCTGGATTGGAAGCCTCTCACCAGAAATGAAGTAGATCGTGGGCCGTGGGTCAACAGGACGTGACCCATTGCAACCCACCATCCCCCGTGACACACCATAACCTACATACCCACTACGACCCACCGACACACTCTGCTTAGTCCATCCTCTGAAGAGTGGTGAATTTGTCTAAATTTTACTTTTAGGATCTCCATTTTCTTCTTCTTCTTCTTTTGCATTTGTTTCTATTTACTTACCTGAGATGAGTATATCTAACAAGGACAAGGCGCACTTTGTTAAATGAACTTAGGGGCCAACTGGGAGAGCGCAATAGCCAGAAATAGCTTAGAAAAAGCGTCTCAAAGCTTCGACTCGCCGTATATATGGTACGACGCCTAAAATTATCAAGTGGTGGTGTGGCAGAGTGTGGAGCATTCACGACTCCCGTGTAAACGGTCCAGCGTTCGATTCCCGCTGAAGTCAACTGGTTTTTGCTTTTTACCAATAAAGTAGTCATTTATAACTACAAGTAAAATAATAATTTGTCGAGACGAGATAACAATTTGTCTTGTTTCGGAAACACGAGATGACACTGGGTTAGGTCATCTCGTCCACTTTTTCCGAGGTCGAGTTTTGAGTTGAGTCGAGTTTGATAATGGCTCGCTCGCTCGTTGAGCTCGTTTTAACTCGTTTTGAAATAATGGCCTGATTAGACTGGAAAGCGAAAGCCATGAGAAATGTAAGCAGTAATGTGGAATACTTTTAGTGTTGCTCACGACAGGGGTGCATCTCGTCTCTTAATTCTAGTGCATCTCGTGGGGCAATTTTAGTGTATCTCGTTTCGTCTAGATAACGAGAGGACAAGAGTTTATTATTATTATCATTACGAAACAGCCTGAAATGTCGTAATCACCAATATAAGTATATACTGTAGTTCTTAAAATCAAGGCTGAGACCTGCACGGTCGAATTCTTGAGCCCAAGCAGAAGACCAACCCGGGTAGTGATATCAACCGGCTCGGCTCGTATCAACTGAGCGAACAGCTCGAGTCGGCTCGGTTTGGATGAGCCGTCGACTCGGCTCAATTAAGCCGATGACCTGAGCCGGCTCAGTAGGAACGAGCCATCGACTCGGCTCAATTGAACCGATGGCTCGAACTTTCTCGGTTGGGATGGGTCACCTACTCGGCTCATGTGAACCGGTTCGAGCCGGCTAAGTTGAAACTAGTTCATCGGCACGGTTCGACTCAGCTCAACTAAGCCGATGGCTCAAATCGGCTCGGTTGGGTAAGCTGTTGGCTCGGCTCACTTCTCGGTTGGGTTCGGTAGTGAATGAGCTATAAGCCGAGCCGTTTGAGCCGTTGAGAAGCCTAAACCCGGTCCCAGGTGTTTTGAACATGTTTGGCTGAAGCCTATAACTTTTTACAATTTCAGAACTCAAACCCAGAACGTGAAATATGTCCTTGTCTCCTGAAGACTTCACGACGACCGAGATCGACAGTCAATTAGCTTTTACTATTCAGATACAAACCGCATATCTTTTAAAGATTATACACAGTGTGATATAATAATAATAATAATAATAATAATAATAATAATAATAATAATAATAATAATAATGGCATTAAAAGTTTTAAACTTGCCCTAAAATTTGGCAAAACTTACTTAAATTAGATATTTCGGGGAATGGGTTCTGTACCTTCAAGACACACCTCTGCAACTACCAAAATTTTAAATTAGAGCGTTCCACTGAAGTTTCATGTAGAAAGTATTCTACTGTATGTTTTAAGGAAAATAACTGTAATAAAAATAACTGAATATCACGCAACAGTAAGGCATATTATATACTAATTTTTAGGATATTCAGAGGTAAATATAAAAGCTTTGCTACAAAAATACCTACACAGACCATAATTCAATGAGTTCTGAAATACAATGTAACGAAATAGCCTATGAGATTCAGTCTACAGAGCAATTGTTACTTAAATAATGGACATACACTATTTCGGGAATCAAGACAAGACGGGAAATGTTTACGATACTTTTCGTCTCGTCTCGATTCTCATCTTCAAAGCGAGACGAAAATTTTGAGTTAGCCTTGTTCCGTCTCGAATGTAAAATGTTAATTCTCATGTTATTTTGTTTGTTTTAGAAACGAGATGAGACCTTCCTCTTCTCGTGGGCAACATTAAACCAAACCGAAAAATTCTTTCCAAATGTCACGTTTCTCCTTGTAACGGTATGACCTGAACGATAATTAACTCCTAGCTTTTAATCTTCTACGAGATAATAATAATTATTATTAGTTTATAATTATTACTATTATTATTCCTGAAGATTTGACAGTTCAAGTATTGAAACATCCGAGTATTCATATATCTGAATATAATAAAACGTATGTCATCGCCGATCAATCGCCATCAAATTCATAAAGTAAAAAAAATGCAACGTGGATTTGCACAAGCACCTTGACCACTGAACCGCGATCGCTACGCGGTAAACGATTCGTCTTAAGTCTGGTTACGTTAAGTTTCTTTGTCTCCGCTTGCGAACTTGTATGTTATATTTCTTCGATTCAAAATGTCTTTCGTATTTCTTTCATGATGTCGGTAAAGTTTACATTAATAACTTGAGCTGTTCTTAAACTGAAATTGAGAAAAACTCCGGATTTCGAAAAAATCCGGATTTGTTCGAATTCCGGAATGTTAACGAAATCACAGATTTCTAAATTTCGTGTTTTTCCGAATTCCGGAATTATTCCAAAATCGGAATTTTCCGAATTCCGGAATTTGTCCGGTTTTACTTTCGGGAGTCCGGAAAGTAAAAATTCTGGAATTGGCCATCCCTAGATTATACACAACCTTTCAGAACAATAAGCTAGTAGCTGTCTACAAACAAACAAGTAATGCAAAGCATTTTGTATCCTGCAATACGCCGTGTATTAAAATCCAACAGGAGTTTCAGTATCTAACCAGAAATTGCATGTATCTTGCTACTGGAAGCTGAGGTATGAAGAATTGTATTGTGTGTTATCTTTTTGTCTTATACAACCCTGCAAACCACTGAATATCTAAACGGCTTTCGTTAAATCCAAGTTGTAGTACTCACAGTTTCCTCTATTTGTGTCTATATGATCATGTTACTAAAGCTTATTATATGATAACGTTAGTAAGTCTTTCTCTGCTCTCCTGTAAAGTTGTGATACGATCTACTACATGATACAGAACGAACTATCAATTTAACCAAGTTGTTGTATTACTAACATCTGCTTCCGCTTCTGTCAACTCTGGTCGATCTCGTTGATCGCGACATATTTGCTTTCTTATACCCCTTTCTTCGTTTACTGAACTAAACATTAACTATTCTGAATTATAATACTGCGCATGCCTCGTAGATAAATGATTTTTGATGCCAATAGTTTCCGTTTTGTCCAAGCAATGTTCTTTTTCTTATCCTTTTTCTTATGACCCTTTTATTACATTATATGAAGAGCATGTAGGTCTAAATACCTCATGTATTACATAGAATGTAGGTTTAACTCTTCCAGCAAAGAAGGAATATGTGATCATAGTATACAGCCAACAGAAGTGATAGCTGGCAATACAGTGGTCGAAATCCCTAGCGACATAGGGGATGAGCGGTGTCCTACTAGCTGGTCTAGTGGCTAGCGCGTGCGCCTTTGCTGTATGGTGTGCCGGGTTCGATTCCCGGCGGGGGAGAATTTATGATTTTTAACTGTCCTCGATGTTTCTGTGTTCGTGTCCCTTCGTTATAAGTTATTAGAAAAAACAAAGTTAAACGAGAGGAGCAAGTAAAATTAGCAATAAGTAAGTTACTGAAACACGTTCGGTGAGTCAGTTAAAAAAAGTAGACAAAGCACTGGCTTTTCGCGCCGTCCATGCGAGTTCGAATCTATCTCGGTTTGATTTTTTATCCATTTGAATGAAAGTATTGTTTCTTTTCCCTACAGGTAGTCACTCTTTTCGTATTTTTCGCCGTCCTTCTCAGTTAAGTAACTGGCTATTCTTATTCTTTCTACGAATGATGGATCTTCTCTTTGCTTTCATGTCAAACATGCACACGTAATGAAAAGACATTGTTGATAATAATAATAATAATTATAATAATAGTGATAATAATAATAATATGAAATATTACTAGCTAACTTGTGTTTGTATTTCTACAATATAATTTTATATTATTATGTGAAATAAGTAAGGCTGTCTAGAGCCCCCCCTTCTAATTTTTTCGATGCGCCTTATGGGTCCACGGTGTCCAACGTTGGTCCAATCCCACTATCATCTCCTGTTCTCTCGATATAAGTTATCGACATTTTGCCTAAAGAGGGCTCTGCCGTGGCCCCATGACTCCCCATGATATGACTCTTGATTCATTTTGCATTGAAATCGCTTATTTTTCTGAGTACTATGAGTGCATACTGTCCAACGTTGCTCCCATCACTATACAATTTCCCGTTCTCTCGATATGAATTGCTAATATTTTGTTTGTAAGGGAGATATGGCGTTACAATCATTACGTTTGAAGAAGAATTGAGGAATATATTGCCTTGCCACAAGCAACAAAAATTATTATTATTATTATTATTATTATTATTATTATTATTTTACTTACCACTAATGTTGCCTACCTTTATTTGAATGCAATGTGTTACTAAAAATCAAATCAAATAACACTCCTCGCGATTCACGCTCCCGAACTCGAAATACATGATTTACTGTTCTCTGTGTTAGGGGAAAGCACATTTATTATATTATTCTTTCAAATAACATTTCACAAGTTACTTCACTTTCAATGTGTAATTTCATATCGTCACTAACAATCATCTTGTTCCGATAGGAAAATTTGCCCCCTCCTGCAAAAAAAAAGCCTGACCGTAGCGAAAGGGCGTGAACCTTCTTTAGGCGATTAATCGGGTCCAATATTTCAATAAAAGAGGATAAGTGCCTGCACACAAATATTTCAGTAAAAGAGGAAAGTTATTCAACCTTTCTAAATACCTATTTATTGGCGAAATTTGGTTCCCTTGGAAATTTTTGAGAGTTTGAAGGGCCGCCATTTTGAACATTTTCATCTGATTATTCTGGTTAACGAACTCATCAAGATATTTCAACAATTAATGTTTGTGCCAAGTTTCGTCTCAATCCGCTGAAAATTAGGGTGGTTATGACATTCTCAAAAAGCGTTATATATATATATATATATATATATATATATATACAGATAGATAGATAAATAGACACAAAGAGGGAGAGAGAAAAAGTGTTTTGCTCCCTTCTCCCTTCACGCACCTGTGCTGCGTCAGAGGTAAACCGGGCCTCTTTGCAAAACGTATTGACCAGCCTAACCTAAACACAAGCCTGTTATTTGTTAACGTAGAAACATGATCGAGAGGTGTAATGCATGTAGAGATTGTATTTTTAATAACCATGAGTATGGGTTCGAACCCCTCTATTTCCATATTTTTTTTTTACTTTCTGCAGCTACGTCGGACGTTCAATTTTCATTCTTTACTAATATTGCAAATGGCGTTTACATTCAAAATAAGAGGAATTTTGGTGGCATTTGTTCGGATATTCTTCTCTTTCGAAATGAGGACAAGAATAAATGCAATACGCAAAGACAAAAAGTATTATCAGTACTAAACATTACCAATATTAATTGCTACGAAAGACTAAATACGACCTCTTTTACCATCTTTCATGAGCTGTGTGTATTATTAACAAAAAATTTTAAAAATGTCCTTAGCGGGGATTCGAACTGGCGTCCTTCGCATTTGTAAGCCAGCACCTTAACCGCTACACCAAGATCATAGCGTGGTAAACGTTTAGTTGTCGGTGTATTTGTTGTATTTGTGTTTTATAGTCCCACTTCGACAATTTTTACTCTTTTTTTCGTTCAGCAGCTGTTTCTGGCTTTCTCTTTGGGTGTCGTCCTTTATTTACACTATGCACTATTCGTATTCACAGCTTTTGCCCCTCTCCAATGTCTTATTCAGATTAGACATTCCTTCTTGCCCCTCAGTAAACATTTGATTGATTTAATTCTCATACTCTCCACGGATGGAGCGCAGGAATGCCAGACTCGAAAAATAAGTGTACATTTACTTTTCTGACAGATAATACATAAGACACATACTGGGCACATTCCCATTCCCGTGAGGGAACATGATAGTCATATGCCTGCTATGTAATTGTACTGTTAGGTTAACGGGATGATCTACCTTTTCTCGGCACAAAATTTTTATATTGCACCTTATGGGGAGAACATGGCTACCGAATTTTCTCAGTTTCTAAAGAACTAGGTATCTCTAATGGGAAAGAAAAATTTTGCAGCATTCTACAGAAGTTTATGAACAAGTTGAAATACTTAAATTGTATATTTGTCTGCTAGTTTAGCAGAAATAAATTATTAAAAAATAAATAAATTAGTTTCTTTTTATACAAATTATAATATGTCTAACTTTGGAACCAATTATGGTAGAAAGATCAACTTTTTTTTGTTTTATTCCTTGAGAAGAAACGACTCTAATAGTTTTAATCACAACCATATCTGATACGCCAATTAAAAAATAGTATTTTAATATAAGTATTAAAGTACACCTGTCAAAGTTTGACGAGGGTAAGTCACGCCCCACTCTAAGCTTGGCGGCGGAAAGGGCGGGGGTTGGTGAAATGAAGGGGGAAGGGGGTGGACGTCTGAATGAAACAGGTTCTCGACCAGTTTCTGAGATTACCTGTCAGCTGCCAAATACTGTTAGCTTTATAGAGTTTGTCCCCCTCAATGGTTCCATACTAAGAGACTGGACGATGTGGTGTGAAGTATCCTCTTTTCCCCCAAGATGCATTCTAGAGTGCGCAGGAAGAACAGTATATATCAAAAAACGCTGTTATTTTGGGAATTTTTTCCCTTCCGGACAAATATTATAGCATACAGTAGGGGCGAAGGGAAGGGGGGCAGAGGGGTGCCCCCACAGGATTCCGACAATGTAAGGTCCTGGCCTCCATATATAGGTGTCCGTAAAAAATGTCCCCTAAGTTTTCTTTAAAACAATGTCTTGGGAATATATTTCAAATTTGAGGTGTTTTCCTGGTAGCCGTCATTTTCCAATATGGCCGCCGCCCTACGTAAATCTCTCTCTCTCTCTCTCTCTCTCTCTCTATATATATATATATATATATATATATATATATATATATATATATATATATATATATATATATATATAGGCCTATAAATATAAAGAGAGAGATCGTGAACCAAGGCACTTAGAAAGATAATTTTGGTGTCAAACTATAGGTTTCTGAGGCCGGTGAATTTAAATATGGCATTGTTTATTGCCACTTAGAAACCTTAAACCTGGCAACACTGTTGTCTAACGATTAACTGTACAAAGTTACAAATGCGTATATGCACGCATTACTCTAGGATGTAGCGTACTTCCTCAGGACTAAACGAAACCTACTTTTTCTGGTACCTTTCATCACGACAAGACATATTTTACATGGTAACATGAGAGAACATTTGTCTAAATCCAATACGGCAGCCAATATGATGGCTAATTACTAGGCAACCAAGTAATGGACTTATTGATAGGATAGGTGCTGATTGCCACGGGTGCTGACTGCCACAGCCAATTATTGGTGCTGACTGCCACGACTGTCGCTGATTGCAAATATGAAGGTGCTGACTGCCACGACGGCGTGCTGACTGCCACGAGCCTTGGAGAAACTGTATTTGGTGTCGCCCTCGGTAGATGAAAGTTACAGCCCGTGAAGGTCACGTGCTACAACATGGATAAATCAACGTATGAATAGACTCAGCAGGTACACGCTGTTATACTCACCTTTTGCGCGTGATTAGCGTGTGATAATCTGTTATGGTAGTTCAGTGCAGAAACACCACTTACCTTGATATAAATTAATGACTGTATCTGTTGTAATAAACTATGTACATTCCTCTACACATTTGATTTATTGGAATTACGCAGTTAGCTTACACAAGTGCATGTGCCATGAACTACTTGCACACTGTTCCCACTGTCACAAAAGTTTTACTCACAATCTTTACACTACTATATATTTGACAGACCATATATCTGACACAATCTACGTTGTCTATATATACTTTTCACAATAACACAGTCTTCGTTATAGCCCGGAGAACTTAATACTTTCAGTTTGCCTTTTTGCACATCAGTCGGCCGAAAAACCTACCATTCCTCTCTTCTTCTTCTTCTTCTTCTTTCTACTCGGTTAGTTTTTATTCTCTTGTTACCGACTGAGTATTGTCCTCACCTACGGGTGTAAACGTACTGCGACAAATGGTGCCCAGCGGGCTATTCCACGATGATCAATAAATCCTCGTGGATTCGAACCCATACTCCTTACTGTGGATAAACACCTTTCTATATCTTTATTTTAGTGACACCCTGTATGAAACATAATGAAATACTGCTAAACTAATATATGAACATACTAACGTAAATGAACAAAAAACAAAGAAAAGACAAGCAAGGTACACGAAAAATCACTAATAACACAGTTTACATACAACTTATTATTTTCTGGACTGTCCGAACAATTACTAGTTACACACGTCCATTGTGGTTCTGCTCGCTCCGCTCCAACCATTTCCTTTTAACTTCTGGGGTTGGGTTCCAAATTTTCACATTGTCCATGGATTCAAGTGGTAAGGTTTGTCCATTCTGTGGATCTTCCAGAAGAAGAACTTTATCATTTAAAATATCTCTACATATATAAGGACCTTTGAAAATGTTGAAGAATTTCTTGATCTTCAAATGAGGTAAGTTGCTTAAGTTATGCTGCCGGACAAAAACAAGGTCTCCTCTATGGACTATGGGTCTATGCTTTTGCTGGCTGTTATGGCGATCGTTGTCCCGGTTTATCTTATACTTCTTTCTCATGCTGGCCATTAATAACTTTCCTTTCCAGTCTCTCTGATACACTTCGTGATCAATAATCTGGTCTTGCATTCCGAAGTAGCGATTGGCTGCTGCATTGTCATCTATATTCAGCATCAGGGCAGCTGGCGACGTCCCCAGTGAACTAGAAATCGCGTGGTTCATCAGCCTGACGCACTGTTGGAGATGATAATACCACTTGTCATGATGGCTGCTACACAAGTTTCGTATCAACTTAACCAGGTCTCCGTGGTTCCTTTCACCGTAGTTACTTTGGGGATGGTATCTAGTGGTATAGTGAACTTTGATGTTCCATTGGTCCATTCTATCAACGAATTTCTTGCTTTTGAATACCATGCCATTATCACATACTACTGCTTCAGGGATATCTAAATGTTTAAAGTAATCTTCCAGACTACGTAGGACTGCGTTCGTGTTTGCATTTCTAACAGGATATGTTACCAAATAACCTGTGAATCCTTCTGTTACAGTTAGGACGTATTTATAGCCATTATAACTTGTAGGCCACGGACCTAAGAAATCTAAACAAATCCATTGTCGCACTCTGTCAGGGTGCATGGGTTTCAACAAACGAGCCGTAGGGTGATAGTCAGGTTTTATCCTCATGCAATGATCACAATTAGCTATATGGTTCTTCACGTCAACTCTGCAACTCTTCCAGTAGAACGATTCTTGGATTTTGGCCAATGTTCTATCAAATCCCCAATGTCCAGCGTTATCATGGTATGCCTTCACTACACATGGCACCAACACCTTAGGTATGCATATTCTCCACTTGTCAGGAAAGTGATAGTCCCTTATCCTTAGTATTCCATGGTCGATTTGATAGTGTTCTTTATATCTCCTGAGTTCATCTTCTGAGTCGTTGTCTCCTTCCAAAGCCTGAATAATAGGTAAGAGTCGTTCGTCCTTTCTCTGTGCATCCTGTAGTTCACGTGGTTTGACAGCAAGAACTTCATTTCTAAACGTCTGGTATGTATGGATATGGTATTTTTGTTCATCTTTGGCTGCTACTCGGGAGAGGGCATCTAGTCCTATATTGTGTGTCCCTTTCACATGAACAACTTCATAATCATATTGCTGCAGTTCCACGCTCCATCTGAGCAATCTAGAGTTCCATTTCTTAGCATTTCTCAACCAGGACAAGGCTTGGTTGTCACATAAAATTTTAAATTTATGTCCTAGCAGTAATTTGGACCACTTTCGAACTGCAAACATTATTGCTAGGCATTCAAGTTCCGAAGAGCAGTAATTCTTCTCAGCCGGTGTTAGTGTACGACTAGCATAGTGTATCACCTTCATTTTTCCACTCTGAACCTTTTGGAGGGATGCTGCTAGCGAAACATGTGAAGCATCCGTTCTAATAATAAATTCACTATTCAAATCAGGATGGGCTAACATGACATCTTCGCCTACCATCTGCTTCAACTTCTCGAAAGACTGTTCACATTCTTCATTCCATCTCCATTTCTTGCCTTTCTTCAGGAGAGTGTACAGAGGTGCGGCTACTTCAGCTAAATTCTCTAGGAACCGATGTTGGTACTGCAGGAACCCCAAGAAGCGTTGTAGCATCTTTATACTGGTGGGCCGAGGATATTGAAGTATTGGCTTGATGGCTTCCGGGTGCTTCTTGATCCCTTTCGGTGTTACAAGATACCCTAGGAAACGCCTAACCATTCGACGAAAACTTGATTTCCTTAAATTCAGGTTGAGATTGGCTTCACGAATAGCTTGGAATAATATCCTGAGGTGTTTTAGATGTTCATCAAAGCTGTCGTCTGCAATTTGAAGGTCGTCTATATACCTGACAAATGATGAACCAAGTTGTTGGATCGGTAGCACGTGTTGCAATGCCAAAGCCAGAGCTGATGATCCATTAATATAACCGTAGGGCACGACGGTAAATTCCCAATTTTCACCTTCGAAATTGAAAGCGGTAAACTGTCTGGACTCGGGATGTAATGGTATCCCATGGTAACTTTGGACGAGATCAATTTGTGTTTGGTAGGGCTTATACTGAATCTTAGCAAATATATCTTCGATAGGCTCCGCTTTAATAGGTTTCAACGATACGTGCTTGTTCACTTCACGGAGGTCTAAGCACATTCTTATATTCTCCGTTCCCTTCTTTGGGACGACAAGGATCGGATTACAATGTATAGACCCACTGGGCTGAATTAACCCTGCTGCGAAAAGTTTCTGTATCTCTTGTCTAATCTGTGGGCGATACTTCAAAGGGATGGGATATTGCCGGCGTACAATTGCACCATCTGTTTTTACCTCCATCTTATACTGATAACCTCTGCAACGTCCTGGATGATCCTTAAATATATCACGATATTCGCTAAGTAAATTAAATAATCTTCCTTTTTGGTCTCCATCTAAGGCGTCTGCATTCCGAACCACTTCTTTCAGCTCTTCTTCATTGGGCATGTCATACAATGGCTGGCATGACTTGTCCTTCTTCTGATTATGACACAGATATACTTCTTCAGCGCTCTCTTCATCTGGTAATATAGGTATCATCTTGCATATACTATCATTTGTCAACGACTTCAATATTACAGTCTTATCTCGGAAATTTATAATGGCTCCTAACTTCTCCAGGGTATCTAATCCTAATAGCAAGTCCTGGCTCATCTTTTTAACAACAAACACTCGTATATTCATTTCAATATCTTCGATGTTTGCCAAGATTTCAATTTCTACCTTTACCCGAGTAATCTACTAAAGTGATATCCGATGCAGGAAATAACCGAGGATGACATACATCATAACTCACCTTTTGCCACGCTTCTTGAGTCATCAATGACACTTCACTTCCGGTATCCAAGAGAGAGACTAAGGTCACTCCGTTTACCTTAACCTTAATCTTTGAACTTGAGTGTACCACCTCTTCTACCAGTTCTTTATTATAATCATCTTCAACATCACTTCGTTCTTCGGGGTTACTCCTAGCATGTGAAAAGCACACTAGATATCTCTGCTGAGGGGCCCTAAGCCTTTCTGTGGACGTGGGTTGCGGGCCTACCAACCCACGGTCGATGCATTTCCCGGTTGGTTGCCGTTTTTTCCTCTGATGTGTTCTGTCTGATTTCATTGTGCATGATGGGTTAAATTACTATTGTCCTTCAACAGGCTATTAACCGCAGGTGGATCACTTTGTCTGAACCTTACTTCAAATTGGTTCCTGATCTCTTCGTTCATCCCTTCTTCGGATGCCGATCCGTCACTTTTGTATCTTCTCCGCTGAAATCGTTTCCCCTTGCGTTTGTTGCCCCGCGTCGATTTCTTCTGCTGTTGGTAGCCTCCTTCCTCGTCACTTTGTGCAGTCCGCTTGCTAGACTTGCTCTTCACAACTTGGTGCACACTAGGTTTAGGACTCGCTTTATGGTAACTCTTATCTTGACGGTTCTTCATCTCACAATTTCGTAAAGACTCTACACGCTCGATAGTAGACAAAAATTCGGGGAAAGACTGCGCCGGTTTAATCACAAACACCTCACGGTATTTCCATGGTAGTAACGCAGTGACGTCTGATAACAGATACGTTTCCGATAACGTAGGACACAATTCACGCAACTTCTGAAACTGTTCGATTGCAAACTGCTTCACAGACTGGTTCACCCTTGGGTCAAACTTAGTGTTCTTATAAGCTGCTAACTTGCTAGATATAACCTGAGTTGATTGAAACGTATCTAAAAGAGATATCTTGAATTCTTGGTAAGTCTTAAATGGCTTGGGTTGTAGTTTGAACCACGACTGTGCCGGTTCGTCAAGTACTAATGGGATGATACTTAGTAACTGGGCATGGGACATATTCATAACTTTAGCTTCTTCTTCAATCTTGCTTAAAAATGACGATACCAAGGGACCGTTAAATTCACCTGAGAAGCGTGAAAGATGTTTGATATCACTCATTCTCAATAGCGTTACACTTCCACTGGAAACCTTTGAACACGGTAGTTCCTCATGGTTAATATTTTCTACGACTTTTCCTGGATAGACTCTTTTCTTTTTATTGGGTGTACCATTAAATAGTCGGTCCTTGTTCCAATTGGGCATGTTTGGCGATTCGTCATTAGACCACACAGAAATACTCGGTCGTCCATCTTGGGTTATGGAATTTTCTTCTGATATATTATGGTGTGATGATTCCTGTCTTCGGTGTTTTCTATTTCTACAACATCGTGAAACTAACTCATCTTGATTCGAAGAACCCTCTGAGTCACTGTCTGGGCTTGGATCAACGATTTGGTTCATTGGTCCCTCTGTCACTTTCGATGTTTTACGTAGTTCAAATTGGTGACTAACCATATGGTCAAATTTCTGTTTCAAATTTTGGATTTGTAGTTCCTGATCACCTTGACGTTTCTGAATTTCCACCTGATTTACTTGCATCTCTTCCATGTCCTTCCTCATTGTCTGCTGCTGATCCTGCAGCTCGTTGCTAGTAGTCTTCAGTGTTTCCACTTCAATATACAATCGACTGACACCTTCTTGCACTGTTTGCATGATGTGAGTTACTTCGTTTAATCCGGAGCGTAAGCCTGCTATCTGCACTTCTGTAGTGTCGCGGCAATCAGATATCTCTTCACGGAGTGTCTGTAATTGGTTTTTCACCTCTTCTTGATTACTATTTAATTCAGACTGCACTAACATAATGTCGGTACTCAAATCCTGTTGTAATGACTGTAACTTCACTGCTGTGTCTTCTTGGAATGACTTGAACTGGTCACCAATTTCTTTACGAATGTTTTCATTACCTTGTTGTAGTGATTGCACCTTTACTGTTGTGTCTTGTTGAAATGAGTGTAACTGTTCGGCCATATCTTTCAGCAACACTTGAAGAATGTCCATGTTTTCTGTCGTTGTTTGGTTGTCTGCACTCGCCTCCATACTTACACTGTATATTTTACCACTTCTAAGCCTAATGTTGGCCTTAGTTACTTCGATGCACTGTTACACTAATACCGTTCAGATGTAAACACACTTATAGCACTAATTCACACGCGGATATGTGTGAGTTTTGAGTCGAACATAATCTTTATGTCGCCCTCGGTAGATGAAAGTTACAGCCCGTGAAGGTCACGTGCTACAACATGGATAAATCAACGTATGAATAGACTCAGCAGGTACACGCTGTTATACTCACCTTTTGCGCGTGATTAGCGTGTGATAATCTGTTATGGTAGTTCAGTGCAGAAACACCACTTACCTTGATATAAATTAATGACTGTATCTGTTGTAATAAACTATGTACATTCCTCTACACATTTGATTTATTGGAATTACGCAGTTAGCTTACACAAGTGCATGTGCCATGAACTACTTGCACACTGTTCCCACTGTCACAAAAGTTTTACTCACAATCTTTACACTACTATATATTTGACAGACCATATATCTGACACAATCTACGTTGTCTATATATACTTTTCACAATAACACAGTCTTCGTTATAGCCCGGAGAACTTAATACTTTCAGTTTGCCTTTTTGCACATCAGTCGGCCGAAAAACCTACCATTCCTCTCTTCTTCTTCTTCTTCTTCTTTCTACTCGGTTAGTTTTTATTCTCTTGTTACCGACTGAGTATTGTCCTCACCTACGGGTGTAAACGTACTGCGACATTGGAAAGAGAGGAATTAATCCCTCATACTAAATTTATGATTATTAATTAATTTAGTAATAATCACAGCAAATCTATGTGGCATCCTATAAGTTACAAAGTTGCTCACTAAGTGGAACGACATACGCTTGGATGTTTATAAAGGGATTGTCTTTTCTGTTATATGTACAATTTGCACATTTCATTGTTTATATTAATTATTTTATTGTATTATTTAATGGATATGATGGTCTGAAGCCAGCTGACAAGGGAAGTTTGGGAGAAGGACTCGCCTGCAGATAAATAAGCATGTGATTTGATGGACCAATTCATGCTGATTACAACAGGTAATATAACTGCTGTACGTTGAGAACTGTTCGAGATATTCAGCTTGGAAATTTATATGAGAAAATGAGTGGATGCACGTTTCAATGCGTTAAGTATTCTCACCCATGGCGAAGCCTGATGGTTTGAACTTGCTATTGCTTGATCACTGGGGTCCATTCACAGACAAATTGTCCATTACAAGTTGCATGACGGATGGCAAAGACCTAATGGTTGAGAAGATACCAAAGAATTGCACACGATTTGTGCAACCATTTGATGTGTTTTGATTCCGATCAATCAAAGATTATGGCAGGAGATTTGTACATAGTATGAAACTTCTTCATCTGGACGTTATAATGTACCAACAAAACAATCAAATAAAGTTCGTGTCCATACGAATCACTTCCGATCACCGCGATACATTGGATTGTTCCAGTCTGCGTTCTACAAGGCAGGTTACGAACAAATTATAGGCCTATAACTTTTGAATCACTTGTCGAATTTGCTTTTTGCTTTGGTTCTGCGAACTGTTCTCTTGACGGATGCAACACAATTGCACATATAAAATGTTCATGGTGCAAGGGAGTCTTTTGCCTGCGTCATTTCTTCATAAAACAGAAGAACAACAGTGATCAATTTTCATCTCTAACCTATGATTATTGTGAACAATGTAATGACTAATTGTATCTGACAAACCCGTTAGTTATTGCGAAACACTTTTTTTCTGTTACTTCCGATAGCTTTCAATTCGTATGTCAATATTCGTTACTAATTATATTGTGCTTAACGCGTATATCCTCATTTTCTCATATAAACTTCCAAGTTAAATATCTCGAACCGTTCTCAACAGGACAGGAATTTTATTAGCTTGTTATAATCAGCATGAATTGGGACTTCAAATGGCATGCTTAGTTTCTTTGCAGGCGAGTGCTTTCTTCTGCACTTCCCTTGTGAGGTACAGCCAGCAGTGCTTTTTTGATGGAACTTTCAAGAGCTGCTCGAAACAATTTGCACAGCTGCACACAGTTCATGCTGACATAGGGAGTTCAAGTGAGAATACATAAATCGTACCAATTTTGTACGCACCGCTCCCTGACAAAACTGAAAGTACACTCATGTCCAAAATTATTGTCGCATATCTATAACTGTCTTCTTGTAAGAATATAATTTGATAATTTTGCAGAGTACTTTTAATACTTATATTATGTGTATAATCAGGATATTTATATTTGTGGTAATTTCATAAGAAAAGGATTATAAATATGAAAACCATAATGAGTAAAATAAAATGTAACTAAATGGACAAGAAAATTTTATTTTCGTTTTATTGTTCTTATTTACTGCTCTTTTGACATGAAATTTACCACATACTTGTCTTTGCCGATTATACACATACTAACATTATAAGAAGTACCGGGCGAATTCGTTATCAAATTATATTACTAGAACAACATATTTATAATCATGTCACAATAATTTTGGACATGAGTGTACATACAGAGACCTGTTTACCCTGGTTAGGTGTTGGTCTGAACAACACGTTCCTAATGATCATCTAGTTTGTTTCATGCTTCTTGGCGTCCGGTAATGTTACGTCTAGCAACTTTTTCTCAGGCTCGTGGCAGTCAGCACGCCATCGTGGCAGTCAGCACCTTGATATTGGCAATCAGTGCCAGTCGTGGCAATCAGCACCAATAATTGGCTGTGGCAGTCAGCACCCGTGGCAGTTAGCACGCCACCTATTCAAATGCCTGTCAGTCCTAATTGGCCTAGAGCCTAGAGAATGGGAGAAAGAGGCAGGATACGATCTCATTAAAGAAGCGTCTCCTGAGGGGGCAAGGGAAATTTAAAATACTCCATTTTTTAATGAAAAACACGGTTTTGCCTTCTTGTCCGCAGACAACACTGCACACCAAATGCTCTATAAGACGTTCTCTCAATAGCCCTGTTAGATCCAACCTGTATTGTGTGTAAACCGTGCATTTTCACGGGGGAACAGCGGAGCAAAAGCCCTGTTTTTTGTTATATTTCTGGTTTCTCGTGCTTACTTCGCTAAGACTAAGCACTGTAAGCCAATCTCCAATTATCCTATAGCAGTGTTAATTTCAGATCATTTCCTCCGGAGGCACCACGCACAGGGGGGAAAGCGACTAAAAATTGCGTGCTCCACAGAAATTTCTGCGAAGATCTCAAGCACCCGAGGGTGAATTTCGTAGCTCTTGGGAGAATCCCCCCCCCAGAATCACCCCTGAAATCATCACTGTCCTAGGGAGTTGAAACAAGAAGCAGGATACGCAATAAAGAACAAACTTTCAAAGCATGTAAAGTTTAGGCTCGTTGCTCTAAGCGCCTTCTTAGGACGAGGATATGGGAATTGAAAAATGCACGTTTTCTTTTATTTATTTATTTATTTGTTTATTGAAAAACATGTTTGCCCTTTTTTGTCCCCAGACAATCATGCAGACGACACACACCAATTGTCTTATACAAAAATGTTGCCATGATAGCTCCTATAAGACCCATTTGGAACGGTGTCCATACTGTGCATTGTTATATGGGGACAAGGGATCAAAGCCCTGTTTTCTTTGACTTTTTCGTTTTCCGCGCTTACCCCGCTAAGACTACGCACTGTCAGTTAGTCTCGATTTATCCTAAAGAGTTGAAACAAGAAGCAGGATACGCAGAAAAGAACATACTTTCAGAATGATGACGTCCTATGGGTGGACCTACAGCTTAACGTAGGATCCGAACCACTTGTGTTTTCATCGGGAATCAAACAAGGGACTCCTTGATTATAAGGGATGAGCCTTAACTATTCATCCACGACACACACATACATACATAAAACACACACACACACACACACACACACATATATATATATATATATATATATATATATATATATATATATATATGCAGAAAACACTGGATAGATTTCCATATCACCCGAGGGGTACTATCCATGATGCGTTACCTTTTTATTTTTACAATGGAAGGTTCCCCTGTATGATATGAAACCATTGATTTGCAGTTTCTGTATGGAGATTAAGCTACTGAGACTATTCACTAATGACATCCATGCACTTATTTACAATATTTACATTAGAATACGAGTAATATTTTGTAAACAGTAGGTTATTGCAAATGTTTACTGTGATGAATTACATATGAGTAGTACAGGGGAAGAATGATGAATATCACATTTTTAGTAAGGTTTGGTTAGGTCAGAGGCGGATCCAGGGGGAGATCGGGGCGATTGCCCCCCCCCCAGAAGAGGAAGTTTTCTTATTTTTTATATATAAATAAAACCCATCCCAAAGTTTGGAGCCCTTAAAAGTAGCAGTATGACAACCCACCGCCCCCCCCCCCAGAAGTCGGTCCTGGATCCGCCCCTGGGTTATGTTTAGATTTTTTTTCCTGTACCAAGATATATAACATGGGTGGTAACAATAAGTTGTAATCCACTCATGGATGTACCCATGAGTGAACTACAACCTGCGTTCACCATCCATTTTATATATTTTGGTGCAGAAAAAACATTTTCTGAAATAACCAAACCTGACTGAAAATGTGGCTTTCATCGTTCTTCCCATGTACTACTCATATTTGAGTGATATATGAATTTGTATATTTACACAAAGTGACAGTTTCTCACAAATAAACTTGTGCTTAAGAATGCGTTACACTGCCCAGTACATACTTACAATATGCTTTATATTTGTGGCCACTAAATAGTTTTATTGTTACTGACACCGAGGTTCACATCACTACTTCCTTTGTACCTTTTTTGTGGATTGTCATCTGCCTTCGTGAATGGCCTCTTTGGTTACCTGATTGGAAGCCCACGAAACACACGAGAATCAGCGAGCTCTGGTAGTATACATTTCATATAAAACCATCGCAGTTTTGGCACAAGGTCATTGAGGAAGTCTTCATTACGTTCTATTGTTATAATGGCATAATTTTCATTCTGATTACTAGGTATCTCACTTGCTACAAGGATGAACACGAAAAGATCACACTTCTTCATTCCAGCACAAAGCATTTGCTGTTGACTTTGGTAGTAGTACGTGTGGTTTTTTGGGAGAAAAAAATTTTCATTCTTGCGTAGCCAGAAGGATTTTATTTTTTCGCAAGCTTCAGCGATACTTTCGCAAAATCGTGCACTGTAAGGGCACTTTATTTCCAAGAGATATGGTTCTCCTTCATCTGGATAAACGACACCATCAGGACTTGCCCCTAGGAAGGGGTTTTGTTTATCTATGAATAGACCACAAGGAATAACAGAGACTCCTAGAACCTGTTCATATTTTCTTCGTGCTATAGCCTCGTGTGCTTTCCCCCAATTTGTCGCAACAGTGTTATATTCCTTAGGATACACCAGGTCCTTCGCTATCTTTGCACAACTAGTGTTTTGTTTTCTGCAAGCAATCCTTTTTGCATTTGATGTAGTAATCCGGATTTTTCTTTCCTTAAACCAAGTCTCAGTTAGGCTTTGATCACGTGTTTGTTCCTCAATTATCTTGATTCTTTCACTACTGACTGCCACGTTCCGTTCATAATAGTCCTTACAGGGCCGGATCTGACACGCCGAGTTCTTTTATACAGCCCGCGAAATTGTCCATTATTAAATTATCCGATAATTATTTCTTGTGAAAATGTCATATATTACCTTTTACAGCCCGTGACGACAGTAAGATTTCTGTGATTCGGCCAATCTCTGTTCCTACTTGCAAATGCGTGATTTATAGCATTTACGCTATTAGTAAGCGCTACTGAGGTCAATAAGAGTTGAATTATATTTTTTGCGAGGGGCGCATTGTTATAGCATGTTTTCTAACGCACAAAGGGATGTTCTGAATGGGGGCAGCTATGTGTATGTTTAGCCAATGGAGCCATTTGTATCTTCGTGGCTTTGCACTCTAACTACAAATAATAATAATAATAATAATAATAATAATAATATAACTTTTGCCTCCTGAAAATAACCAGATGGTAAAGTTATGGTTGATACATTTTTGGAATTCGAAGGCATTTTAGAATGCTTGTCTATCATCTGGCTATCAGAAATAATTGATCACCATTTTCTCTACATATCTATAATTTTCATACAGGGTAGAAACACCTCCTCGGAAGAGAGAGAGAGAAAAAAAAGAGAGAAAGTGGCCGAACTTGGGCTATTGAACGTGAGGACAGGATGTTTACATCTGCATTGACACCTGCTGTGAAAACGGTCCCTTCATATCTCTCGGGACGAAAAAAAAAAGGAAAGGGTGGGCGCGGATGCCTTACCCTCGTCAAACTTCTTGACAGGTGGACTTTAATACATATATTAAAATACTAATTTTTAATTGGCGTATCAGATATGGTTGTGATTAAAACTATTAGAGTCGTTTCTTCTCAAGGAATAAAACAAAAAAAAAGTTGATCTTTCTACCATAATTGGTTCCAAAGTTAGACATATTATAATTTGTATAAAAAGAAACTAATTTATTTATTTTTTAATAATTTATTTCTGCTAAACTAGCAGACAAATATACAATTTAAGTATTTCAACTTGTTCATAAACTTCTGTAGAATGCTGCAAATTTTTCTTTCCCATTAGAGATACCTAGTTCCTTAGAAACTGAGGAAATTCGGTAGCCATGTTCTCCCCATAAGGTCCAATATAAACATTTTTGTGCCGAGAAAAGGTAGATCATCCCGTTAAGGCTGTATCAAAGAATATAAAATAGTTCAATAACCTTCGAAATTTGATTATTTGGCCATGTTTATACCCATAAGAGGCAACAAGATACACACCAAAATTTACAATGGATCAGAGAGAACGTTTACCGAATTTAGTTATTTATTAACCCTTTATTGTACGAATTGATTTTGGTCGTGTTGAAATTATTTTTCTTCTTTCTTTGTTTATGAATTATGTAGATAAACGTAAATAGTATCCAATAATATGATTTTTTCGTTTTTACTTCTGGGCTATCAAGTTACACGATAGATGTCATGGTTGTATTACACTAAAGAAAACAGAGTTTAGTGTCGATATCAGCAGAAACCATGTAGTGTGGAAAATTGTGAAACATTTTTTTTAATGTTAAGAGAACAAAAAAAACAAGTTTTGTGTAAAAATTTACAAGTAACAAATGTACACTTTTTGTGCTTTTTCTATATTTTTTGACGCTCTCTGACATTCTCTGTCCGACCTATGCTACTAGGCGAAAACTGTAGTAGAAAGCTTAACTCCATTGGTGCCATATGGCATCAGCGTGCGCTATTCGCTAATATACACATTTTAAGAATATCATTATTATTGTTTTTGTTATTGATTCACTATGATGCCAATTGGCATCAAAATGCCTTATGGGTTAATTCCAGCCCCACTAAGGAACCCCTAGTTCGAATTTTGACAAAAACGCTTCGCCTTGGTCTGGGTAGTGATGGGCAGTGGGAATATTCCCGGTGGGAAGGAAAATAAAAAATGGGAATATTCCCGGGTTTCTTCCCTGGTATATAAATTCCCGGGAAGGAATTTATTTCCATTTCCTTATTTTATCTTCCAAATTATAAGAACCGTATGACTAATTACTTTATTTTCATTTATTATCATTTACTTCTAAGCTTTAAATAATTTGGAGGTTAAAAAAATAAAATTCCTTGGCTGTACTTTATATAACTAATCATATGATTAATTAGTTCCATTTCCATTTGCACTAAAAAGTAGCAAAGTACTCATTTGATGAAAAGGAACGAGTTTGTAAAGTAATGCAGAAATCATGTAGAAGTAGAGATGAAGTACAATTAATACATCTCGAATCATCGTTAGTAATAGACGTCGGGTGTCTCCTGTTTCTGACTCGAATTTCTGAAAGAGGTACTCGGTCTTCTCTTACATGTGAATTAACGCATGAAATTTCGAGAAATAAGTAGGAAGGAAGGTCGTGTGTGTCAATGTTACGGCTATATTATAAAGATAAAACAGTATCTTGCAAATATGGTGAACATAAATATGTATGCGCAAATGTTGATAAATTGGTGGGACATGTATTTTTTGGCAGTTACCCAATGTAATTTGTTCATAACATTTAAAAATGTAATATGTTTATAATATCAATAGTAGAGTGAAGTTTTGAAAATCCACTTTTTATAAATTTAACTTTTTAGCGGTGTAAAAATATTTGGACTTACTATACCATTTTTCCACATATTTACTTTCATAGAACATATTGTAAGTAAATATGCATTTATGTATACTCTCTAAATATAAAAAAATATTAATAAAGTAACATAGTACCGTTCAGAATATACATTTTAAATAATCCTCTGGGGACAACTGTAATAATATACTGGGATAAAAAACGAATTATATACCTCTAAAGTCGCAATCACACATAATTGTTTGTATACTTCCGCAAAACATACAAACACCAAATTTGGCATACTTGTTCGTTATGTGATACGAGTAATGGGAAAATTCCGATATCATGAAAAAGGCGACATTTTCCATGTAAATGAAGTGTCGAAATTTTTCGTCGTTTCGAAATGCTGGTTTTTAAAGTAGTGCCGCACATCATAGAAACGTCATATTTTGTCAGGGAGTGAAGATAAGAACATAGTTTACGTTAGAAAAAAAGAGCATTAAATTCGTATTGGTTTTGTGGCGCAAACCAAAAAAATGTGAAATTTGGAATGGCTGTGTCTGGGACGTTGAAATTTCGAGGTGATGTTTATTCTGATGCGTAGTTTGCGAATCTGTGCTTAAACTAAAAAAAATAGTCATCTTCGGTGTAAGAAAGTGCTAGGAATGTTATAAGGGTGCACCTAATTCTGGACAACTTCTAGATATGGTGGAATCACGAAATTGCATTCAAGTGTGTAGATTACAGTAAGTAAGGGAAAAAATCGGACATGTTCCAAAAGTCGTCATCTTAGATTCAAGATGGCGGTTCAAAAGTTTGTAACCATGAAAATTGTAAGTTGTTCTCACGGTAGGACAGTCATGTTTTGCTATACTCTTAACGATGAAGTGCAGTTTCAATGAAGAAACAAATTATTGGAGAAGTCGCCATCTTGAAAGCAAAGTTGCCATGTTGTTGAATTGGCTTGATTTGCCTTGTTATTAGCTACGTTAAGCATAATAGAATAAACATAAATCAACGTACGAGCTTGGTTCAGGGATAACGTGTGGGTTTTGTAAGTAGCAGGTTTGGGTTCTATTCCCGACTAAACGGTTTTTTGTTTTGTATTTTTTCTTATCTCCATTTCTTTGTATTAGCAAAATACTTTGTGTTCGTATTGCGGGAACAAAATATTTTCATTATTACATACGTAGAGGGAAAAGATATATTTATACGGCAACTTTTGAGATGGTCCCAAAACGAGGCAGTGTGTTCGTGTGAAGTTTCGAGACGATACTAAAGTATTTAAAATCAAACATATGTAGCTTTGGAAATGAAGCATCAGCAGTGTCTCTTTCGGAAGCAATGTTCCGGGAAGGGGGAATTATTAGCCCGGGGGCACTGCTGATAATATTCTATTTGTTATTGTATTATAAAGGTATTATTTTGATTTCCTCCAGGGGAGCTCTAAGGAGGCAGTGTCTCCCGAAAAGAGTCTGAAAGAAACCTTGGGCATCATATTCACGATATAGTGTCAATACAAGACAAAAATACATTTTGTCTCACGACAACAGTGTCTGCTTAAATCCGGAAATGATTGCAAAATATCTCTCTCTGCTTTTATGTCCCTCGTTAAGATACATGCGTATACCAAGTTTGAAGTGAATACCATAACTGGAAAGTATAAAATATTAATTTTAAGGAAATACACACACACACACAAATGGGCAACTCCTGAAAATTGCCTCGTCGGCAGCGTAGAGAGTTGTAATATATAAGATACGTGGAAAAGTGCCCCTTTCGATTTAATAGTTTGTGTGGGGGGAACGGTTGGAATGAAATGCCGTGTATAATAGACTCAACCTTATTGACACTCAATATATATTAACGAAATATAAGTTTAAAGAAAGAAAATTGACGGGGATGGAACACAGGTCTCGCTCGCAGTAGTCTGGCATGCTTCCAATGGACTACTGAACTGCTTAAAATTTTACTTATTCAAGTTTCTACTTAGTACTCACATGGTACATAAGGGGTCAGCATCTATGGAATTACACCTCTAAAATCGGAGTACTGATGGCATTATGTATGCGCTTTCTTACAGCATATTATTATATAATTCATGTTTTGTTAGCTGATAGTAATAAGAAATATGATTTTGAGTTATTGAGAAATGATTATCTACTAAACTGTAGTCTTCGATGAAAACATAAAAATAAATATGTCGGAAGACTGCAAATATTTTCCCACTTTTATATAACATATATGAAGTACCTTTGCTGCAGGTAATATGTTTTACAATTATCCCCAACTATTCCATTATAATACATTGTAATATATTACACGGCAAAACGTAGTGTTTACGAAAATGCTATATATAAATGTTTAAAAATCTTGCAACAAAATTTATATTTTTAAACCATGAGTATTTATGGTAAATGTAAGGTTTATCAAGTAGGAGATTGCAAGGCATTCTCCGCTATTAGGTGGCAGAAAATAAGTACTGTTGTTGTCTCTAATACGTATAGATGTGCGCAAGGCGCGCATAATAAGCCATTTACATGATTGTCAGTGTACACTTAGGAATATAATTCTTTTTAATAAATTGTACTCTCATGCGCAATAAAAATTGCGCGTATACTGTAACTCACGATTTTTCGCATTTATTCCATTTTCCTTACGTTTGTAGGTAAAATTCAGTTATTAGTATGTGGATATAATAGAAAGCAATCCATCTAAGCAGATATTTCAAAAAAATATAATAAAATAATAAAAATATAAGCAAAAAACAAAATTATGCTCGGTTTTGTGTATACTGGCAATCATGATTTCTAGGGATTTTTCAGTAGCAAAGCACGATACGGAGGGAAATTGACAATAGGCAGTGAACGAGCTGACGTAAGAAACTGGAAAGTCAAGTAAAATATTGAATTTATTGGTTTAAACCTAGTGTCTAGATGGTTTGCCAAATACAAATTAGCTCCTGTAACTGTTGTCGTACGAAAATATAGAATTAAACAGAAAAACTCTTATCTTAAGATTCGAAGCGATACGCACGATGGTTGTGAGCATTATTTGTTAAGGAAAAGAAAGCAAACAAAACATGGTCTACGTGGTTAGGTGGATAGAGTTGCAGACAAGTAGTAATTTTATTATTTTGACACGAGATCGAATCTCATCTCATTCCATATATATTTTTTTCTTATAAAATATTATAGGAAGTGTATAATTTTGATGTTAATAAGAACCGAAACAATAAAATAAAGAAATAACTTATTGATAGTATCCTTTAATCGACGTATTTATTCAGTATTAGAATACGTGTAATATTGGGGACAGTTGTTGTTTTCAGTTTATGGTCTTGTATGTTCATTTTCCTTGCCCGTTCTTGAACAGCAGACAACTCACTTCGGATTTGTGTGTCAGGAACTGGAAAAAGAACATACGCGACCTTGACAGTCTTTTCAGTCTTACCCTTGTTACATCGACATGACGTTACATCAAATGTTAGAATAGCTTGTTTTCATGAAAAAAAGGAAGAAAGGAAAAAGCTGATGTCAAATTATCGTTTGTGTGTGTATATGTGTGGGTGCTTGTGTTCTTTTTTCGTTTTTAGAGTATTGACTTTTTCCCTCTCTTTTTTTTTCATATCCACAAGTGCAAGAAATGCAATCATCAGTCTATGCTTTCGTTGAACGAAACTAAATTATACAGATCTATGTATGCGAAACACGAATATTTTCAAAAGATAGCATGAATATGAACGATAATCATACCATATTTCTACATTATATAGTAGCGTGAAAAACTGATATTAAAATGATATAACAAACAGGCATAAGCTTTTTTTTTGCTATCACGGCAACACATTAAACGTAACTCATTAAATTTTGGGGATTACAAATTATCACCTTACTATTTCGTCTCTTAAAAATATTTTTTATTATGTTATTTTGTGTTATGTGAAATGAAATGACGAGATCTGTTAACAGATTTATTAGACAGATAATATACAAAGTCACATTTGCTTCTTCGCTATTACAGGCACAGTTATGGAGGATACTTAATTAGTTATATATGTGCCATTAGCATTAGCAGATATCTTTTTAAAACAAACACATTAATGAATGGGAGCCAACTGAGATTTGCACTCTCAAAAACAAATGTACTAGTCAATCACGATAATTACATAAATTATAAATTTGAATACTCAGTAGTATAAGTGAAGCCTGTTGTTGGAAGACCTACCAACAATCTGGCATAGCTAATGTTGTCATAACAATAAGCAGTTAGGAGAGAAAGGACAACTTACTGACCAGGAGAGTGTGCTGCCATTCTTGAAAAACCTCGAAGAACCTATTCAAGATCTTGGTAACTCGAATCTTCAAATCCTAACTTGTTGTTAAAAGTGAGTCCTTTTATATGATTGTGGCAGAACACTTTCCCTTTCACCAGAAGTTGTTTACAATGTTTTGTACGTCTGATGAAATACCTTTTCTCTAAAGAGTGCTGCTATTGCCTTTATATTAAAATGAATTTTTAAAAGTTTTAATTATACTCAATATCATTATTAAATTTATATTAAACAACACACAGCCCTACTTGCTTGAAGCTAGTTCTTAGTTATAGTCTTAAGGACATGACTCTAAAAAGAACAGCTTTTACATTTATTTTAATTATACTCAAATTTATTATTAAATTTATATTAAACAACACATTACGTTTCGTCGTATTCCTATTCGTTTTCACGTTCGAGCGACGAAAGAAGAAATTGTAATGATAGTGATAAAAATCGAACTCGAGATTTCAATGGATTCAACAACTCAGGGGCGGATCCAGCGGGGAGCGATCGGGGCAAATGCCCCGCCCAGAAGAGGAAAATTTCTTATTTTATATATATAAATAAAACCCATCTCAAAGTTTGGAGCCCTTAAAAGTAGCAGTATGACAACCCACCGCCCCCCAGAAGTCGGTCCTGGATCCGCCCCTGCAACAACCCCACATATCGAAAAAGTGATTTTGATGTCTGTCCATCTGTTCGTCTGCCGGTTCGTCACGCTTTTACATGCATTCAAATAGGGGCCATACTGTTCGACACATCTGGATCGAATTCTAGACATGAAGTTTTTATAACACTTTATCGTTTCGAATTCTATATCCTCCGACACCTAAAAATAAGGGTAGTTTACTTAAGGATGAAAATTTAAAATAATTAAATTGTCTCAAAAACAGCTGTAAAGATTTTACTTTTTTTTTTTTTTTTTTTTTTACAAATATATATTTTATTAATAATCCTTCACCGTAGTATGAATCATTGCTCTAAAAAATACGTAAGGTGTAATTTACTGTATGGGATGCGTTTTTTCGAACAATTTTCTCAATCACATTTCATAAATGATTGTATCATTAATAACCTAACAATATGACACAACTCGTTCGTCCTCTAAACTTCAGAAGGGGTAGTTTACTCTTCTCCGATTATTTTCCCATTAACGCCTGATGCAATTTTGTTCATATTTCATAAATAAATGTTACATAAATAACCTAACGATATGGTATAACTCCATCATCCTAAAAAGCTAGAAATGGTATATTACCCTTCGGAGCAAGTTTTACCTTACGATTTTGTCGAGAACGACTCAGGAAAATTTGTTCGTATTTCATAAATAAAATAACTCGTTTGTCCTGAAAAGATATACAAGGGATATTTTATTCTTGGGAAAAACTTTTTTGACGATTTTCTCAGAAAGTACTCAGACGCTTTTGCTCATAGTTCACAATTATTTCCTTAATAATTCTAATATATGGCATTAGTTATTTCTAACAGAAATATGACTAATGGGTACTTTACTTTTGGACGTAAGTTGCTTCAAACAAAGTTTTCCAAAACCCATTATTTTATTCGCATTTCCCAAATAAATGTTTTAGTAATAGCTGCAGCCTACCACGAGTCAGTTTAAGAAATTAACTAGACTCGCCCATTTTAATCCGATTTTCCGCTAAACAGCAGAAGCCCAAAAATTAGGATTAGAGCAACAAATTAGCCCATAATTCTGGCGTTTGAATTTTTTCGATCGGACCATTCTAACCGTAACCGTATGGAAGGTTCTAGCTTGATATCAAGCTAGACTCGCCCATTTTGAATCCGACTTCCCGCTAAACAGTAGGAGCCCAAAAATTGGGATTAGAGCAACTAATTAGCTCACAAATAACCCATAGTTCTGGCGTTTGAATGTTTTCGATTCGAACATTGTAAAAATATGGGGGGGGGGTTCTAGCTTGATATCAACCTAGACTCGCCCATTTGGAATCCGATTTCCCGCTAAACAGTAGGAGCCCAAAAATTGAGATTAGAGCAACTAATTAGCCCATAAATAGCCCATAATTTTGGCGTTTGAATTTTTTCGATCGGACCATTGTAACCATATGGGGGTACTAGCTTGATATCAAGCTAGACTCGCCCACTTTGAATCCGATTTCCCGCTAAACAGTAGGAGCCCAAAAATTGGGATTAGAGCATCTAATTAGCCCATAAATAGCCCATATGTTCCGGTCGTTTTGGTGTTGATGGTTGGTCTAACTTGACACGCGTATTTAAATGTTATACCTAATCACAAATTTTCTAACAAAATCGAAACTTCTTTTTAAATGTGCCTTGTTGTGGCCAAATAGTTCAAGTGCATTGGTTCTGGATTTGATTCCCGGTGAGAGCTAGTGTATTTTTTATCCAACGTTAAGGTATAGGTAATAGATAGGTGCAAAGAAAAAAGTGTTTAAACAAGCCTAACCAAGCTAATGAATAATACAAAGAAATAATATAATATATATTATAATATAATATAATATAAAGAAATAATATAATAATAATAATAATGAGAAGAAGAAGAAACAGTTATTTATATAATTTATTTATTTAAGCATGTAAGTGCAATGGACTTAAGCTATTTCTCTCTCTCTCTCTTTGAAGGCAACAACCTTTAGGGTGCCAAGACGTAGAAAAGGACTTGTGGCACTCACGACTATAGGCTGGTGTGTGGTTGGCACATCGGGTTCCTTTGTTATTAGTCCCAGCTTTGAAGACCAGATGCAGTTATTCCCGGTAGAAAATACAAGAAAATATACCTTTCTAATACTATAAAAGTAAATAATTACACTCATTTTCTCAATGTGATACTTGTTTGTTTAACTGTATACAGATAGCTGATCCGTGGAAGAATCGTTGATAATAGTAAATAAAATAAACTCTACAAATATTATTGTAAATAATAGGTAAAAATTTGCGTCACACTGTTCGTTTTGCTGGGCACGCCAGTGTGCCGCGTTATCCGGTTGTAGCACACTGGAATATAGGGTATGGCTTTCTAATTTTTCCCAACTATTTTGACTGCTTCAATTGAAATGAATATATAATGATAAGAGAGTGAATTTAGTCTTCTTACCCTTCGACTTAGAAATAAGGTCCGCTAGAATTATATATATAAAAAACAATAATACCCAGAATTTTATAGAGTAGTTTGTTTTATTCGAAATGACATACTACCTGCAACTGTTTGGTTGGAATTATTTGAAATCAAATCTTTAAGTTTTGCGACCCACGGTTATACCGGCTAGGCTAAAGGAGACGGTGATGATGAGAAATGAATGAAATGAAGAAAGTGGGAGAAAACGGGAGAACTCCGAGAAAATCCATTCACATGGTGTTAGTTCACCACAAAATTCCATTGGTCCGAGCTGGGGTCGAACCAAGGATCCCATGCACCAAAGGTGAACGCTTTATCACTGAGCCACCGCGGCCCCTCTGAAATTATTTATAGGAGAGATGAAAACTTGATATCGAACATATTTGTTAAAAAATACCAACTTTTTGTGAAGTATTGCTTAATATTCAGGAAAACCTGTCAATAAAATAATAATAATAATAATAATAATAATAATAATAATAATAATAATAATAATAATAATCTTAAATTAGAGACTCTCTGGACCTAGTGCATTGGCACAATTCCACGAATTAAAAAGAATTTGTTTACTTCTCCAAGGACTTAATCCCTGTTGCTTTCAATATACGAAGATACGAAGAAATTTAACTTTGAAATCATAATATAGTAATAGAATGCAATTTTCTTTGTGATTGTACATAAATTCCCGGAAAAATTCCCAGATTGGGAATCTTCCCGGGAATATTCCCAGGAAATATTCCCGGGAGTACCCATCACTAGGTCTGGGGCCTGAACCAAGGTATCCATGACCAAAATTTGGTAACTTTCGATCAACTTGTCTGATCCCCAGGTCGGTACCGGAAAACGCCTCCCGCTGAAACCCTCCTGGTTCGAAATTTGAAAAAAGCACTTAGTCTTGATTTGGGGCCTGGACCAAGGTACCCGTGACCAAATTTTGGTAACTCTCGGTTAATTTATCTGGTCCTCAGGCCTCGCACAGACAAACACTAAAACAGAATCTTTTTTTTATCCATAATTGAGGAGTTTGTTGCAAGAAGAGCGTAAATCTGAAACATGCAGTTGGAGAAAAACGATGTTGAGAATTTAAGTACTGTTTTTCATACGTAAAACAATGTGATATGCAGCGTAATCTTCTGTGAGGGTGTTCGATTCTTGTTTGTACTCCTTAGTAAATTTGCACATGCTTTTTTTCTGAGGAGGGGTTTGAGTTTTGCTTAGTAAATTTGTTTTATAACCTGTAGCATCATTGTGCATCATAGAGAGCACAAAAGAGCCATAGAACAAGAATTTAATCTCACGTTTTGATAAACTCAAAAGGAACTTAGATTTTCACATAAGAAGAGCTGAAAATAAAACAAAGTAGAGCAGCTATGGTGTGATGGAATAACTATTCGTTTTGAATGAGAGATTAACTATTTGGATTGATCCCTGTCTTTTACGGTTCGATCACTGTCTTTTAAGGATCGCATCTTGTAGATTCTCCTTGTTAAAAGTTGAATGAGAACTTGAAAATTTTAAAAATCTTGTAATATGGAAATTGTTAAAAATTGAGAAAAGAATAACTATTTGGATCGATTTTTGAAGAGCAACATAGTTGAGAAAAGAACACAGAAATTTAAATGAAAACTCCAACTAAGTTGATGGGAAACTCATTATTTAGTGTATCATATTAACCTATGTTTATATTCAATGACAAAACATCTCGTAATATATTAAAGGATAAGAGGGGATTTGACATATTTTTGTAAATTCTCCGTCTGAAAAGACATCGCGAATTTTGTGAGATTAATTGGAGGGAATAAACTTTGTTCATGCCGACATATTTTTTTTAACGTCTCGTAATATTTATTCTTGATTGGTTCATTTGCTTAGCAAATTCAGAACACTGTGTGTGATTATGTTAAAAGCTCCTTCGTTAAAAGTTATGTTAAAAGTTAATTTTGTGTCATACTCGATGAAGGAGGTGCTGACTTTTGTGGTCTTCTTCGCACGGACTCTGAACTCTAACTAACACATTTGACCTCATCACAGTGCAAGCGTGTAACGTCACCAAAGGAAGAAGAGGGAGAAATCAATTTGCATAGGAATCGGGACTTTCTTGACATTTTTTCCGGGTGACAATGATCTCGGGAGGATGTTTACTCAGTTATGGTTTCCTCGTTGTTATATTATCGTAACTGTTTTCACATTATTTGGAAAAATGGTATTGACCTGCTTGCCTATGATCACTTTCTAGAAGGAATATTGACCGCACTCTTGGTCTCGGGGTGTGAAATTACATGAACTTTTAACATTATCTTAACTGTTTCGAAAAATTTTAACAGCAATTGTGATTAGAATGACATGTAAAAGAGTTATCAAATCACTTTTTCAGATCACATTGATTGAAAAACATGTAGAAAGACATGCAGTGAAAATATTGGGGAGGTTAATGGCATGAAGTGGATACACTCCCTCTTCGCTTTTTATGCGTCAGTGAAACAGAAATTAGGGATTTTATTCAATGATGAAATAAATGTTTCTTATGTACCTTCCCTCCCTTCTAATATAAATGATTGCACTTACCTTTCCCTACTTTATTCTATTGCTGTAGTAGCTTGTGTTTATACGCACAGTGTGAACTTAACGATTTTTTTGGTTTTGGTTTTTACGGTGAACTTATGATTTTTAAATTTGATTTTTGAGTTGACCACCATGGGCTCTCGTCAGGAGTCGAACACGTGCCTCTCACACAGGAATATTTGAATAAGTATTTAGTTTGTTTTGAGTTTTTACATCTAAGCTACATGAAACGTTGATCTACAGCTTAATGTGGGCTTTCGCCAAGAATCGAACACGTTCTTCTCACGCAAGAATATTTGAATAAATATTTAGGTGGTTTTGAATTTCTACAGGAAGGCTAGATGAAACGGGACCTACAGCTTAATGTGGGCTCCAGTCTGGAATGGAACACAGGTCTTACACGAAGGAACATTTGTTTATTTACTGTGTTTTGACGGGGTCCTGCTAGGAATGGAATGCGGGTCTCCCACGGAGGAACATTTGAATATTTACTGGGTTTTTGAGTTTTAGCAGCGAGGCTACATTAAACGTGGACACTCGCCTGGAATTGAATAGGAGTCTCCCACGCCAAAAGTTCAGTAATAAGTGTAGTATGTGTAGCAATTTAGAGGTTGAAAGCGCCGAAAGAAAAAAAATGTTGCTCATACAAATTAAGTGGCGGCGGAATGAGAAATGCATGGAAATAATTTGGATATACACTATCTAGATTTAGTCCTCTATTTATTATAACTAATAACGAAATAATATACGTATAACAACAACAAGTAAGCAATATAATGAAAAATGTTCTTTGGCTATGTTTCAGTTTTTTTGCATTGGATACGTTAATTTCAATTTCAAATTTCCCATACACAAAATATAGAAAATGTTTTTCGTATTAAGTTCAATTCAATGATTAATTTCACTTTCAAAAGTTCCTTTAAAGCAGTTCAATTGACAACCATTAAAGCTTATTGAAGCTAACCGATTAGCACATGTTCGCACTAGTTTCACATGAAACTTCTTAAGTATCAAAATTACCTTTCTTGAGTTATAAGCACAAAGAAACATACGTAAATACATAAGACATATATATACTAAGCATATTAAACATATTTGATATTAGTTATAGACATGAGGACCAAAGAAAAATTAATTTATATAGATATAACATGGCACAAAATAAAGTTAAGAATAATATGAAAATTTTCCTCTCCTAATTTCTAATTGCCAAATGCATCGCCTGAAAAATAGTTTTCTTATTAACTAGCAAACCTGCTATCCAATGTAACATAATTTTAGAGTATTTTCAAAGCCGAAAACAATATGAATTTAACATATTTAGGAGAGCCTACTTCTCCACCACTGTCAGTTGTCGAATCAAGAGCCGTAATGGCGATCCTCCCTTCCACCTCTAAGAGGAAGGTTTGTACTTCGGAGAATCGCCACTAGAGGCGCTTGTATTAAATGCGTAATTGTCCTCATTCTATAACCTACCAAATTTTCTCTATTATTTACAATATTTTCATTTATGTGTCGATTACGTTACATAAAAATTCCCTGTCCCCGCTAAAATATATATGTATAAATACATATATATTTTGGACTACAGAAGTTAATCGGCACATAAAGGATAATAGACTATGACCATTGCAAAAGGAACAAAAATATGATACATACAGTAATTCCAGCGACGACCACTTACAACTTATGGACACACAACACTTAGATGGATGAAATACCGCGGTATTATGATAAGATGATACACCTTTTCACATCTCACTACACTAAGACACTATACACTTCACTGCCAGATATCTGGAAAATACAAAAATGAAAAACACACAAAATAACTGTACAGAATATTATTGTTACATTTTAAAAAGAATTTTTAATTACATTTTACGTTTGGCTTACTGAATTATAAGGCTTAACGTGATTAACATTTCTCTTAATGATGCGCTTAGGATTAGCAACATCTTGCAACCACAATGTATTTAAATTAGGTTTGCTCAAAACTTTAAAGGGACCTTCGAATAAAGGACTTAACTTAGGTGTGAAATGTTTGATAATTGAGGCCTTTTGGAACTTCTTTACCAAAACTAATTGGTCTCTATGATAATTTGGCAAGTCTCTGGTTTTAGAGTAACATTTCTGCTTCCTCTTCCAAGATCGATCAATATTTTCAACAAGTTTCGCCATTTTCTCTTCTTTATCAGGAGTACCATCTAGTTCTTCCAAATTTAATTCCCATAGAACATCCAAGGGTGAAGACAACTTACGACCAAGATAGATCTCCGCCGGCTCAAATCCAGTCGATTCTGAGACACACATGTTGAGCGTATACTGTATTTTCTTGATGTATTGGGCCCAATCTGATTGATGCTCATTAACATACGTTCTCAGAATGTTCTTAATCGATCGAATCTGTCTCTCCGCCTGGTTGCTGCTAGGTGAGTAGGGAGCTGTAGTTATGCCCTGAATACCAAGGCTAAAAAGATGTTGCTTCATGTAGAAACTTGTGAAGATCTGTGCACGATCGTGGACGACTTTATTAGGAATTCCCAGAAGAAAGTAAAGGTTTTCCAGCTTACTGCAAATAACTTTGGAGCTTAAAGATCTTAGTGGTTCTATCATCACAAACCTGGATGCAGCGTCACAAACAATAAATAGATGCCGAAACGGTCCTGAGTTCGGAAACGGCCCAGCGGTGTCAAAATACCAGCAGTGGTTAGGTCTGATTGTTTTCCGGGAGTAATAAACACCCTGTTTCTTCCTATTACCATCCTTGCACGTCTGACATCGCAAGCATCCTTGGACGTACTTGCGAACGTCGAGGAACAAATTCTTCCAACTGCATCTTTGGGCAATCTTGGCTGCTGTCCGTGAAAAGCCGGTGTGACATCCGCCCACTTCATCCTCGTGAAAGAATTTCATGATGCTGTGTTTCATGGCTTCAGGCACTAAAATCCTCCATCCTTGATTCTTCCTTCCTTTAGTTTTGACAAAAAGAATACCGTCATTTATTTTGTATTTGTCAGCAAGCTGGCCCTGCTTAACCTGCTCTATAATTATTTTTATCTCTTGGTCTTCACTTTGTAACTCCTTAAGAGGACGACTGAACACAGGTGCATTCCAGAAATTAGCCAAAGATAAATTTACTGTTTGTCCTTTAAAATTTTGAATTTCGTTATATTGATCATCAAAATTATGAAACTCCACTCCATTGTTAACTCTAGACCAGAAATCTGCCAAAAAGTTCTGAGACGTCCTTAAATGAATAATTTTAAATTGAAATCGCGATATTTTCTCTATCAAGGTCCCATACTTCCTTATTCTTTTATGATTACGTAACAACCATGTTAAGGAAGAGTTGTCAGAAAATATAGTACAAGGTTTAATTAAATACATTTCAAATTTCTGGAGTGCCAAACAGAGAGATTTAAGTTCCAATTCAAAAATGTTCTTAGACCAATCGGACTTAGGAACAGCCTTAGAAAACAAAGCTACAGGTCTTAGAAGTTTTTCCTCATCATACTGCGAAAGAATTGCAGAAAATCTTTTGAATGAGCTGTCACAATGAATGACAAAGGGTTTATCCATATCAGGCACACGCAAAATTACATGATCTACAAAGGCCTGCTTTACTCGTTGCAAGGCTTCCTGTTCTTGTGGTCCCCAATGAAATTTATTTTTTACAGAACGTAATTTATGCAAAGGAGCCATAATTTCGGCGTAATCTGGTATGTATTTCTTATAATAATTGAAATAACCGCAAATGCGATTAACGCCCCTCCTGTTTTTAGGCTGTGGTAGATTTTGCACAGCTTCTACACGCTCGGGATCTATTCTAGAAAAGCCACCTTCAAATTCATATCCTAAAAATTTTATCTTTGTTTGAAATAGTGATAATTTCTTTTTCGAAACAGTTATACCCCATTTACGCAGTCTTTCTAACACTTCTTCTAATATTTGCTTGTGCGTTTCAACATCTTTGGTGTGTATAAGAAAATCGTCACAAAACACTTCTAAGTTTTTACCTATCATATCACCAAAGATCTTGTGCATAAAGCTAGTTAAAACGAATGTACTACATCTAAACCCCATTGGGAGTTTACGATGAACAAGCAAGCGAGTGGGCGTGCAAATGGTAGTATATTTCTTGCTTTTTTCAGAGATGTTCATCTGAAAGAAACTTTTCCGAATGTCTAACCGAGAAAACAGAGTATCTTGGCCTAAGTTGGCTATAGTAGCCTCTACATGTGGGCTAGGAAAGCTGGTTACCCTAACCTTCTTATTAATTTCTGAGAAGGCAACAACTAAACGTTTAGATTTGTCGTTATTCGTCACCAAAAACATGGAGACGAATAAGGAGAATAGGGGACCTCTTCTAAAACGCCCTCTTTTATTAACTCATCAATATGGGATTCCAGTTCTTTTAATTTACTTCCTGTAACTTGGTACGGTTGTAATCGAACAGGGGTGGGATCTTCCATTTCTATCTCATAAGTAAAATCCTTAATCTCGCCCAAGGAATTGGAGATAACATCTGAGTAAGAATTACATAAATTTTGGACATATTCTACCAATTCAGGATGCTTATCTTTTAAACCAGCTGAAATCTCAATATTATCTACCTCATTATTTTCATTCTCGACTAAATCGTAATTTTTATTGGTGTCCTTATATAATTCCCTGGAATTGAAAACATTATTAAAACAACAAAATTGATTAGGAATGGTGCTACCTGCGGTTTGTCCTTGGACTGGCTCCTCCTCCCTCCTTCCTTCCTTCCTAGGCTCCTCATTCAAACTCCGTATGGTACGACCAGGATAGTTCCTTTTCCTTTGGACAGGCGCCTTGGGTTTGGAATAGGTGGATTTTGATTGACTAATCACAGGTATAAATTCACTGGAAGAAATATCTGAACGTACAACTTTAGCAGGCACTAAATCTTCCCTCCAGTATAAAGGCACTGTTAGGTTTAACGTGGTGATAACAAGTTTCTTTTGGGATATGTCTATAATAACCTTGTTGTCCAAGATGAACTGATTTCCCAATAGAAGATCAAAATGGGTTGAATTTGTTACGTAAAACCACAAGTGAAAGTCTGTATTACTAATTTTGATGGTAATTTTGACCTTTTGATGGAGCGTTACGACTGTCTCACCTATTCCCACCGTGGTGAAGTTGGTGGGTATAATGTTTACTTGTACCCTATTACGTATAAGGTTCAGAAATTTCCTACTTATCAGATTTACACAAGACGCTGAGTCCAATATACAGGAATTGGAAACACCATCCACTGTTACTGGAATAAATAGCACTTGTTTATCCTTTTCTAGATGATTTAACAAAGTTCGAGGTAAGAATTTTCCTTGAGATGTAACTTTGGGTAAGGAAGGACAGGAGTTTTGAAAATGTCCATCTTGTTTGCACCGAAAGCACTTAATATTCCTTTCCATACGGGATTTTTGACGTGAAGAGTTTTTATCCGAAAAATCCATTGGTTTAGAAAAGTTCAAAATACCTTGAGCGAAATTTACTTTACTCTTTAATTTACAATAATCATTATTATACCTGATAAAGTGGTCGCAAGATTGAGCAATGGTCATAAGCTCGGGTACAGTAGTAGGAATCTGATTTGTGAAATATCTCGCATAAATATGCGGAGGTAGTAAATTGGTTACTATGTCGCAAAACACGTGATCGTCATAGTGAAGACCCAAAACATTGGCAATACTTAGTTTCTCTTGCAAGAAGGTATACATGTTTTCGTGCTCTAACATAATTCTGTAAAAATACTGACTGACAAATTGAGTTCTACTAATTGTAGATACGAATCTTGCAAGCAAACTAGAACAAATCTGTCCCCAATTGTTAGATATACTCAAGAAAGAATATAAGGTGCGGTTAAACTCACCACGAGTTTGTTCTAAACTCGCAACTAAAATTACCTCTACAGTCATTTCCTGTCGCCTAATTATCTCGTCCAGACGAACCAAAAATATGAAAGAAGAATGACTTTCAGTTCCGTCAACCACAGGTAAAGAATGAATTTGTTTCTGCAATGCGACATAGGCACTCTGGGATACATGCTTTCGAAAGTCACAAGCTAAGGCGGGTCTAGCCATAGTGAAACCTAAGTTATCATCACCTAAAATAGGCCTACCAGTTTCGAGATTATTACCCAAATGATTTTGAAATATATTAGTACTCTTAATATCAGCATAGGGCTGTTTTATGTGAGTTTCTTCAGTGTCACCCCTAAGTACATCTGTGCCACGAGGCATATTAACAGTTACATGTGAATCTAAATTTTGACTTGTTTTAAAGTTAGACCTAGGAAAATGCGGGTTAGATTCAGATAACACACGACCATGAAACTGAGTTTCGGGGTAATGAATATTTCTTACATGTGATTCCTCTATTGAACCCACTTTTCTTATGCTAATTCTCTGCCCTTGCAAAATATTAGAAGTTTGAGCATGAGCACCCATTTGCATTCGAGAAAAGGTAGACATTATTTTGTGCGGTTTAAATTGATTAGCTCGTAATAAATGCGGCGCAGAATCGCACCCGGTAATATGAATTTCATTATAAGATGAAGAACTCCCTTCAGAGTAATTACCTACACACTGATTTAAACAATTTAATGGTTCACACGCACCCCTTACTGGCACATGTTCCGTAATTGGCAATGTGGTTTGAATTCCTATATTACAAGTACCTTCCATTTCATTTCTAAGGCGGCCTTCATCTTTACCTACCCTCAATTCAGATCCTTCTACTGTACTTTCATATTAAGACATATTCTCACTATCGTCAGAAAATTCTATAAGTAAATCCTCTCGTCATGCCATGTTCCCTTATTTTTCAATAAATTTACCTTTTTACAAATAATTACTAAATTCTTTTTTATTTCCATGCACGCTCAATGTGTAGCCCTTTTCACCAAAGCTATCACAAGGCGATTACGGCTCTTGATTCTTAAAATATAATTTGTATGTAGCAATTTAGAGGTTGAAAGCGCCGAAAGAAAAAAAAATGTTGCTCATACAAATTAAGTGGCGGCGGAATGAGAAATGCATGGAAATAATTTGGATATACACTATCTAGATTTAGTCCTCTATTTATTATAACTAATAACGAAATAATATACGTATAACAACAACAAGTAAGCAATATAATGAAAAATGTTCTTTGGCTATGTTTCAGTTTTTTTGCATTGGTTACGTTAATTTCAATTTCAAATTTCCCATACACAAAATATAGAAAATGTTTTTCGTATTAAGTTCAATTCAATGATTAATTTCACTTTCAAAAGTTCCTTTAAAGCAGTTCAATTGACAACCATTAAAGCTTATTGAAGCTAACCGATTAGCACATGTTCGCACTAGTTTCACATGAAACTTCTTAAGTATCAAAATTACCTTTCTTGAGTTATAAGCACAAAGAAACATACGTAAATACATAAGACATATATATACTAAGCATATTAAACATATTTGATATTAGTTATAGACATGAGGACCAAAGAAAAATTAATTTATATAGATATAACATGGCACAAAATAAAGTTAAGAATAATATGAAAATTTTCCTCTCCTAATTTCTAATTGCCAAATGCATCGCCTGAAAAATAGTTTTCTTATTAACTAGCAAACCTGCTATCCAATGTAACATAATTTTAGAGTATTTTCAAAGCCGAAAACAATATGAATTTAACATATTTAGGAGAGCCTACTTCTCCACCACTGTCAGTTGTCGAATCAAGAGCCGTAATGGCGATCCTCCCTTCCACCTCTACAGGGTTGCCACAGTCGAGACTCGCGATGATGCCAAACACGGGTCTGAATTATGCTAGATTTTTGTAAATTATGCCAGATTTTCAAATTATCTTTCCTAACTAATTTTAAAGACCCGCCCCCTATTTATCTTCATTATTTTAATGAAGTGTTTCAACTGTATTTATGTACAAAGCTAATATGACGCTGTCAGGAATAATAATGAAATAAATTGGTAAATGGCACATTATAGGGGAGGAAGGTCGAATTTATGTTTCATGAATGGATAACATTTTAAGAAATATATACACAACATGCCGCTTCCGACACAGGCCTGAAGCATTTTTTTAGTGTATTACTAGCTGTCCCCTGACGCTCATATCCCTCCCCTCTCAAGTTGTAAATTGAAACGGACAGAAACATCACAGATAACCAAACATTCAGGTTTCAGTTGACAGTAATAAAACTATGGTTAAGTAAATATGTTTTGTAGAGTCACGTTTTGCTATTTTTGAACATTTCTCTGAATTCAACAATAAATTACAACCGCGGAAATACTGACTGGTCTCATTGTTCCAACCATCGCTTCAACCAAGAAGAATAATTCCCGACGGTCCATGAACCATCTTAATTTTCGTTCTTTTTCTGTTCATCAGAGGGAAGAATGAAATTATGCTAGATTTGACCAAGATGCTAAAGTCAAGATGCTAGATGCTAAATGCATGTGAATTATGCTAGATCTAGCACCAAGATGCTAGATATGGCTTCACTGCACCTCTAAGAGGAAGGTTTGTACTTCGGAGAATCGCCACTAGAGGCGCTTGTATTAAATGCGTAATTGTCCTCATTCTATAACATACCAAATTTTCTCTATTATTTACAATATTTTCATTTATGTGTCGATTACGTTACATATGACTTGGTTTAATAATAAGTTCAATGCTCGTACAGTTTCTGAATAGACACATCTATTATAATTGTCTACTTGGAAATGAAATATTTTAGTTTAACGTCCGACGATGAATAATTAAGAAACGTTAAGAATTGGTGGAATGATAATGTGCAAGCAAAATCCATAGACACGATATTATTTACTACAATGCGTTCGGTGCGAGCGGTCTCGGGTTCGATTCCCGGTGGAGGCACTCGGACGAAAAATTGTAACAGCCAGTTTTTTCAGGCCAGCCACCCTGGATGAGGTTTTCCTGAGATTTCCTCATTCACACCAGGCAAATGCCGCGGTGGTACCTAACTTATAGGTCCCAGGCCGCTTCCTTCCTTCCTTTTCCCGGATAGTGTGCTCGCCGAGGGACGTCATCTCTCAAAAGGTGACGGGCTAAATGACCTTAGATGTCAAGAGCCCAGAAACCTAAATCCTAACTCCTAATTATTTAAAACAATTTATACAGAATTCAAAACTTTTCTGTTTTGTTGTAGAATTATTTGGCCGGGACCTTACGCAACAGACGTAAGCACTCTATCAGTGAGCCACCGTGACCTCCGTCTATTATAAGAAAAATGAACTGAAATCTTTCACCTCACGATTATGCAGGCTAGGTTAAAGGAGACAATGATGCTTTTTATAACGATTAGCTTTATAAAGCTCCATTAAAATTTTAATTTTAACAACCTGTATGGTACCTATATGATTATATAAAAACTGGTGGAAGGAAACGGGAGAAAACTCACGCATACTGTGTTTGTCTACCATAATTTATATATATCAAATCTAAATCTTTTCTGTTCTGTTGTAGAATTATTTGACCTGGGATTCCATGCATTAGACGTACCTCACCGTTTCTTTGAGCCTACGGTTATGCATGCTTTATGAAGCTCCTTTAAAATAGGTCCTTGTTTACCATAAATTATATATATTAAATGTATTTTTTTTTATTTATGAGCTTGAAAATACTGTGATAGATGATAGCCTGCAACATTAACTAGGAATAGAATCAAATATATAATGATATATCTTTATTAATTTTAGAATTGGATCATTTCAGTTTTTGAAAGCCATATGTTGTTAAAAAGCATTAGATGAACGACTAATTCACAGGTGCTGCCATCTCTTACGAATACTTGGAAGTACGTGTAAAAGACCGAATCGTGGATTGAGCCGGTACAACACTTATTTTTTCATATTATTTATAATAATATTAGTTGTTTTAAAAAAGTTGGAAAAATAAACACACTGCTGAATAAGATTACACTTATTTAACACACGTCTAATGTTTTTTTATTAAATCAGTGCAGTCTTTTTCAGCAATGTTTTTTTCTGTTTTATTTGCAAGACATATGACTATGATTGTGTGTCAGTTTTAAAAAGTTGGAATATAATAAGTAGGGATGGTATCGAGACGAGACGAGACGAGACTTTGTACAGTCTCGGTCTCGTCTCGGTTGATAAGTAGCGGTCTCGGTCTCGATCTCGTCTCGAGTCAAAAATCAACGTCTCGGTCTCGTCTCGGTCAACAGATGCTTGTCTCGATCTCGGTCTCGGTCTCGAAGGCCAAGTCTTGGTCTCGTCTCGGGTCTCGTCTCGAAATATATAGTGTGAAATTAAAATTGTGAAAGTATTATTATCGTGCAGTCTGTCGTTTCCGCTCCTTATTTTTGGCCTTCATTCTTGATTTAGAATTATGGTATGATGTACCTCTTCGTAGCTAATTTGCTAGCGCTAATGCTTTCCATGTGTGTATTTTAGGTTCAATCATCAGTGGGTATAACATACCCGGGATAAAACCCTAATAGTAACTCATATTTCACTTTCAGCAATCGACTTTGTCTCAAATAGCTTCAGTACTGCCTATACAATTAAACTCTAGTAAATTAATCCCCGTACTATACAGTAGTTTATTTCCTTCCTTTGAATCAGAATTGTTCAATACCTCCTAACGGATAACGCAACACATAACAGCATGAATGTATTTAATCGTACCGAAATTGAAATTTAACAATTTCTCAGTTATTATCCAATTACGTTCTGCTTTGACTGTCATTTTAAAAACAGAATATAATATTCATTATCTTAACAAATAGAGTAAATTATTACTACAATATATTTTGTTTCAAATTGATCAAATGCTTTATTACTGTTCCACATCTCAGTGTTTAATTAACACTTTAAAACAGGAACTTCCTTAACCTTCTGGTGGGAGCTACGGTACTCATCTTGGCTATCTGTGGTCTCGAGTTGGATCACCAAACAAGTTAGATTCAAAGTCCGATGTTTCGTGTAGTTCACGTCTAACTTTAAGTACATTCTGTTTCTTATACAAGTTCATAAGGTCGTAATGTATTACATAAGCATATATCCAGTGTCGTAACATAGAATAAGCTTATTCGTGAGCTCTCAGCGGTCCATGTGACTTTATTCAAGAAAACGAATAGTGTGTTCATTATGTTGAAATTTTATACTGATTGAAAATTACTTGCGAAACATGGACATACATATTATATAAGTGTATAGGTAATTCGAGCTATATGTATCTATTTTCTCTGTCCCGGCAAAACAAGTGATTCTTAACTTTCTAATTTTCTTTTCTATTAATTTCAGTCAGAAGAGTCAAAAATATATTTTTTTTTCGTTGTACGAATTTCGTTAAATTTGGATCAGTTTTTACCCTACCTTACCCAGTAAAAGTTATATATATATATATATATATAGGGGAGGGTAGTACACAGTGGATCAATTTTTAAAACTTTCAGCATAAATCCGTTTAATGCAACTATTACTGGAATTTGTTTAGTGTAGAACATGGACACATGTCTCCACTACATTCGTAAGTAATTTATTAATATGAAGCGCTGCTCTGTATTTTACAGTTACAGTTAACGCTAATGCTTGTAAAGTGATTCACTGTGTACCACCATCGTACACAGTGGATCATATATGCGTACACAGTGGATCAAAGGAACAATGTATTGAAAGTAATGAATAGAAACCGTATGATAAAGGGGACCATCATCTGAAAATCTCCAAATCTACATAAAATTGTAAGCATTATTGTCAAAATCTCTATTACTCACATTACAAAATAAATTTTAAAATTCTAAATAAAAGTTAGAATCGAAGTATTACAAGCATCTTAATAGCATAGTATTAATTTCAGAAATTGATTACCAAAATAAACAATACAAACGACTGATATAAAACAAACTTTTTAGACAATTAAATTGATATCTTGTACGGAGAATCTTTGGTTTTGGATTAGTAAATTTAGTAGTTATGCACAATAGCATAATCAATTTGTTATAAAATGGAGAATTTAACTTTCTGTACTGAGTTCAATTAGTCTGATTATTCAAATTATCAGTTTCACTATGACCACAAAAATATATGTCCAGCTCGACATTATCATCCTTTGAAACTTCAAAAGGTTAGCGGAGATCAATTCCATGGAACTCTACCGGCAACCTGATATTAACAGACAGTATTTTATTCTTCACAATAAGAGGTTTTGGAAGCCGTCTTACTATTCAAATATTGTGTGTGGGTAAAATATCTGGATTATTTGGGTGGACGAAACTTTCATGTATCTTGAGTTGAGTTGATTTTGAGTTTAACGTCCCTTTTCAGCAGCGAGGCTATATGAGACGTGGACTTTCATGTATCTTCTCACTTCTTAGAAACGAAATCTAAAAATCATTTTTTATTGTCTTTCCTAGTCGTGATTTGACCAATGTAATGTGTCTGTGAAAGAAATCTTACAAGAACGTAATCACCAGGTTGAACTTTTCTTTGACTCTGTTCCAAATCATCAATAAGTAGGCTAGTAGTTTATGTCTCTAAAGTAACATGGTCCGTATTCCTTAGCGTGAGGGGCATAATCGTGTGACGTTAAATTGAAAGATTTCGTTTTCTAAAGTATCATCATCATCTAAAGAATCTTATAATATAATTGACTTAAAATCATCATTCCCCGTTGAACTATCATTTTCTTTTCCTTTCTTCAGGACTGAAAGTCTTTATTTTATCCGTTTTGCTTCAGATTGCTGCTGAATTTGTACTCCTTTTATTCACGGGCTTCTTTCTCTGTTATTACTTTCTTGGATGTCTGATCTGTTCTAGTTCATGTCTAAGTTGGAAATACGTGAAAGGCTACAGAATTTGGGATATTTCGTAGATAAGTTACGTAAATTACTAAAGAATGCCTCTTGAATGACATCAATCTTGAGAGTCTAAGATTGACGCTATTCAACACATCTTCGGGATTTCGAATACTAAGATCTTTATTACGATTCACTCTAGACCAGAATTTTGCTTTTTTCCCACTAAGCAGGTATCGATATATTATTCTTATCAATTTCATATGCCAAACGCCTCACAGCAACGTAGACTAAGATATTTTGTTGCACATTTTTATATATTTCGGAAATAAATGCTCCAACTCTGAAGTGAATATTTGTCGTACAGAATAAATTGACTTCATTTTAACATTGTCACCTGGGACTTTCTTATTTTTTGACACATCTGCTCAAAGTTGTGTAATCAATGTTCTTCAATTTACCAACGCTGCTAATAGAATATTCCTGCCCCACCACTAATTGCACTGCTTCTCTCATCGAAATAAATGTCTTTCATGTTGCCTTGCGTATATTTCCTTGTGGTTAAACCATTAATCTGTAACGTGTAACATGATATTAAAAGCTCCGTGAAATGCCAATACTATGACTTGTTTCTAAACGAGTATGCCAAATACATTGAACTTCCATAAACACAATGAGGTACAGAGTGGATCAATCCACTGTGTACCACACCGATGTGATCCACTGTGTACCACACCGATGTGATCCACTGTGTACTTGTTGGTGTCAACCCAAACAGTTTCCCACAACAAGGAACTATTAAAGTAGAAGAACAAAATAAACAATGCTATATTACAAATACATTCTTACCTACCAACCATGTCCGCGATATTCTAAATTACAAGATAAATCACAGCGTCAGAGCATTCACTTCTATTACTTCATTTTTTACTTCAGCACAAGGAAAACATATTTTTCACTTCACCACAAATAAGAAGCATCCATTGTTGTTGACATTTCGTTCATAAGTGTGTAATGTGAAAACAGAATAACTGACATGCGCTAGTTGAATTTGTGCAATAAATAAATGAATAACGCCTTCTGATCCACTGTGTACAATGATCCACTGTGTACTACCTTCCCCTATATGAACTTTAGAAGTAGACTATGCTAAGTCACTTTTTTGTCGAAATTGATTTAACAGTACTTTTTAAATAGACTATGTTCTTTCTAGTGGTGTAATAATATAAGTCTAAAAGCATCCTATTACTTTGTAACTACTTAGTATAGTTTGAAAAACAGTACTATAGGTCTTACTTAAGGAACCGGTTTTTCGCTTCTCCTGTAAAATTACGAAATTATAATTATAAATTGTCTCTGAGGTCCAGATATAATAAAATCATAACCATAATCATAATCAATCATTATCAACCCACTGCTGGATGAAGGTCTTTCCAACTTCTCTCTACAACTATTTATCTTGAGCAATTCATTCTCAGGTCACTCCTCAGTTGTTCTTGATTTCGTGAAACCTTTTTGTGTAAGAACGTTTTCTAGGCTGTTTTTATCTCGTAGTATCCTGTCTAGAATTGTTTTTGTTCATCGATCATAATTTCTTGCAATATGTCCAGCACATTTTCCAGTCCATATTAAAAATCATTTCATTAGTACCAGTTATTAGTTGTCAAATAATTCATTTCTACTGTGTATATTTGTCCTACAAATAGTTCAAGTCCGCTACTTTTGGAGCACAGACACGCTAGTTTATGATCTTCGAATCTGGCAACACTGACTCAATGATTTAAATCAACACAATGTGAGGACTCCATTTAGTCTAGTGGCTAGCACACTTGACTTCGGTTTACGTGGTCCCAAATTCGATTTCCGGTGGGAGTACAGTTGAACGACCGAAGTGGTTCGGATTCCATTATAATCATTAGCTCCACATCTCCTTTAGACGCCGTAGCATAATCGTGGGATATTACACTAAAACAAACCAAACCAAAAATCAACACAATGTGTATTACTAACTGTAAGTCCTTGAATAACTGCACACAGGTGTGGTATTTATCGAGTTTGCGGTGGTCGGTGGTCAAACTAAAACAAGTGAAATGTAACAAGGGTGTAATTAGAACCTTTCGTTAACCATGGTTTTGTGTACATCACGATTAAGGCTTAGGGGAACACCTAGGGTTACTGAAAAGTTATCAGTTACAATTTGCATTTACATATATTGCTGGAACCAAAACTTTGACATTAACATTAACCTTATAAAGACTATGAAAAACATCGTGTTTTGAAAACATTCTTGCACCATAAAACAAATTGCGAGTAATTTTAAAATATTTTGCAGTTTAGCTACGTTATTTGCACTATATTTAGAATAATATTTAGCAATTTATTTAAGTTGGCAACACTACTTAAAATAATGGAACTGCAACTTGTAATTAAAACCACTAAAAATATTGTTGTAATGTTATAGAAGCAAACTAAAGCAACAATCATTATAAAAATTTAACGCAAATACGTTATTTTAAGCAGTACAACAATCACTATCCATGTGTTTGGTATCTCTGAAACGGTTTGAAATAACAATTGTTGTAAATGGCATTATGATCACTTAAGTATTTTGGAAGCATCTACATGATGAGACGTGATATGTCAGCACGTTTTCAAAGTGAAGTCTTTAGAAAAAGTTAAATTTTTCATTTCTTTTAACTTTGATCCTTCATTCATTCGAAATGCATTATACCATGATCATAGTATTTGACACTAAGATACAAATGATGGACATTGCATCGTCTATGCCATTTGAGTTATTAGAGATCTCCAAAATGTTGATTTTGGTGATACTGTATTATCCTTTGTTAGACCGAAAAATGTATGTGGTATTGTGGTTTTATTTAATATGTAAATTAGAAATAGGTAATACCTTACATAGTGCAATTTGAGAAAATACAACTTTATTTTGCGTTGGCAACCCTGCTTGTTTATCTAGTGGTACTGCAGAGTATCTAAAAGAATTTTCCCTTCAATATTTCACCTAACATGATAGAAATTTTCAGCATTTTAAATATATATAAGGGGGCCATATCCTCCCTTAACGCTCAGTTATACACTGAATAAAATAAACTTCAATCCTGCTTTACACTGGATAAAGAGGCAAAGTATGGTTTAGCCCCTCCCTTGATCATATCCTGGATCCGCGCCTATATATATATATATATATATATATATATATATATATATATATAGAGAGAGAGAGAGAGAGAGAGAGAGAAGATTATATACAACAGCAGTGGATTTTGTTTCGGGAGAAGCATGAGGAACGGGTAAGAAACATTTGTGTTGTACGTGCAATGAGAAAAAAATTAAAGATCACAAATTTATTTCGGGAGCGGCTTGAGCCCGACACCTACCCCCTAAATACGCCACTGTACATAAGTCAATCGTTCCCATATTATCTCACATAGCAGCGAAACAAATTTTGAGTAATGGCAAAATAGCTGTCAATATTCGAGGCGAGACCGAGACTTTCGAGACTGACCAAGGTCTCGTCTCGGTCTCGTCTCGATTTATAGAGGTCTGTCTCGGTCTCGGTCTCGTCTCGGTAGGTAAAAGTCCGTCTCGGTCTCGTCTTGGTATATAAAAGTCCGTCTCGGTCTCGGTACCATCCCTAATAATAAGTAAATAAATAAAATATTTTTGGTAATGGCTACGTCTTTTTATACCGGCATAGGGCATTTGAATATAGAGTGATCTTTCGCACTAAAATACTGTGAACATGCTGAAAGTGATCTTGGAAAAGCAAATATATAACTGTTTATTTTTGGTGGTTAAAATCTCTTGAGTAGTGCTAAGATTAAGTTCTTAAATAAGTCCGATAGTACTTAAAATAACTGTGGAACTTAGGTATGAGGAAAAATCTTATGCTAACACGTGGCCCCCAGCTAGGTAAACGCGCAGCCTTTCTGAACGTGAGAATTCTCACAACTCTAGCGTAGACTAGTGGATAGCGCGTGAGATTTTGGTATGAAACGTCAATCGTTTGAATCCCGCTTAGGGCGAAAGAATTATTTTAATTTTAATTTTAATATAAGTTTCCATGAATTGTTGTAGGTTCACAGGAAATCTGTTTTAAAATAATGAATTTTCAAAGATTTAAATTAATAAATAAATTTTCAAATATTCAAAAATTAAAAATTTATATGGTCCTAACCCATTTGCGTGAAAGTGTTTATTGCTAAGGCGGTCCGCTGGGAAATTTCCCTCCTCTGTAAACATGTACGAGTATACTACAGCTTGTTTTCGGGCTTTGGAAGTCGGCTTGGCAGTCCGGCTCGGTGCTCCCTCGTGGACTTTTTAGAACCCCGGGTTGGTGCCACAGCGTGGACTTCTTAGCACCCGGTTTCGGGACCCCGGCACGGGGCACGCGTGCACTTTTCGGCCTGCGTTTTGATTTCCGGTAAAAAAAAAATGCCCGTGCGTTCTGAAACGGTGTGCACCTTCCGGTAAAAGCGCCAGCCTGAAATCGCACGTGCTGGCGCTAGCGATGGAAACACCACTTTGGAATTCGTGAAGTTAGGCCCCCTATTCACTATAGGATAGATCGTAGAAAATCTATTACGATTTGTCCTAGAATCAAAATCTCAACGTGTATGGTACCAGATCGCATGACATATCATGTGTTCTGAACGACACTATGAAATTTCTCTTGTTTGGTGCACGCTCTATTTCGGAAAGAAAAACAATCGGATTTCGATTAAAGCGACATCAGGTGAGAGAAAGTGGAAACGAAACAAGTGAAAACAAAACTGATGAGGTATGTTTTGATACTTTATCTTGTGATCGTCCAGGTTTACTTTAAGTGCACCACTCGAACAATTGTTGAAAAATTATATATTTTTTACTGATTTTCTTATTGTTTCCTAAATGACTTGCGCTGAGTGACATGAAACTATCTCACATCACATAGATAAAATTCAAGGGGAGGATCAAAAGCAATTGTTCAAACACTACAAATGCGTGTAAATACTGAATCCGAATATGTCGTCGTCTCCATGGCAGAGGGGCGTAAGTTTCATTTTTATTTTTTTACAGGAGAGAGGAAAAAAGATTTTGCTTGATTTGAATCTCTCGTTACTCTCTCAGATTAGAAGCATTCTGAAATCGTTTTTTTGTTATTTCGATATTTAGAGGCCACAGGTTATTTATTATGCCTTTTATCATGTACACTCATGTCCAAAATGATTGTCGCATATCTATAACCGTCTTTTTGTAAGAATACAATTTGATAGTAATTTTGCAGGGTACTTTTAGTACTGATACTATGTGTACAATCGGGAAATGTATATTTGTGGTAAATTTCATAGGAAAAGAATTATTATATAAATACGAAAATTGGAATGTGTAAAACAAAATTTTGCTAAATGGACAAGGAAAATTTATTTTCGTTTCATTGTTTTTATTTATTGCTCTTTTGAGATGAAATTTGCCACATACATGTCTTTGCCGATTATACACACACTAACATTATAAGAAATACCAGGCGGATTCGTTATCAAATTATATTCCTACAACAACATATTTATAGACATGCGACAATAATTTTGGACATGAGTGTACATTTTTATACATAACATTTTTTTTGAATTTTTACATGTTTGTGTCATACATACTCCCTTATGTCATAAACAATTTATTTCCAACAAAGTACTTAAATGAATTTCTACATACTAGTGTTGTTTACTTACGCAATAGTAAGACAGTGTAAAACTGGTTACCAATTATACAAAATGAATTAAAAACAGAATTATAACAGCAATACAGTATTTTTTCTATAAGAGAAAAAGTAGTTTTTCTAGATTGGACTTTACCACGTTCCGTTTACACAACCAAGATAACGATAGAGAATTCAATAGTTTTTTTTAACATAGAGATGCAATAGTGCTGATTAATTTTTTACCCATAACAAGGTTTATTCCAATCTTGGTTAGCGATTACAGATTATGCACAATTGCTTTTAGTGAGTGTCCGAGTAGGAAGTCTCTAAATAGTCCTTAGCGACATCGGATGTAACGAGACTTGCGAAAAAGTTGTGATACTCTTGTGGTATTACTTTAGTATTACAGAGTTTCATTAAATCATTCTTCTTTTCCTTCAAAATTGGTAACAGTCCTCAGTACAGCTGAGGAAGATTGTCTTCCTTTCCAGGTGTTCGTAAGGATCTTGAACGTGGGGATTCTCTAAAAGAGTCTGTCATCATTTCCTTATTTTCGTCTTGTGTGAATCTCAGCCATCTTAACTTTGGTCATGGAAATGTAATTAAATTCTGATCTTTGAATGTAGCTAACTTATAATAGCTTTTTGTGGCCTCAAAATTATTGAAATCTTCTCTTGTCATCGAATGTACCGTAAATGGCTGCGGCTTTCGTCTTGTCATTTTAGCAACTATACACCAATCAGAAGCTTTTATGTGATAAACTTTTATGTTCTTCTTTGCGCGTTCTATGGTGCTGTGCATGGAATCAGCTTTAACCTGAGTGTGTCCTGGTTCAAGAAACTTGTGGTCAATACAGGTTACACTTGTATTATGGACTGCATACATACACATTGCTGCAAATTTCTTGTTCAAATTCTGTCCGTTACAACAGTCTGAATACATCGTCACTCGATTTACTCAACGAGATAAATTTCGCAAGTAGAGTAGAATGCAAGAGGCAATTTCAGCAGGACCTCTCTTACCCCTTGTTTCATCCCATATGTAACAAAACGCTTCGCGCGTGGCTAAATTGTAGATGGTCAGGTTGTAAACATTAAGTTTACGAACATAATACTAAACACGCGTTTTACATGATGGTGTTTTCAGGAATTGCTGGAGATCAAAACAGATAGCTACATGAGAGTCGACCTTTATTGTTTCTTTGTCGTTTTGTTTTTCTGATCTTGCATCTTCTTCTCTTTTCAAATGCTCTTCATAAACAAATTTCTCTCTTTCTTTTCCTCAGAACACAAATTTTTAAACCTGACACAAGTTTTACATTGGTCTTTCTTCGGCTTGTGTATCTTGATATTCATTTCTTTCAAAATTTTCCAGTATGAAGTACGCCCTATTACATTTTCAAGTGAGACTGTCTTCTTTTTGCAGTATTCCTTATAAAGGTGGTAGAGCTTCTCACAAGACAGTCCTGGCTCAACATAGTAATAGAAGGTTGATGCAGATCGACAATAATGAGATTCAACTCGGGGCGTCGATATTACATGCTCCTTTGCAATATTTTTCGCTGCTGGTGCTAAATTGTGTTTCCCTCGAAGCTCGTGACCTGTACTTCCGGAAGAAAGCCGTTTCTGCTAAACGAAACGACACACTTTATCACTAACGTCAAGAGTAGAAATGAAAAACTGCTTACAAACTTGTATTATTTTTTTATCGATAGTTAAATAATAGTCAACTGTGGACGTGGTGTTACGTTTTCCGCGTGACTTTAACCTTCGCTTCATGTGACACAGAAGGTAATATCTCTGTCAATGAATGTCTCGTATTTCCCAGTACAAAGGATGCACAAATTTCCGTTTCTCTTCATTAATAATTTGTTTGCAACTGTACACGCATCTCTATGAAACATTGCGTACACTGCGAGCCTCACGAATTTTTCCAGCACTAGTAACGTATTTCTTACCCAAATTACGATTAATTTTGGCTTTATTTTTTCTCCAGTTCATGGGATTCGATGGTATGCTTCTTGCTTTAGATGCACGTGATAATTTTGCGACCACATTTGTGTCTATTAGCATAGTTCCAGTCACTTGTTTTGGTTTTCCACCTATGAAGAAGTATATGAAACACCTTTATGATTGTGTAAGAATTGTTTCAATTTCACTCGAGAACATTGTACAAGTTTCCTGAACAATATTCCTTTGAACGTGAAAATTTGAGGTACTGAATGGTCTTGTTCAAGCTTTCTTTGACTGTGTATAAGAGCATTACAAGCGAAACTTCGCCAACAAATTTTTGCTTGAATGTCACATGAACCGTTTCGAAACAGTTTTTTCTTTTAAATAATGTCTCCCTAGATATCTACAAGAGCCTGCAACTTTTAAAAAAATGACGCAACAAGCATTGCATTGGCTAGAACGAAGATTTCTCACGAAGAACACCTTGATTACATATGACATAATGTATTTTGTATTTTATGCATACCAATAATTACTGTCAATATATTTTGCTATAGACGAGAAGAATGTAAGCATGTCTATCTGTACGTAAGATGCATGAAGTAGCATTCTGGAAGACTTGTATGAGGATAGGATTACCTAGTAGTTGGATGACGAACTTGCCTTCAGTACCAGTTATACTGGATATAAGTTAGTTATTGTTTCGTATTTTTCACCTAAATCTGCCAGTAAATCATTAGTATTCTTTTTTTTTTTTTTTTTTTTTTTTTTTTTTTAGAACATGTTGGTATCTTGAAGAAATGTAGCATTACATAACAGCTTGGGCGATGGGTAATTATTTACAACGCTGGTGCGGCCATTCTAGCATATGTGGAGATCCCATATAGTTGTAGTATGTGTATTATCGGTACCTTATTATGAAAAAGAGGTAATATGATATGTTGGTAATCAACAATGTACCAAGTTACCCCTCTCACAAAATAAAGAACCAAGAATACAAATAGCACAACGATATGAAATCTCCATACATACATCATCATAATCATACTACTATTAATACTACTACTACTACTACTACTACTACTACTACTACTACTACTACTGTTACTGCTGCTACTAGTACTACTACTACTGTTACTGCTACTACTACGGGGATGCGGCACAGGATCGACACGGCATACGACCGACAATTCAGCTCAGAAACCTGTTTCGGTCCTGTGCCGTGTCGATCCTGTGCCGTTTCGGTCCTATGCCGTGTCGATCCTGTGCCGTTTTGCTCTCACGCCGCTGCTCTGAAATAATTTAACTTTTAATCATGTGCCTAAAAAAATAATATTTTTATTATCTGTTTAATCTTTGCTCTTACAAATTATAAACTCCTGTCGATTCTATGCCTGTGCAAGTTATATGCATAGAATACGTACGATCGAAACGGCATAGAGCCGACACGGCATAGGACCGAAACGGCACAGGATCGACACGGCATAGGACCGAAACGGCACAGGATCGACACGGCATAGGAACGAAACGGCACAGGATCGACACGGCACAGGATCGACACGGCGCAGGACCGAAACGGCATAGGACCGAAACGACGCACAATCATCCCCACTGCGTAGTATCTATAAAACCAAATATGTATTTCTCATAAAAGCAATCAGAGACCTGTCAATTGATTTTAAAATATAAGAATTATAAGATATTTACTATATGAATATTAATAATTGTGAGTGACAAAAGAATGATAGTGCTAAATGGACAAAATATAATTTCTTGTGTGCTTGGTCAAAAGCATTTCTATATGTATGGAATACTTATATTTATTATTATTATTATTATTATTATTATTATTATTATTATTATTATTATTATTATTATTATTATTATTATTATTATTATTATTATTACGTTTTAACTCGTTTTGAAATCATGGCCTGATTCCACTAGAAAGCGAAAGCCACACTGAGAAAAAAAAATGTAGGTGGCATACTTAAAAACGTAGGTTACATTCGTAATTCCTGTAGTTTCTGGACTTAACGTACAACCGTATATAACATCCTGCAGCAAACGTATAGCTGAAAAAGTATGTATTATACGCACTGTCTGCATAAGTGCAATGACGTCATTCGTGTGACGTCATCTGCAGTAACAAATATATACGGAGGTGATATCTAGCTTTGTGACGTCAGGATCGTATGTAGCATGTGGGTTAATAATGACGACACACACTGACTATCAGGACGGAGCATAATTTCAAGAAGTATGCAATATACGTTCTTTACGTATGTTTCTTTCGTTCAACCCCAAGACAGCATCTATATTGTACTTGTGCCCCGTACGTACGACTAGATACAGTATACGTATTGTACGTATGTATTATACAGATTTTCCTTATGTCGCACACAGCTTGTCCAGATACAGCATACAGAATATCCATATGCACCATACAGAGTGCACATACGTAGCTTACAGACTGTATGCATGCAGCATATAGATTATACGTATGTCGCGTACAGGTTGGCCATATGTAATGTATGGATTGGATGTATATAGCTAATAGGTTGTCCATATGAAATATACGGATTTTACCTGTATCGCATACGTATTGCCTTCTTGTAATATATGGATTGGACATATGCAGGATCTAGATTGTACGTATAGTGCACCATTATTAAAGTGCTGCAACATACTGCAAAATGCATGATACATTCTTACTGTAATGTTGTCAAATATTGTTTTACTCTGTATGAAAACTAAATAGCTTAAAATATGTTTGATCTCCTTTGTGCCAATAATAATAAAATTAACAATCTTAGTTTGGAGCAGTGAAAGTGTCCAAAGAAATGTATTTACCTGCAGGGTGTCCTATAAGTTTGGATTTCCTGCTAATTCGTTGGGAAGCTACTGCAAAGCCAAGTGTTGAAAAGTGACACAAGCGTTAATTTTAAAATTATGGGCACAAAGGAGGTTAACCATATGTTAAACTATTTTCGTTTTCATACAGAGTAAATCAATATGTGATATATTACTGTAAGAATTTATCATATGCTTTGTTGTTAGTTAGTTCCAGCACTTTAATAATAATGCAAAATGCACAGCCATATACAATCCTATATTCAAACTCAAACAACTTCTCTGTACATTTTAATTAACAGGTATGTTTTTTTTTTTTTAATGTCGCAACAATTAAAAGTATGGTGTCAGCTGAAAACGTGTTCGCTCACAAGATAATTTCTACTCAGTACTCGCCATAAAAATGCAACACCAAGAAGGAGGCTGGGTAGCTGCGCCAAAGTTCCCAGGCCGATACCTAATAGTAAGTGCAGAATACTCTTAAACGTCCGCCGTATTCGCTGTGCGACAACGTGGTGACAGCGGAGGCGTTGTGCAGCCATCGACTAAACATATTTATCCTTCCCTGCTCTAGACATTCTGCAAATTTGGATTTTCGTGGGTGCATCCTTCTTAGTGCAACATTTTAAGCAACGAGCGGATTAACAGTCTCATACATTGCTTAAAGAAAGAGCAATGATTCTCAGAATTACTCGGAAGATATTATATATATATATATATATACAATAATTTAAAACTGTTATTTCAAACTTTGCAATTCAGAGCACGAAAAGAACTATAGCTAAAGGAACACTGATTTTAGCCAGATAGTAACTAGTAAACTCAATCACACTCAGTACCATTAGTTCATGGTGTTATCCGTAAGTCAGAGATCATGGTATCTCATTTCGTGTAGACTTTTGCATTTGTTTAATGCTAAAAATGTATTTTATCGCTACTTGAACCCAGTACCATATATATATACCGACAGGACGTACCTTAGTCACAAGGTGACATGAGTGAAACACTAAACTATTCGATTGACACCTGCGGCCTTGTCAACACTAGAGAAAGTTACAAAGTGATTAAGTAAATACGGAACATAGTTCATACAAAGTATAGCGATGTATGAAGTCTCCGTTTCATACGACTTGGATAAAGGATACATCTGAAATTGCAACAAAAAATATATGATTTCTCTGGATAATTTGGATTAGTCCAGAATTCGAACACATATACGTTGGTAAGTCGAACTTTTTTTTTTTTTTTTTTTTTTTACTTCTTTCTTCGGATTCCCAATAAAGTTGACTACTGAAAAGCTGAGTTACAGATTCTGTATTAAAACAACACCTTTGCTAGACATGTTCAGTATACACATTGTCTTACATACAGAACAATACATTAGTTATTAATGCATGTCTGAAATAATAGTGCTTCGTATAGAATTTTACTTCATTCAAACGTAATAGCACGAAGATAAAAAATATTGCGAAAGATAATGTTCTTATTACAGAGAAAAAGAGTTGAAATGACTTAACAGTAACAAACATTTTCTTTAAACAGAGACAATATTTTATTCTAATTTATGGAAGAAAGAAATAATTTGTAGTACAGTATCTTTATTAGGGTTATATGTTCGTACAAAAGAATGTAAATACAATTGGGTCTGTCTTCAGAAAGGACGTACTTTTAGCCACAACCTACACTGCTTCTTTTCACTGTCTTTCAAGCAGAATCCTGGTTTGATGCACGAAATACCTGAAACAAAAATCAGAAAACATTTAAAATGTTACATTCGGTGTGCTCAACTTGGTTGTACTTAACAATACAAAGTATCTTAACATTTTTGAGATTAAATGGACAAAATCTGTTCGGTCAGGTATGGACTTTTAGGTTGCACATAGAAAAATTACGAAGTGTTTATTGATGCTGAATAACAACTCAAAATGTATTACTATTCAAAAGTAAGTGGGTACCCCAATGGTGTTCGGGGTACCATGGGGTATCTAATGTCTGTATTTTTTTAGATATATGGAAATGTATGTCTCTAAAATGTAAGGAACTGACATCTGTTTACCGAAAACCTCAACTCGGTAAGCCTTATGGATATTGAGATATGGGAAAATAAAGAGCGACACCATAGAAGTGTGGGGTTTGAGTACTAGATGGTGCAGTTTCGGAAATGTAATTACGAGGGCTTACAACAACCTCAAAAGTAATTTCAATTAAATACACTACACACACGCCCTGATGGGGCTTTTCGGGTACCATGATATTCGCAGAACTCTCATTTCTAAATATTCTAAAATATGTCTTAATAACGTTTTAAAGAACGTTAGAGGTGTGTGTTTGCCGAAACTGCAAGTCGGTACGCCTAACAGTTACCGAAATATGGTGAAATAAAAAGCGACACCATAGGTACGTGGAGCTTGCATATTAGACAGTACAATTTAGAAAATTAATTAAAATATGACTATCAAGATATTGTCAAATAAAGGGAGGATCCATACAGTTATGGGATTTTCGTGTTAGGTGGTAAAGTTTCCGAAACCGGTCATGGAAAGTTAATAAGCATCAGTAGCAATTTCATCTTAAAGTAATTAGGTACTTCCATGGTGTTTAAGAACATCATGGGGTCTACCAAGGTTAAATTTTAAAAGCTTTGGAAAATATATTTTGACATTTGTAAAGAGTATTAGAAATATGTATTTACCTAAAATTTCCAGCTAGTACATCTAGCAGCTAGAGAGACACCATACAATAAAAGCGTATTAGATCTTGAAATTTCAGAAAACAATTATTGATCCTAACAAAAGTTAAATAAGATGGTACTTCTATGGGTTAAGTGACTACCTCAGACTTGTCAGTACAATTTCGATCGAAAGATTAATTCAGCTCTAAATTTTCTTTGGACAATTCCAAGCGTTCATCGGGCTCTGAAATAAGTGAACATTTTTTGTCAATATCTAATATAGCAAGCGAGATATAAGAAATTATTTTATGACGTCGTAAAAATAGAGACCCACATGGATTTGTACTTTTGAGTCTTTGCTGTAAGAAGAAATTTCAGAAAACAACCGTATATACCTTAATAGAAAATTAAATGGGCGGGAGCACGGTGGCTTAGTGGTAGAGTGCTTACCTCTGGTGTATTGGGTTCGTGGTTCGATCCGCGGCCGTCAGTTTGTAGTGGACATCGTATTCGTGGGTTTTCTAGGGGTACTACCTCTCCTCCCACCTTTGCATTCCATCAATTCTGTCAACAACATTCACTTGCTTTAATCGTAATCTCCCTGAGACTAAAATGCATAATCGTGGGTCGCTACACTGAAATATTTCCTTTTATTTAATTTTAAAATGAAATAGGGAGTTAAGTATGATCGTATCTCTATGGGATAAGTGAAAACTCCAATAGTTTCTGCAAAAGAAGACTAGTTAAAAACCCTACCACTAAGCTACTGTATCCCCGTCCATTGAATTGTCTATTAAGGTATATACAGTAGTTTCCTGAATTTTTTTCTTATGGGAAAGACCCAAAAGTACAAATCCATAAAGATCTATTTTTACGTCATAAAATATATAATTCCTTATATCTTCTCGACTATCTTAGATATTGACAGCGACTTTTCGTTCTTTTGCACAGCTCGATGAACCCTTGGAATTGCCTGAAGAAAACCTAGGACTGAACTAAATTTTCGATCGAAATTGTACTAAGGTACTCATTTAACCCATAGAAGTACCCATCTGATTTAATTTTGTTGCGACCAATAATTGTTTCCGAAATTTCAAGATCTCATACGCTTTTATTTCAGTGTTTCTCCAGATGTTAGATGTACTAGCTGGAAGTTTTGGGTAAACACATATTTCAAATATTGTTTACAAATGTCAGATTATATTTTCAAAAGCTTTTAAAATTTAATTTTGGTAGACTCCATGATGTTCTAACACCCCCTGAAGATATCTAATTACTTTAAGATGAAATTGCTACTGGTGTTTATTAACTTTCTATGACCGATTTCGGAAATTTTAGTATCTAACACTAAAACCCCTTAACTGTGTTGGTCCTCCCTTTATTTGACAACATCTTGATAGCCGTTAGTCATATTTTAATTCAATTTCCGAATTCTAGCGTCAAGTATGCAAGTCCCACATACCTATAGTATCGCTCTTTATTTTCCCATATCTCGGTATCCATAAGGCTTACCGAGTTGCAGTTTTCAGTTAAAAAAAAAAAAAAATCAGTTGTTTACATTTTAGAGACATGTATTTCCAAATATCTAAAATGCAGAAATTAGGTACCGCATTGGAACCCCATTGGAGTACTCACTTACTTTTGCATAGCAGGGTAAAAACGCCAATGGTTCTCACTTTAAGGTTGAAAACATACTATTTTGTCTCTTCTCTGAGCATCGTGAATCTGTCGGAGCTGTACCATAGTTGGAAGGACTCACTGATCCTTCCTATAATGACCATATAGTCAGAATTCAAAAAGGAGTAGCCGTTGAAGGAAAAACAATATTTTAAAATCCTTGCACCAGTAGTCGTCACCTTAAAATCAAAATGTTCCAGTAGTAGTCAGGATTTTCTACCAGTATTCGTCACTCAAATAACTTGATATAATTTATTCAAAAACGCACTGTGTATCAGTTTAGGGTTAAGAATACAATATAAAGTAGTAAGCTTAATAACTTTGCATCACTTTTAGCACTCAAGAAAGAAAATAGAAACGTTTTTACATACTTTTTAAAGCAATTTCAGAAAGAAAAATGTTAACTGAATTCAAAAGTTAACTGTATATCACTTTCACGTTAAGAGTACAATATTAAATACTATGTTTAATAACTATACATCACTTTAAACACTCAAGAATGAAAATAAACGTTTGTACATTCATTTTAAAAACAATCTGAGAAATAAAATAAGTTAACTGAATTCAAAATTTAATTATACATCACCTTAAGCTTAAGAATACACTATAAAATACTGAGATTAATAAAAAATGAAATCTTTAACGTCCCACGGTTATGCTGGTTAGGCTAAAGGAGACGGTGATAATGAGAAATGACTGAAATGGTGGAATAAAGAAAGTGGCAGGAAATGGGAGAACTCCGAGAAAACCCACGAGCACGGTGTTTGTCCACCACAAAGTCCACACGGCGCGAGCTGGGATCGAACCAGGGACCCCCTGCACCGGAGGTGAACGCTCTACCACTGAGCCACCGAAGAGTAGACGACTGAAGGCGCAAGTAGCATACAAATTTATGATGCTGAAGGCGTTATTTTTCACAGCTATGGAGGAAAGAGATAGAAACAAAAAAAAAATAACAGGAAATCTTTGTTTTACGTCCTACGAATATGCTATGTAGGTTGACGGTCAGAATTGAGTAATGAAAATTGATGATCTTGGAATACGATTTGGCCGAATAACGAGGGAGAAAATAATCATTGATTAAATATTAAATTGAAAAGAATTAAGAACCTGACGCTTAAATACTTATCTATCCGGCACCCATCTTGATCCCCATAAAATATCATGAAGTGCTTGATTGATTCTAAACCCAATAATAGTAATAGTAATTTAACAAGAAACACAGAATATATAATTTACGCACCTTGAAATGTAGAAATTAATGATTGTAATCCCCAGCTTTCCAATAGACCTTTGATTTCTTCAAATGAAGATTCGGATATCTTGTTTCTTCTCAAGCAATAATGGGTTACAATAAGCAGTTGCAGTCCAAAGCCAAGTCACTAAGTGAAGCATGAATATAAAAGAATTCATTAGTTAGATGCATACAAAATCCTACGCATGTAAATCCGAATCTACTTATATTAAATTGTAAATTTAAACAAACTAAATTATACTACAGTTATAGTGACATAAAACATACATTAAATAAGGTATACAGGGTGTCTCAAAAGTCCCCTGACATAGGGTAACTCTGTTATTATCAGAGTTACAACAAAATGTAGGAGAGGAAAGCATCTCCAAATATGATGTTTTCAATCTAAAGTGAAGGAATTTTTAAAATCGGATGACTCGTTTGCGCTGTACACTCTTTATGCGCCTAATGTGAAATGAAAGTGCAACGTTGCCATTTACCTGGACCTACAACATAAGTGAATGAAGTTACTTTCTTTTTCGCTAACATTTCGATGGCCAGCCCCCGTTTCAAACAGGAACTTCATTCACTTATGTTGTGGGTCCAGGTAAATGACAACGTTGCATTTTCATTTAAATTTGGGTGCATAAAGAGTATACAGCACAAATATCTCGTCCGATTTTTTTTGAAAAAAAAAAAAGTGTTCACTTTAGATTGAAAACGTCATATTTCGATATGATTTTTCCTCTTACATTTTGCTGTAACTCTGATAATAACAGAGTTACCCTATGTCAGGGAACTTTTGAGACATACTGTATACATCATAAGAAGTTCCTTTCTAAATTCTACACGGATGTGGTTTCATTGAATGTGAGGTGGGTGATACACATTAGGCCTTTTGGGAGTACATCACACGGACGACCGTAATTTTGTGTTCAAAATTTTTATTATGAACTGGTGGGATATGTGATACATATGGCCACGGGCTAGAATTTTCTCAGTATGTCAAAAATGCAATCAGATTTCATGCAGCTTAATTTGGTGAAAAGCTATTGCCAATTGAACGTTACATTTACCTCTTTCTTGCAGATGTTAAACCATGCCGTTAGCACGTGAGGAATGGATCGAAATAATAAAACTGTGGGACTGGAGGAGTATATGTGCAGTGGTTGCCGATTGCAGAGTCATCCACAATGTGACTCTGTGTCACATGTTTCAGTGCTACAGTAATTAACTAAATTTGAGAAGACGAGCACATTCGTGAACATACATCGTAACGGTTCAAACTCGCGGGCCCTTTTTCCTTCCCCATTTTGAACCCGTACATGAAAATGCCATTTTCTCTATGTTTGCCTGCGCCGATTTTGAAAATTCCTTCACTAATCGATTTCTCTCGACGAGTACTACAAGAATCAGTTAAAATCGCACGGGCCCTTTTTTCTTCCCCATTTTGAACCGGTACATGAAAATGCGTTTTTCTTCATGCTTGCCTGCGCCGATTTTGAAAATTTCTTCACTAGTCGATTTCTCTCGTTGAGTACTACAAGAATCAGTTAAAATTTCGCGGCCCTTTTTCTTCCCCATTTTGATCCGGTACATGAAAATGGGTTTTTCTTCATGCTTGCCTGCGCCGATTTTGAAAATTCCCTCACTAGTCGATTTCTCTCATTGAGTACTACAAGAATCAGTTAAAATCTCGCGGGCCCTTTTTCCTTCCCCATTTTGAACAGGTACATGAAAATATGATTTTCTCCATATTTGCCTGCGCCGATTTTGAAAATTCTTTCAGTAATCGATTTCTGTCGTCGAGTACTACAAGAATCAGTTAAAATCTCGCGGGCCCTTTTTTCTTTCCCAACCCAATATTTTTATATATTTTGAATGTATTCAAGTATGGAACAAAAGTGTTTAATTAATTCCCTTAGTAGGCTTCTCAACTTAATATTTTTCAACTTAAATTTTATTTGTTTTGATTATTTATTTTCTTGTGACTTAATATTTAATTGCAATCGTTCATTGGGGAGAAGGGTGGCCATTCTCAAATATATAAATATAGTATTCTTAAAATTTATGTCTTCTCGTATTATTAGTTTCTTCCACTAGACCTGGAAATTGCAAAATTAATACCTGGAAAACCTGGAAAATTCAGGGAAATTGAGTTCCATATTTATGTATGAACCCTGCTATTTACAATTTTTTTCGAATAGGGAGAATTGTACAAAAGGGTGTTTTGGGAATGGTATAACAGTAGGTTTCTGGGGGTGTTGTTCGAAATGAAATAAAATCTTTAAGTTTTACGTCCCACTATTATGCTTGCTAGGCTACAGATGACTTGGTGTTGTTCGGTGGGGGTCAATGTTGCCAATTTTGGGAAAAGTCACTAAATCAGGGGAATTCGACCTCAACGATAGCGTAGGGTGACCATAAAATTTTCAGTTAATAACGGGATAGGTTCTGGCTTTTAGATCTACCTTTGTTCTTACCAGTACCTTGGGGCCGCGGTGGCTCAGTGGTAGAGCGTTCACCTCTGGTGCTTGGGGTTCCGGGTTCAAACCCTGCTCCCGCCAAGTGAACTTTGTGGTGTACAAACACCGTGTGCGTGGGTTTTCTCGGGGTTCTCCCGTTTCCTCCCACTTTCTTCATTCCACCATTTCATTCATCTCTCATCATCACCGTCTCCTTTAGCCTAATCGGCATAACCGTGGGACGTAAAACTCAAAAATTTCATTTCATTTCATTTATCAGTGCCTTGATATCAGAGTTCCCCCTCTCTCTCTCTTTGTTACTGAGCGGGTACTTATGAAAAAGGAAAGACACGTTGAAGTTTGTTCAACACACAACCAACTGCTAAATCTCTGCTGTCTTTCGAGCAGTACTACGAACTATAGAGTATGTTTAATATAGGGAATTTCAGTTCAATTTTTGCCTCTTTGTTGTTATTAATACTTTTAAAAGGAGTAAAGGTACTGGGTTTGTTATTTACTTCTTTCATTTACATAAAATGGGACGAATACTACTTTTTTCCATCTACTGACGGGAAGGCCGGGAAACGCCCCTAAAACGGGACTGTCCCGGTCAAAACGGGACGTATGGTCGCCCTACGAATAATTTTTCCGATTGGAGACTTTTATGGGTGATTTTTAAATGACGATTCAGCTACTTATACATTTAGCGACTTTTTGCTGCAAACAAAATTTTCATCTGTAGAGAAGCATTATTAGTTCAAAACAGTTTTTGAACTAATAATGCTTCTGTTTGTTCTTTTTTCTGTTTGTTTGTTTTAATCAGCGCAAGTGATGAAGAGTTTGGAAATACAGCGTACCCACTGGCCCACAATCCTGCATTGTTATGTTGCCCTTGTCCTCTAACGAAGAAGAACTACAAACTTGATGTCCTTTAGTTCGCAGTTTCCGTTGAGAGACACACGTAATACATCTTTACCGATAGCAAAAAGATTAGCTATAGATACGTGGATAAAGGCGAAGTGGATGTTTGTTATATTTGTTCTTTGGGGTCTTTCAATTATTCTGCAGTTTTTCTTTTACAAAAAATTGCTTAACGTAAGTACTGTAGTGTTAATTATTTCGGAACTATTTTGACTCCACAATATGAACAAAAGTACCCGAAACAATCTGAAATGATCCCTGAATTCAAGGATTGGTTGCGCCCTGTTTACAAAGATGTGAGTAGAACCAGCGGCGCAAATCTGTCTTCAACATTGGGGGGGAAGGGTAAGACCGTTACCATACTTTTTATTTTGCGATGTCCAAAATAGTTATGAAGTTGAAAAACAATGTTGTGGAGTATCAGAGTTGTCTTCAGCATTGGGAAGCTGCAGATTTGAGGCTTATTCTGGGAGACGTCTATTTTATCTCACGTTCCTTTGTAGCAATTGGACAAAAATCATCAAATTTCTCCCAAAAAACACATTTCAAATCGGATTATTGGGGAAAACTCCCCCTCAGTTCCAAGATTGGAGGGGACATGTATCCGTCATCCCCCCCCCCGGGATTTGCGGCAGTGAGTAGAACATATTGTTTAGTTTACATCTACAACTTTAAAACAATGCTTATAGACAATGAATTTCTCGATTATTTTTTATAGCGACTTTTCACCCAAAATTCGAGTCGCCACCTCTCGTTTCGCAAACTTATTGTCAACATTTTGGCAACACTGGTTGCGGGGAGAGCTACAATGGAAATGAAAATGAAATGAAATCTTTGAGTTTTATGTCTCACGGTTATGCCGGTTAGGCTAAAGGAGACGGTGATGATGAGCAATGAATGAAATGGTGGAATGAAGAAAGTGGGAGGAAACGGGAAAATCCCGAGGAAACCCACGCACGCAGTGTTTGTTCACCACAAAGTTCATTTGGCGGGAGCTGGGATCGAACCCGGGACCCCAAGCACCAGAGGTGAACGCTCTACCATTGAGCCACCGCGGCCCTAAGAGATTGAGAGTCATAAACTTAGTCACTTTCAATTTTGTAATATATATATATATACTGTATATATATATTACAGTATATATTACTGTATATATATATTACATCACTGACTGATAACTAAAATGCTTGGATTGTATATATAAAAGTCACCCCCTGCCCGTAAAAAGCTCCATTCAAACTCGGAATCGAACAATTGCATCTGTAACGCAGTGCTGAGTTGATTTTAACGTTCCTTTCAGCAGCAAGGCTGTATGAGACATGGACTTACAGATTAACGTGAAATCCGAACCACATAAGCTCCGGCCGGGAATCGAACCCGGGTGTCCCACGCCAAAGGCGTGTACACTAACCACTTAGCCACGAGGGAACCCATCTGGGTAATAGTTAAGAACAGGTACTTCTCATCTCCCGTGCACGAGGATACATCTTATTGTTGCACTACCTAAACACCCTAAGTACAAGGGCAAGAACTCAGTCTATTACCTGCTTTTTAACATCCTAGATCAGCGTTTCCTAACCTTTTTCAACTTGCGGCACACTACGGATGTAACTTGAATTCTCGCGGCGCACTCATAGATATTATTATTTGTAAATATAAAACTAGTATTTTTTCTGCGATTATTGATCTCCTTCTCACAGAGAAGAAAGCTCAATCACTGTTTTTTTCCCCGTGGTAAATTATTATGCTTATTTTTCATTCTAATTTAAAAATATAAAACAATTGCAATGAAATATTGGACTCAGGTTTTTAAAACTAAGCTTTCTTGTTCGAAAACTGTATCCAACCTTTCACTAAGAAGTAAGATCACTAAATAACGAACGAACAAACAAATCTTTTTTACTTTTAAAATACAAATGTATTTAATTTGTCGAAAGGATTGAATGTTATTTTAAATTTTCAAGTTACAAAATAGTCTGCAACAATAAAGAAGCAATAATAGTTACAACAATGATAACCAATATATATTTTCAACATTAAAAATGTACAGAAAAGTAACACGGTATGAAACTTAAAGTTGTAGATTCATAGTAGAGGTTCATAGTAATGTGAAATAAACATATACATTTTTCCTTCGTCTTGCAATTTGATTGCTATAGAATTAATAATTTGCTTCGACTTCCTCGCGGCACACTAGCGGCCCATTCACGGCACACCAGTGTGCCGCGGCGCACCGGTTGGGAAACGCTGTCCTAAATAGTCAATGAATAATTCCTGAAAGTATGGCGTTTCTCGTCCTTCCCTAAATGGGAAGTACGGCTCCTTAACTATAACCCTCATCTGTAAGGCAGTGTAAGCAACAAAAAATTAAAAAAAAAAAAAAAAAACGCACACTGGATGTTTGCGCAACTGAGGATCAAAACATCCTCAATGGAGTATGAGAAATCGTAAACGTCAATCAAAGTGTGTTTTTGCTTATTCATTACTTCGTTAATAGTTAATTCCTTCTAGAAATAGTGAAACAATACTATGAAGAAACACTAATTAAACTAATAACTATTACGTTGTGTTTCTTACCATACCGTTTTTACCAGCCATAGAATTTGAACCTAGTACTATACTGCATTAGTCAAGCCGGAACGAAGGGTGAAATTCAAACGCCTGGCACTCGTAGGTGTTGAAGCTGTGTTGTAGTTACGCGGCCTGCGTTGGTACTCCTCAACATAAATACGTCACTGCCCAAAACCAGGAAACATCACAGACAGAAGACAGGGGCACAATCAGTGCCTGACACTTCACGAACTCAAACCCGCCAAGACTCAACTCAACATGACCTTCAATTACGTTCTACAGTAGAAACCAAACCAATGCTAAGGCACAAACTTACCAACTTCCTATATGAAAACACAAGAAAAAAAAAATTCAAACTTTTTGGTTCCAAAGTGATGCCATAACAATAATACTAAAAAGGTTTTAATTCTCAGTAACCCAAACATTAATTAACTAGGGAACATAACAAGCAAAAATAAATAAATAGAAATCAAATCAAATTAAATTTAAAAAATAAAAACCTGACAAGTAAGCTCTCCCTGACTACTTTTTTTTTAAAATTTCAGTGAGGCTGTAAAATATATCAATATCTTCGTCAAATATATATATTTCAATGTAAACAAGTTCTTTAAACAAAAGAAAGCTCTGTAGTAGAGCGCTTACCTCTGACCTGTTAGGTCCCTGGTTCGATTCCTGCTCCCGACAAATAGCCTTTTGGTGAACACTGTAGGTGTGGTTATTCTTAAGACTTTCCAGTTTCCTTACATTTTCTTGATTCCACCATTATCATGTATCTCATCGTCACCTTCTCACTTACGTTTATGTACAATCATGGGGCGTTAAACTAAAAGTAAAAAAACAAAAAAAATGCAAATATCCTAATAAAAATGAGTTTTCTAGACTACACAAGTGGCCCCGCGTAGCGTAGTTGCTAACGCTCTCGCCTTCGGTGCGAACGGTCCCGGGTTCGATCCCGTTGGGGATCGATTTCCTCAGTCGAAAAAGTATCAAAAGATTTTAAGTCCAGCCATCCTGAATGAGATTTCCTTGGGTTTTCCTCATTCACAGCAGGAAAATGCCGGAGTGGTACCTAACATATAGGTCCCAGGCCGTTTTCTTCCTTCCCCAATCCTTTCTTCCCTTCCTTTACCCGGATAGTGTGCTCATCGAGGGACGTCATCCCTCATATGTGACGGGCTAACAAGGCCATTGATTCCGAAAGCCCAGAGACCTAAAGCCTAAATCTTCACTACACAAGGGAATTTTCGCGCTGAAAACGGTTTCTTAGCAATTATGTTAAGCAGTCCTGTAGTAACTCTGCACCACGTAATAAATCGTCACATATAAAACGGAATGAATAAACACATAACATTCATTTTGCTACCTTGTAACGTAAAATGTTTCAAAACATTAATATTCAAAGATTTCTCAAAATTCAGATTCACCCATTCCATTCTCCTCAATCATTAACGAGTTGTAGTCATAAACTATATTACTTACTTAGTACTATACTAAAGCAAGTTACACTAAAAGAATATATAATTAATGGAATATTTAACTAAAGTAATAGTTAACTAGTGCACTTACCCAGGTTTTTGTTTCCTTCCTGTCTTCTTTTCAGATTGTAACAACCTCGTTTCGCAAGCAAAAGACGGTAGTTCAATGACGTCAGCCATGGCGAAAGAAAGAGTGTCTATAGGCGGTCTGGATCTCACGTACAGATGGACGTATATAACGTATAACTGAAGTACTTAACATACGTATATGTATGTAAAATACAGAAGATTGTTAGATATCAGACATCCTGCAGCGAAATGATGTAATATCTAAGCGGGTAAAAGGCAGTACCTGTGTAGTATATGGATAAAGTACGCTCCGTACAGATTTCCTTAGTAAACGTAACGAATCCTTGTATTTGTACAATATACCGCTGTCCGGATAATGGATTTTTCTCAGTGCATGAGAAATATAAGCTAAGTAGTAATATGGAATACTTTTAATGTTGCTTACTAGAGGAAACATGCACGCATGTCTTCTCGTCTCGATATCGAGACCACAAGAGACTATTTTAATAAGAAGCTCAGTTGGGAAGTAATAACTGAGCCGATGGCTCGAGCCGGCTCGCTTGGGGTGAACCATCGGCTCGAGCTGGCTTGGTTGGATGAACCATCTGCTCGGTTCGGCTCATCTGGGCCGAAGGCTCTTGCTGACACGGTTCGGTGAGCTGTTGGCTCGGCTCACTTCTCGGTTCGGGTCCATAGTGAGTGAGCTGTGAGCCCAGCTGCTCAAGTTGTTTACAATTGTAAACCCGGGCCGAACAGTTTTGAAGATATTTGGCCAGTGCCTTATAACTTTTAACAATGTTTGGCTCGAGCCCGAATACTCAACCTAAACCCTCAACCCAAATTCACAAGCTCGTGAACAATATCCTTGACTCCTAGAATTCACGACTACCGAGGTTAGCAATCAACTAGTTTTTTAGTATTCAAACACAGACCGCGTTTCTTTCATGTTTAAACACAGTGTTGTTATAATTATAATTATAATTATTATTTATTATTATTATTAATAATAATAAGAGTAGTACTAGTATCATTGATAACCTATATTGTCTATGCAAGATACTTGAAGAGAATACTCGAAACTACAAACCAGATTTGGTTCGACTCGACCCGAATTCGAGTCGAGTTGGAGGAAATTTTTCGAATCGCGTTCAAAGATGTCTGTTTTTAGTCGAATCGAGTTTCAAAGAATACTCGCTCGTACTCACTCGTGCCCATCGTAGAATGACCACATTCTAACAATCGAAAAGTAGGACACAAGTATAATAGTACTGTATATGATATCTTACTGTGTCGGCAATACGCATATCATTATTTCAATTAATGTTAACCTTAAGTTAATGAACATTTTTGTTAAGAAGAAGCACTGAACAAAATTATTAAAGGAATTAAACATAACTCCAAATGCTTTGATGAATAACAAATTGGTTTATTTTATGAACGTACAGTCAAAGTTCGTGTTGGGCTAAATAATAATAATAATAATAATAATAATAATAAATTTCGAAGCGTGGTATTATTTTAAGAAATGAAAGAAAATTTAGACCAGCACAAAGGAACTTCTATTTAACTTGGTTAGCATCACTGTCATAAGTTCAATAAGAAACCTTTCCTACTTTACCGATATCTCAACAAGGCCTTCTCAGTAAAAGCGATGAATTGTAAAAAATGGTTTGTTGATTGTTCTCCATCCCTAGTCTTCTGAGGAGTGTTGAAAAACACAGCGGTTCATCATTCAGGAAAAGAGTGTGTTTGATTCAAAATATTGTGAATAAAGAATGAAACATTAAGATATTGCAAATAGAGATGCAAGGGCTCGGAAAAAAACCGGCTTTTTTGGAAAAAAACTCGGTTTTTTCTGCTTTGCTTTTTTGCTTGGGAAATTTTGGGCTTTTTTCAAAATTCTGCTTTAAATCGATAAAGCAGACTTTGTTTCGCTTCTCTATAACACAGAAAGTCATTTAATTAGTGGTTGATGCCGATAATAATATAAAACCTCGAAAGTAAACCATGAATTTCGAAAAGATATTTTAAACAATTTTACTTCAACATTTTTACATTATGAATTCCAAAGGACTAACCAATGTATATAATAAACACATTTTAACCTCCTATATACAAAAGTAAACAGAGTTGGCAAGAACCATGGTTGTTTCTGAAAATGCCAAAAACCCGTTTTGGGGGGGCAGTTTAAACTAGGCTTTTTTGGGGTTTAAACCAGGTTTTTTGATTTAGATATTTTGCTTTATGTATTTGTATTACATATTCACAGAAATAAGTTTGTTTCGCCTTGGTGTTATTATTCAACAACGGGGTTATGCTGGAAGAGGTCTCATAAGCTTAAAGAAGTCCGGTCAGTAAATTTCTTAAATTGAGAAACTCCCGCCCTAGCCATCGGGAAAATCCCGTCATTCTTTTAAATGTAAAACAATAACGGGAAAATCCTGTAAAATTTAATTTGCATGTAAAATTTAAAGGTCAACGTATTATAATCAATACGCTAAAACTGAGTGACACACAATCATAGTCAACGTCTTGCGAATAAAATCAGAAAAATAAACACACTGCTGAACAAGACTGCATTTATTTAATATAAAAACACATTTACACGTGACGTTTCGATCTTCTATCCAAGATCCTCATCAGACGTGAGGATCTTGGATAGAAGATCGAAACGTCACGTGTAAATGTGTTTTTATATTAAATAAGTGCAGTCTTGTTCAGCAGTGTGTTTATTTTTCTAAAACTGAGGTATTAAATTACAAATTTAGTATGTAGGTATCATTGAAAGTCCAATCCAAGCTAATGTTGGAAGCTAAGTAGACAATCGATAAATTTTACCAATTTTAATCAATATATTTAAGCAACCTTCGCTTCTTTATAAAACAACAGGCATACAGAAATATATAATTTGGTTTCGTTTTGTATGTTTAGGCTTAACATCCTTACGTAATACCGAGGTTATCAAGGAGAAGACTTTCGCTTAAAGTGACATCCGAAAGAGTACTTGGTTTACACATGAAAGAAGGGTTGTGGTTCGACCGACAATTGAACATGGGACACCTTGATTAAAAGGTGAAAAGGAAATAAGACTAATGCAGATGGTTTGACATGTGAAACGTCACTATGAAGTTCACACGATTCGCATTTTTGTTCTTTTAATTTTTTTAGTTTAAACCAGTTATTTAAAAAAAAAACAGCTGGTGTAAACGAGCCAACCCTAAGAGTAAAAACTTCTTTCAAAAAAATACACAAATAACTAGCAAAATTGTATGTAGTATTTTTACTTCAAAATATTCCATACCCTCTTTTTGAAACAAAATAAAATTAAAATAAAACATAAGAGAAATACTTAGATTTGTATGATACAATTAAAGGCTGCACATGGTTCTGTATATTCTTGAAATTCTACAGTCAAGTTTTTTATAACCACCATCAAGGGCGCCCATCAGGGGGGTTAAGGGGGCGCTTGCCCCCCCCTAGAGGAAAATGTACTTCAGAATATTGAAAATCCAATAGGATTTTTACATTAGTTACAGCAAAATTTGAAACTATTTTTGAAACGTCGCTTATACTTCCCCTCCTTGGAAACCACAACATGGGCGCCCTTGACCACCATCACGGTTTACCCAGTCTTCAAGTTTTCTGAATTTTTAACAAGAGGGATTCAACATATCATTACGGAACAAAAAAAAAAAAAAAAAAAAAAGACTACGGAATATATTTAAGTTAAGCTAAATACAACTGCACAACAAACGTGACTGAGTGGTTGGCTTTTGCGCTTCTATCGGGAAGTCCGGGATTCAACCCAGCATTCGACCATTCTGGCAAAGCCTTCCTTCATTCCATCTGAGAATGTAGAAATAGTGCGTGTACTGGTCGACTAGGAGTGTAGGAGTTGGCCGACTTCCTTTCTTATTGTTTTTAAATCGTTATTATTACTAATTACCAGCAGTGACGGTTTTGCGAAGGTTAGAGGATCGGTCTTTCGGACTGAAGCCTGTTCTCCAAAGTTGTGGAATGTCTAAAACGAACGAAATATCTATTAGTTATGCCTTTACTCATAAACTTTAAGCTCCCGTCAAATAAAAATTACGAATGTTTAGAAAAACTAAACATTAGTAGTAAGAAAACCCCTCCCAAAACACTTTTTTAAATTCGCCACTGATTTTCAGTATAAAATGATCTTCAAGGTTGTATCCGGAAGATTATTGCTAAACATATAAACGAAACGAAATATTAGTTATGCCTGTACTCATAAACTTCAAGCTCCTCCCAAATAAAATTAGGACTTTTTAGAAAACGAAACAATCAGAGAAACCCCTCCCAAAGTACTTTTCTAAATCCGCTATTGATTATTTGTATAAATTGGTATTCAAGGTTGTATCTGGAAAATTATTGTTAAATCATTGCACAACTACAGTATAACAGAAATGTGCAAATACGGTTTGACGGACATATTGAAAAACGTATGCTTTGACGGATATATAGAAAAACGTAAGTTTAACTTTCGTGCTAGAAGCTGGAGTACTAAGCTCTTAGAAATGAAACACGGATGACAAACTAAAATGATCTAGAGAAGGAAAAAAATGTCGATAACTCAAAAGTTAAAATAAAGTTAAATAACCTGTAAAATTGCCCTCAAATACTACATTCTTCATGTTAGCTTTAATTCGTAAAATATGTGCTCCATCCATCTTGATGGTGAATTACAGAGCTAAATATGGCATTCAGGTCGTGGAAATCTTATCTAACTATAGAATGTACTATAAGAAAGCTATTTGGATAGAAAAATCATGAAAATGAAAAAAGCCAAAATTTCCAAAATTCTCGGTTTTTTTCCAAAAAAGCCGGCTTTTTATGTGAAAAAAACCATCGATTCAAAAAAGCCGGCTTTTTTGCATCTCTAATTGCAAATAAATTAACTCTGGACATTTCGCAGGACATTTTAAAGAAGAAGGATATTTCTCGATTTCCTAGACATCTTCGCAACACGCAGGACAGCTCTTTGAAAAACAGTACTGTACTGCGAAAATCAGTACGTCTGGTTACCCTAGCCCATCCCTACGAGTAACGCAGTATGGCATTTTAGCCAATGTTACCTTATATGAAAATATTCATAACTTATAGCTGTCAAGTAAAAATGTGTCCTTGCATTTACATAAAGCAATTCAGAAAGGGCAATAATAATAATAATAATAATAATAATAATAATAATAATAATAATAATAATAATAATAATAATAATAATAATAATAATAATAATAATAAAAGCGATAGTAATAGTAGTACGGAAAATTGAAGTGATAACATTTGTTCACATATTCTAAGTTTCAGACCTAAAAGTAACGCGTTACTTTCGAAGTAAAGTAACAGTTACTTTTTGGGGGCAAGTAACGCGTTACATTTTAGGAAAAAGTAAAGTAACTTGTAACGCGTTACATTTTTACATGTAACTTACCCAAAACTGTCCATGGGAAAATTGTTCACTGCTCGGGCCAAGATTGTTTCTGACTGTCGACAGATGGATGCCGTTTATGGCAGACCTTTGCCTGAAGTACTGCCCAAAGTTTGTAGTCCAACGGGTTAAGATCCGGGCTGCTAGAAGGCCAATCAGTGGTAGAAATTAAGTGAGGGACGTTCCGCGCCAGCCAGTCCTAAGTTGGTTTCGCTGTGTGGCCTGGAGCGGAATCCTGTTGGAAGGTCCACCTTTCTCCAGGGAACATGGTAGCAGATAGTGGTTACACTATAGGTGTTAGCACTGTGTTCTGGTATACCTTGGCAGATGTTTTAACACCTTGTTCGCAAAAATACAGCTGGGTTGTGCTTGAGTAGCTCACTCCCCACCAAACCATCACTGAGGCAGCATGATGTGTCGGGTGTCATCCAGAAGTCCTAAACGGCAGAACTCCTAAAAATATAGGCACTAGACCTGAATTTTAGTACTTCTGCAGTTTAGGACTTGTGGCACGGTATGATTTTTAGGATTTCTGCCGTTTAGGACTTCTGCCTTTTAGGACTTGTGCCGTTTAGGTCTTGTGCCTTTTTCATTCACTTGCTTTAGTTCTGAAATTCGCCACCACCCCACGAAATTGCGACGATGCAGCAACTAGTTGGCAATAATGTCACGAACGTAGCTAATTCCAACAATAACAGCTATATTTGTACTACTAAGATTATTATTATCACTATCTGTTCTGCACTTATACGTGAATTACATAATACAACTTATTTCATTCTAAGAATTAATTACATAATTAGTTAAGAAATTCGTTTCTTTCGAATGGAGATACGAGAATCCCAAGACAAATTCCTAAAACAAAAATAAATAAATAAAAAATTGAAAAAATGTTTAAAAAGCATATTTTACCAGACTTCTGAAAGCAAGAAAACATTCAGAATTTCAATATATACTGTGTGGAGCGAATTTTATTAAGAGTAAGACAAAAATCCACCAAAGTTTACTTAATTAAGACAAAAGCTCACTAGACATTTCACGAGTGAACATTAAATACCAACGGTATACATAAAGAACGCAGTAGATTTAAAATTGAACAAAGAACATTTACTATGCAATACATTGGGTGACATTCATAAGTTCTAAACGGCACAAGTCCTAAAAATATAGGCACTAGACCTAAATTTTAGGTCCTGTGCCATTTTTGCAGAAATTACTACATAGTCATTTAGGGGTGTAGCCTGCAATTTTTTCTAGGGGAGCTTGATTTTTATATATTAAAAGCAAATCAAAAGTTTATTTTCAGATTACGAAAGCTTCAATAAGACAATAAATTTATACATATTACACATGTACATAAATACATAATATTATTGTATTTCCAGTTACTTCCTTTTTGAAACCTGGACCTTGACAGAGCGTAAATTTAAAACCACAGCTTGTGGGAAATGTACGAATAAGTTAGTTATAAGAAATCGGAAACTGTTCATGGAAGTCCATTTGTTTGACTGTATTTATCTTCTGTACTCTTATATAAAAGAGTAAAGATGAGTGATTTTTGGGCATACTACTACAAGTAGAGTCGATAAATTTTAGTTATAAAATATAATTTTCTTATGAAAGCAGTACATAAGAAAGAATTTTTGGAAATAAGTATCGTAAAAAGGGTGGGGTAAGATTTTTTTAAAGGGTAGTGTATCTCGCAAGTTTCTAAAGCTATTAAAATAAAACTTGGCATATAAGCTTTCCTATTAAAAAAAAACAACTGAAAATTGAAAATTGAACACATAAAAGGGAAAGAGCAAAGGGAGCACATTTTTTTATGTTCGATTTCCCCATTACTTACTCAGAAAATATGTAAATAAATTAAGGAAGGATTTGTTTAAGCTAGATGCGTGAAACTCGGCATTTGAACTTTTAACTAAAAGTAATAAAATACTATATGTTTCAGCGTCTTGAAAATTACACTTCTAAGCGAAAGGAGGGTCAGTTTCTATAATATTAAAATATCCCACTGCTTATGAGATTTGGGCAGAAAACTCTTTTTTCCTTTAGGCCTCGGTTCATCCAGTTAAGCAAACGAGAGTACAAAGTGGCTGATTAATTAGGTTCTTTTAATTATTTTAACATGTTGACGTAGTTTAATTCTTTTAAAACTGTATTCTTTCACATTCTATTATAAACATATTTCATTTGCTGTAATTATTAAACACGTTTAATAAACATAAAACAGACTAACCTCCGGTCCCGGCCAGAATATGTTTTTGGTGTTAAGCCATCATTTGCCGTCCGTAACATAACCTTTGATTTAAACTTCACGTACTATCAAGACTCAAGTCTCAGAAATGTAGCATATATGAAATATACTACTTCTACTACTACTACTATACTACTACTACTACTACTACTAAATATTAATAACAATAATAATAATAACAATAATAATAACAACAACAATAATATAATAATAATAATAATAATAATAATAATAATAATAACAACAATAATAATAATAATAATAATATAATAATAATAATAATAATAATAATAATAATAATATGTACTTCTGAAATACATATGTATCTATGTGTTATTAATTCTTTCATAATCTTGAAAGAAACTTTTGATTTGTTTTTAGTTTGTAAAAATGAAGGCCCTCTAGAAAAACTTGCTGGCTATACACTGAATGACTATGTATTGGTTTCTGTACACGTATTGTGTTATCACTTACTAGTCTAGTGTTATTTTTAGAACAAGACAATGGTTCTTCTTGGAATATTACTAGTTTGGTTTGGTAGTACAGTGATAGAGTGTGACCTATGATTTTATTTCCCTGTAGGGTATGCTATCTGCAATGCAATAAACTGTATATGCTTCTTCTTCCTAACAAGGCTGGGCGATAAGCCCCTGCAATTCCATTACAAATAAGGACGATATTATTTTATAAACTACTTGGTGAACCTTTGTTAATATAACGCTATTAGTTCTTACAACCTTTTGTTAATCTTATTTAACAATTGCAAAATAGAATAAGAGAGAAAATATATAATGATGATGAGAGTTTATTTACATAAGGTATACATACAACAAAAGGGAATCTCTTGGTCACTACTGTGTATCTGCTAAACCAGGGTCAAACTCTGTGTGTCACAAAGGTTAGTTTAACAGAGTTTAAAATAATAATAGATATTTTGTTTGACTTACAAAGATTATCATATTAGCAAAATGATTTGAAATAACACGCCAGACATAGGATAAGCCTTGGGCTATATCGCTTAGAATTGTTTTAAGAGTAAATATATCATTTATGCATTAAATTTCATTACTGGCTACTTACACGTTTCGGCCTCGTATTGGAAGTCAGCTTCTCGTGTTCTTTTCATATTCCACGATAACTGTTTTAATTGCACACTCCGCCAAATTACCTTTCCGACCTTACAATACTTTCTTGGAAAACTTCGGCTAACATATATCACCAGACGTTTCGAAAACCGACATCCTTTACTTCAGGATACAATGCGTTATTTAGCACTTCACCCAACACCTCACCGTTACTATCATTCTCCACTTTCGCTCCTATAATCTACCACCGTTAGATCCCTCTTTACTTATCATCGCCGATTACGTCATTCATGAACATCTTCCTCTCATTCACCCATCATTTCCAGCACAGTGATTACCATTATTTACTAACATGGGACTCATTCATTTTCATCATTGAATAGAGCAGCCTCTAGGCTAAAGATAAGCTCATTTGTCTAACTAATATCACCCACGTGTTGTCCTGTGTATGCATCTCGCCACATCATTCACGCCCATTACTATATCATACGTATCGTGCATTCTATACCTAATCCTTCGTTATGATCATTAATGTTCTTTCCTTATAATATACTGCCTGATTATTTTCTTATTTATCTTCTTACTAATAACAATCATATATGTGTAAAGTAACTTGGCTTCAGTTATCGCATCCTTATTGGTATGCAACCGTGCACATCACATTGCATCAGTTTGAGGGAATATTATTGATGAATTGGCAATGGCTTTCATGTTCTTGACGCTAATCCTTACATTTCCGACGATTTGAACTCACGTTTACTGAGTATGAGTGCATTCTGGGGATTTTTCGTAAAGTGTTTCCACACATTTGAATCACCCTGCTTCACTGTTATGCTCTACCGACACTGCAGATGTCTTTCTAGAGCATTTGAGTACAAATTCGCTATACTTAATACTCAGAACATCACTGTTGTCCGGCATCCATACCTGGCGATTATGCAACCACACACAACGGGCATTGTGTCCGCCATTTTATATTTGTTCCAGATATCGTCTTAATACAAACGAATTATTGTTACCTGGTACAAGCCTATCAATTCATATCCATTTAGACCAAGTTTCACTTGGAAGATTATCCGGGACTCCCTACGTTCCTTTGGGGAACCCTTGCGCGTGCATGGTAGGATTGTGAAACATGCAAAATTCAATGGAGCAGGTATGACTTCTTCAGTGAATTTTTTACCCGCCCTCTTTATGTTGGTTAGTTTCCGAACTATTGGCGTCCGAAACTCATTTTTCCACGCTTTGTAGATCCGAAACTATGTCCGATAGCCGAAAGTTCAAGAGAACTTTTTTTCTTGTCTCAGTGGCAGGAGTCACCTCTCAAGAGTTGTAACACTTATTTTGCAACACTCGATATCTATCTATCTATCTATCTATCTATCTATCTATCTATCTATCTATCTATCTATCTATCTATCTATCTATCTATCTATCTATCTATCTATCTATATCTATATCTATATAGTAAGTAAAGATCTAAGGGTTTACTTGTCCCTACCATAAATCCTTCATTGTAACCAGATTCCGGCGTTGCCGCTCTAACTCAGGTAGAACTGTATAAAGCTCTCAGTATGGCTAACCCCATTACGGTTATCATAGTAGCCCGAGCCCGTGCAGACCTATAAACACATTACCCCACAGAAATGAGTGCCATAAGTCCATGCCTTCTAAAGGCTGTTGCGCCATGAATTTAGTTATCATTATTATTATTGCTAATATTAATATGTAATATTAGTAATAGGCTTAATAAAGATTCTGCCTGTTTATGTGCTCTGCTTGTAAGTATATTATTTCTAACTTTAAGATATAGTTATAGAGGTCATTATATAATTGATCAGTTTCTTTCTAATGTGATTCGTCACGTATATAAAAACTGGACAAACTACAAATTAGGATACTATACACAGGAAATTAATAATGATAGCTTTATTACTCAGATATTAACCTGCATACATTACTACATATGAGATTTAGATACTTAATAGAATGCTTTTTAATCATTTCTTTCTTTAAAAATAAAGTTTTAAATTGTCATTATAGACAGATGGCCTGTCGAATATTATTATTATTATTATTATTATTATTATTATTATTATTATTATTATTATTATTATTATTAATAATAATAATAATAATAATAATAATAATAATAATAATAATAATAATAATAATAATAATAATGTTTTCCCAGGACATTGAACAAAGTTACCGTGTCTTGCAAAATATTTTTGTTGGAGACAAAGATCATGTTGTCATCGAGATAGTTCAATCGTCCTCAGAAACTGAGGAAAACGAAAACGAGGACATGTTTTGAACTCTTGAAGTGTTAAGTTCCAATTGTTAATTTTATCTATTTATATGAGAATTTTCAAAATAATGCTCAATCAGGTCTGATATAGTACTTTATGTGAGATTGATTCTAAGTTGCATGAAGGGCATAAACAAATAATAATAATAATAATAATAATAATAATAATAATAATAATAATAATAATAATAATAATAATAATAATAATAATAACATTTATAAGACTAACATTAGTGCATCACGCTAACTCCTAATAGTAAATCACGTTGATGCTCATTGCAATAATATAATACAATAATTTAGATTTGAGCATTTATATTTATGTATCCTCAAGTTCGTTGGTCGGCTACCTAAAAAAAGAAAGAAAAAAGTGAATGCAAACAATTAGAGCTGTTAAGTATTGACTTTAACCTATAATTAGTGCTTGAACTTTTCGGGTAAACTGTATCCGCCCGATACCCATTGCGTTTGGTATACTCGATCCTTAGACCTGATAAACCCGTTTGACCCGTGTTTGTCCTGTTTGGACCGTTTGTACCGATAGACTCGTTATGAGTTCGTACATGATAATTAGAACAATTTGTGTTATGATAATAAAGTGAAACAACACATCATTTACCATAATGACAGACTAAGCTTGTTTTCATAAAAACGGGATTATCAGGTCATCCCTATTCATACGGTTCAATCGGGCAAACCCGATTCATACGGGTAAAAATATAATATCGGTCCAACGTGCGGTCCAGTTTCTATTCTATTTTCCGAGCATTACCGCAAATGCACAGTACCCGAAATGGCTCGGACGTAAAAACTATCATATTATTATTATTATTATTATTATTATTATTATTATTATTATTATTATTATTATTATTATTATTATTATTATTATTATTATAGGACAACAGTGATGGCTTATTGCTTGCAGTGCCTAGTAGTAGTTGTTTCCTTTCATCTTCTCAGTTAGAACTTCAGACTGCAGGTCAAAGTGAGCTTCATGGATCACCTGCAAATGCATCTAAGAAGATAGTGTAGAATCCTTCAGATGATCTCCTGAACATGTATGGGTCTATCCAAAATCTGGAACTAGAAAACTGACAGCTCGGAAAAGGAAGAGATGTGCTATTCTCACAGACACTCTAGAAAAAAGTACTTTCGAAATGAAAAAGAAGCATCTAAAAGCAACCGAAAACGTAAAATCATCAGCTGAGAAGAATTTATTCTCAAGTCGTCTGTTTGGTTTCTGAAGAACCGTACGAAGAACAGGATACAGAAGAAGACTAGGTACAGTGTTTATGTTGTGAGAAGTGGTCTCATTGGTCGTGTTCCGAGAGAAATCCGTACTACATCTGTATAGATTATAGACATTGACTGCCACAGTGAAAATGAGTGAAGCGATGTTCAAGCTGTAGATTTGATAGCATTAAATTTCTGAATCAAGTCCGATTGTTGCAACTTACCCCAGATGATGTTGCAATTTACCCCATGGGTGGGGCAAGTGTCAACAGTCGGACTTAGTTCAAAAAGTGGATGCTATCAAAACTGCCGTTCGATGTTTTGCACTTCTCTTTTTTTTGGTATGTAGTTAAGGCATGTACCTTTTAGTACACTCAATATAGTTTTTATATCTATAATAATTTTCGAGTAAAAAAACAGACCTGAAAATTGTTGCAACTAGCCCCATCTTCCCCTACAATCACTTTTTCAAAAAAAAATGTATAAAGCCAGTAAAGCAATTAACATGTAGGTCTATTTTCGAAGATAATATAGGAATTTTTCGTGCTGCTAATTATTTATTTTTTAAAAATCAGATGCTGAAACCAATCGATATAGCGCAGTTTAAGCAATTCAGTTTGTTTTATTTAAAAAGAAAACTCTCTATTTACAAATTTGATTGTTCCTATGTATTAGAGCAGTCTTCGAAAAATCAGTGCCTATTGTATTTCTAAAATATAGCTGGAGCCGCGGTGGGTCAGTGGTAGAGCGTTCACCCCTGGTGCATGGGGTCTCGGGTTCAAACCCTGCTCCCGCCAAGTGAACTTTGTGGTCGATAAACGCCGTGTGCGTGGATATTCTCGGGGTTCTCCCGTTTCCTCCCACTTTCTTCATTCCACCATTTCATTCATTTCTCATAATCACCGTCTCCTTCAGCCTAACCGGCATAACCGTGGGACGTAAAACTCAAAGATTTCATTTCATTTTCTAAAATATAGCTGTATTGATTTATTGGTATATATTTACCTTCAGTTTGTTTGAGAGAAAATTATTACAAGAACTAAAAAGTGTTTCTCTAGTAAATACGTTTTCATAGTTTAGCTATTTACGTTACTAAACAAATTTGGTTTTTTTAATACATAAAATGGCGCCCGTATATATATAGGGTGTAACTTAATTAATATAACAAACGTCGTTAGGTGATTCCTGACACCGAAATAAAACAAAAACTATACAACAACCTGGGTGTAACATTGTCGGAAAAATGTATAAACCGCCATAACTCATGAACAAAACGTCGGATTGAAGTCGGGCAAAAGAATGTCCATTGTTTTTAGTCGTAGATTCGATTAGTGTACAGTGACGATGCAAGGATGACTTCCAAAGAAACTGGAGTATTCCTTTGAGTATTTTATCAAACGTTGAATGAAGAAATGATCAATCAAGTACAAGATTTAACATTAAAAAATAATAGTGCATCGTTCAAGTTAGAAGAACACTCAGAATTCGAAAGAAAGAGAGATACACATGTGTGATTCATCTATTTTGTCTCAGTACATAATGACGTCTCGGAAGAAGATTTTAAATGGAACGAAGTCTTTAACGTATCACACTTATATCTTCTAGGCTAATGGTAACGGATGATAAATGAACGGCTTCCTGTCCAAGAGTGTGTGAAAAAGGAAAAATAACTTTGATCCAGATTAGGTTTAAAACGACTGTGCATAGGACAGTCAGGCGGCATGTAAATAAACATAACATCGAAAAATGCAAAGATCATATGTGATGAACGAGTGTACAAGGAATTCTCCACATGACCCAGGGATTCCAAATATTGTGTGAATAGATATGGGGCAAAAGTAAGCTGCATTAAACGGTTTCTTCCTCGTAATATGTAATTCCGTGGAATATGGTACTTCTGTGCACAGAAGCAACAAAAGTGGAGAAACAAGGGATGTTGTACACGTTGCATAACGATACCAAGAAGTGCGCTGGAATAGTATACTTGATTTATCCGTTAGATGAATCTTCTCCCAGGAATACTTTTGATGGCGTTTTCCCCTTCCTTCGAGTTGGCAAACCTCAACTTTTCCCTGAGCTATGAAAAACTTCATTGCTATTGTGAATATACCAAAATACTATCCTAGTGTAGACCACTTACATTTTGATTTTATCATTGCCGGAGAAATTTTCTCAAAGGAAGCTCGTTGAAAGTACATTTTAAAAAAAAGGATAGTCTTTTTTCGACATTCTAATGTACATACCTTAGAGCTGTATGGAATACCTACACGGAGGAATACCTACGGAACTATCGTCCCTTGTGTGCCAATTGCGAGTGGCTTACAGAAGGCTGTCTTGAAGTTTTATTGTGGAATGGCTTCAGTTAGCATGGCTGAGTTGTAATAAGCATCTACGCAACTTGTGAGTGATATACATAGTCAGATGCTCTACTGTTACACGTGTAATTGCTGTATAACAGGATGGGAAATGTTGTGTTCAACGGTAGAGGGTTGTGTCCAGGTATTTAAGGTCGTGTAAAAGTGTAGACGTTGGTGTTTAAGTAAAATTGATTGTGTTAACCTGTACACGCCTGCGCGATGGAAGATTACCCTGTCCACGAGCTGGCAGATATGCAACTCATTTATGGAGTAGCAAAGGGCAATAGCCCAGAAGTGAGGCGTTTATATCGTGACCGTCGCCCTCAAAAGAGAGTAACTTTCCTTGTATTTTTCCACGCCTCCATATTCGACTTCGAGAGAGGGGTCCCTTCGGTTTCTCGTACGTGAAATCGGAGGAAATAGCCCCATATGGACAGCTGAACTTGAAGACAGCGTACGTCGAATGATCAAAACCGTCTTGAAACTATCATGTGTATGGCATAAAAACCCATATGCAACTCTAGTAAACGATCAGCAGTAGAAATTTGGTGTGGTGTGGTGGATAATTTTGTGGTAGGATCTTATTTATTATCGGTCTGCCTGTGTGGGAGTACGTATCTTTTATTTTTACGTAATTTTCTCCCAAAATTGATAGAACATGTGCCCTTGAACATAAGACAGCAGATGTGATTTCAGTATGATAGTACACCTGCACATTTTGACAGGAATATGCAGACTTACCTAAATGAAACATTCCCAGATTGGGAGAGAAAAACCTGTGTTATGACAACCTCGTTCATTCTACCTCACGCTGCTTGATTTTTTATTTCGGGGATACGTATGAAACTCCGGCCACGACAGTCGAAGAACTTGTAGCTCGATGTAATATAGCTGCGGCAATCATCTACGAAATTTCAGATGTGCTTGATCACACGCGGAAAAATTTGCTTCGCCGATGTCATCTTTGCAATGCGGTCAACGGTCGACAATATCAGACTGTGAACTGTTATTCTTTATAGCTGTCTCGTGTACACATACTGCATTGCACAAATACTGTACAAGGTACCTCTGAGTATTTCAGTTATCCTACCTTCTCCGAAACAGAATAAATCGATAATTTGAAATTGTATTTCTTTCTTTCCTTGTGCAACACGCGCAAAACCTTGAGTATCGTCGAGTTTCATTCCTTCTGTACTCGTAGTTATTATCTTCCACGAATTTACGCATTACGGTGAGGAAATCTTTTAATCTAGCTTACTTTGGCTCAAATTATATTCACATAATTTGTGGAAATCACTGTTGTTATGTGAAGAATCCCTTATACTCTAGTTCATCGTACATGATCTTTTGCCCCTGACTGTCTTATGCACAGTCGTTATAAACCTACTCTGGATCAAAGTTATTTTTTTCTCATTTTTACACACTCTTAAGTTGAACAGGAAGCCGTTGATTGATCATCCGTTACCATTGGCATAGAAGTTATAATTATGATAAGCTAAAGACTTCGTTTCATTTAAATTCTTCTTCCGAGTCCAGGAATCACCTCCAGACGTTCATTACATTAATGAAGTTACACACTATATATATAATGATAAAAAATAATACCGATATTAGTGTCGATTAAATAGTATTTGGAGTCACTCAGACGAACAGTAACACTCCCGATGCAGTTTAAATCCATACTCAGATTCCATTGCCCTTTATGCTCAAAATGAAACTATTCTCCCCGTGCGAAGAACGGGTATTCTGTTAATAATTTATTATTAAACATCACACCATAAAATACAAAGTGTATCACGTAATGTACACGTTATACTGTTACTTGCTTAATGTATAAATGGAGGATGAAGAACTATTATTGGATCAAAAGATCCAATATATTTCAGACAATAAATTTCTTGTAGGCTTTATATCTGGAGAACAACATATAGTGTACCCAAACCTAAACTATGACTGAACTCAGTATGATGTGCTTAGTGCCTGAATAAAACGAAAGCTCGATTTAGGGGCCATTCAAAAATTCTGTTGCCCTTGATCCAAAAAATCTAATATATTTCATTCAATAAAAAAAAATCTTCTACGTCTTATATCTGAAGAACTACATATAGTGCAGCCAAACCAAAACTATCACTTAACTCAGCATGATGTGCTTATTCCGAAAGTAATACGAAACCTTGATTTAGGGACCGTCCAAACGTTTGTAGCCCCTGATCCAAAAAGTCCAATATATTTCATTCAATCAATAATTTTATTGTGTCTTATATATGGAGAACTACATATAGTGTAACCCAACCCAAGATATCACTTAATTCAGTGTGATATGCTTATTGCGTAAAAAATATGAAAAGTCGATTTAGGGACCGTCCAAAAATTTTGTGGCCCGTTATAAAAAAATCCAAAATATTTAATTAATCGAAATTTTTCTTGTACTCCTTATACCTGGAGAACTACATATCTGGAGAAAACTCGATTTAGAGACCGTTCGAATATTTTATGCTAACTGATCCAAAAATTAATATTAGCCAAGATCATAATACTTTGATCCATTTTTTAGATCATTCCTAAAATTCTTGTTTTTATCCAATCTTTCTTTTAAACAGTATCACTCTCTTTGTTCTCAATTTGAAATTTATCAAGCAATTATAAAGCATTGCTTATTATCCAATTTGTATTCGGTGTAGAGCTTCAATTTTCTTAAAGTTTCAAATAAGATAATAAAATATGATTTACTATCGGAATTCGTGTCAGGTATTATTATTACTTTTATTGGTGTTTTCCTTTCTTTCAATTGTTAAAACAAGAAACTACCTTGCACTGTCATAAAATATGTGCTCTTTTCCAATAGCATAATAAATGCTCATATAATTTTGAACTTTAAAATTAAGGATTGAATCAGTACAAGAAGTACAATTTGGATAACGAATGACTTATAATTGATGTTTAGTGACGTACTGAAGTAAAGGGATTAAGGACTTTGAAACCCCCCTTGAGCAAGGTATTATGCAAAATTAAGCACGTTTATCATATTAGCACGTTTATATATATAAACACTTGATATTATATAAACTTGTGTTCCTAAAGCCCCTGAACCCCCTAAACATTTGCGTAGAGTACTGATTGTGTTTCTCTTATTATTTTAACCGTTTTATGCTTTGAACGAAATTTGAAGTGCAGGAACCCTGTGAAGGTGACCACCTTTACTATAAAAATTTCTTTAATAGTTCTTAGTTTTTCTTCAAAACAATCAATAAAGAACGAAAAATAAATGATTGAGTTTGATTTTAAATCGAAATTTGAAATACCACCAAAAAGTTGGCCCACCCAACCTTATTTTGTAAATGACTCTTAATAATTTTCAAAACAAACTATTTCCTCTTCAAACCAATCAATAAGAAAGGAAAACATGTTATTAGCTTGAGTATTGAATCGATATTTAAAAGCAGAAAAAACAGTATGAAGTTGACCACCAAATGTATCCTGGAAATAGATATATTTTACTGGTTGTTTTGAAACAAGTGATTTTTTCTTCAAAATAAGCAACCCGCCCCGAAACAAATCACCTTCATCAACATTATTTCTTAATTATATTCTTATGTTTTTCGAATCAAATTACTTTTCTTCCAAACAAGCAACAACAAATCCATATCAAACGATTGATTTTGGTCTTGAATCGAAATTTGTAAGTAAAGGAATCAGATTGAATTTGATCACATTCTAAATTTATTTTGTAAATCTCTTTCTCTATTTTTTCGAAACAAGCGATTTGCTCTTAAAAACAACCAATAAGAAACGCTTGGCTTCGGTTTTGATTCGAGACTTTAAAGTGGAGACAATATGAAATTCCATCACCCGTTTCTCTTGAAAAGACTCTTTATGTTTTTCGAAACAGACTATTCTTTTTCAAAATAATTAGTAGCATACGCATATCAAACAATTGATTTTGATTTTCAATCAAAATTTTAAGTGGAGGAACAAGGGTAAATTTGGCCATATACCAACTTTGTTTTGTAAACATCTCTTTATGTTTTAAGAAAGATACGATTTTTACTATTTTTCTTCAAAAAAGTCAATAACAAACGAAAAACAAACGATTGGCTTCCGATTTCAATTCGAAATTTGAAAGGAGGCAACTTAACATAGGTGCATTGCTTCGCTTAAAAAAAAAAAAATCCAAACGCAAATTCTAAGCCTACAGTTTTAAAATTGCAGTTACATGTACATACTTCAACTTAGTATACATAAAAAATTACAGCATTATAAAAATATCAGACAAATAATATTATTTATTCGGTATTGAAAACCTCGAATCAACTATTGGAGTTATTTAGCGTATTTTTTTTAATATCACAAAATTAAAGGTGTATTTATTACGGCATGGATATATTACGCACAATATTTTTATACAATTTGTGTATATATATATATATATATATATATATATATATATATATATATATATATATTTTTTTAAAAATAGACCATTTAGAATTATTTATCCTTACAATTTTTTATATCCACAAATTCAAGGTGAGGGATATGCGATATTGATATTTTCAGAAAGTGTTGACCACCCTACAGAATGTCGATCCTGTGCCGTGTCGATCCTGTGCCGTGTCGATCCTATGCCGTTTCGATCCTGTGCCGTGTCGATCCTGTGCCGTTTCGGTCCTATGCCGTGTCGGCCCTGTGCCGTTTCGGTCCTATGCCGTGTCGATCCTACGCCGTTTCGTTCCTATGCCGTTTCGATCGTATGACGGTTCTCTCCTATATATCCTTGAGAAAATAATTGTTACTTAATATTGCGTAATTATAAAATAATGTATTTTTTATTATTTCGATCGTATGAAAGTTCTGCTGTCGATCCTATGCCGTGTCGATCCTGTGCCGTTTCGGTTCTGTGCCGTGTCGATCCTATGCCGTGTCGATCATACGCCGTGTCGATCCTATGCCGTGTCGATCCTACGCCGTGTCGATCCTATGCCGTGTCGATCCTACGCCGTGTCGGTCCTGTGCATGTAACCCACTACTACTACTACTACTACTACTACTGTTACTGCTACTACTACTACTACTACTACTGCCACTGCTACTACTATTACTACTGCTACTACTACTACTACAACTACTATTGCTACTACTACTACTACAACTACTGTTGCTACTACTACTACTACTACTACTACTACTACTACTTATGTCGAGAACAGAACCCAACCAACCCCTGCGGGGCTTCTAAACCCGTTCCTACTACTACTACTACTACTATCAGTACTACTACAACTACTATCATAATTATTATTACTACTACTGCTACTGCTACTACTACTACTACTACTACTACTACTACTACTAGCACTACTACTACTGCTGCTACTGCTACTACTTATGTCGAGAACAGAACCGAACAAACCCCTGCTGGGCTTCTGAACCGTTCCTACTACTACTACTACTACTACTACTATTACTACTACTACCACTATTATTACTACTACTACTGCTACTCCACTACTACTTCTATTACTACTACTACTACTGCTACTACCACTACTATTACTATTACTACTGCAGCTACTATTACTACTACTACTGTTACTACTACTGCTTCCACTATTTCTACTTCTGCTGCTACTGCTACTACTAATACTGCTACTGCTGCTACTACTACTACTACTACTACTACTGTTACTACCACTACTACTACTACTACTACTGTTACTACCACTACTACTACTACTACTACTACTACTTATACATTTGTCGAGAACGGAACACAACCAACCCCTGCGAGGCTTCTAACCCGTTCCTACTACTACTACTATCTATACTAAAACAACCTTACCCTACACTAAGCATTACAATGCTTAACTTATCTTACATTGTAGGTGGGTATAGTCTACCTACCTACACAAGGAATTTTTGTAATCTTGTTCGCGGAGGAAAATGTTTCTTGAAAAGAAAGGAAGTTAGATGGCCAGTGAAATGGTGCCTCTTGTTACCATATCGTGAAATACTATCCTTGGCGCCCCGCCACAAACGCTCAATATTGTGGGTGTGCACTCCTGTCATTGGGTCTACGAGATTCAAGGAATGATTCACTGCGAAGTGCTCAAATCCTACCTCATTCAACCTATCATAAGATTTCCAGCAATCACTATAAATGCTTGTAACAGGCTTAACCCATTGCTGAAGAACTGAAACAAGGACTTCAGCTGAACGATTTTGCACTACGCTCATGAATACTTTCCCTGAACCTATCTCAATTCCCCCCAAAACCCATGTACCGTCAATCAATTTTCTGCAGTGATTTTTACGCTTCCCGAACTTAGATTCATCTATCTGAACTACTTTTCCTGGACTTCCTAGCTGAGTAGAGGAATGTAAGCACCAACAAACGCAAACTTCACGGCAAAAGTTAAACCAATGAATACAAGTTCTTGAAGAGATACCAAGATTCCAGCAAGCATTATTGATACTTGGTCGACTGTTCAAGCACCAATAAGCCACTAGTCGTGTTACCACAAAATAATTGAGCTTTGCTCTACCAAAGAAAGTACCATTGAAAATTGAAGAGGAAAATTCACAACGCTTTTTCCTTCTCGAATTTTCAATGGTACGTATCTTCTGGCAGCGAAACCCATTCCTTTCCTTTAAGAAAACAGTTTCCTTACCACAAGAATTACACGATTTCTTTAGTGGAAGCACTCCATGATTTTGCAATAATGTGAGGGTTCCGTTTCTTTCTCTGTCAGCTGTTATTTCCACAAGCCTATACTCATTGATTTCACACCCGTCACAAACTGGAATGCGCATAAGAATGCCGCCTACCATTCTCAAGCTCAAAATACCACGCCTACTCGTCACTAAATAGTTCTGGAATGTTCCTTCCTGCTTAACACACTTCGGATTAATACACTGAGTTAGTTAATACACATTAAGTTACTCCTAATGAAATATATGATACAGTCAACAAAATGAAGTATTCTGAAAACACTGACATATATGATTTGTCAAGTAATATAATTAAAAAAGTAATAGATCATATATTATTTCCACTCACTTTTTATATCAATAAATGCTTAATTGAGAGATATTTTCCAAGTGTGCTCAAAGTAAGTAAAGTAGTTCCAATCTATAAGAAAGGTGATAAGAGTGATCCAATTGGTTACCGGCCAATTTCTCTAATCCCTATTTTCTCAAAAATAATAAAGGCAGCTATGTATTCTCAGCTAAGTAATTTTTTAATGAGTATAACTTAATAAGTAAATCACAATTTGGTTTTAGGGCAGGCCTATTAACAGTTAACGCCATTGACGTGCTGGTGAGAGAGGTTACACAAGCTTTTGAAAATAGGTTCTTTGTTCATGCTACATTTTGTGACCTGAGCAAAGCTTCTGACTGCGTAGACCACAGTCTACTCTTGAATAAATTAACTAGTTATGGTATAAATGGCACTGGACTGAGCTTAATTAAAACATATTTGGAAGACCGAAAGCAAGTTTTCTTTACAAACGGTACACAGTCTCAAATGAAAAGTCTAAAGTGTGGCGTTCCTCAAGGGTCGGTGCTTGGTCCACTGTTGTTTACCATAATGATCAATGATCTACCAAGTTGTGTACAAGCTCAATCAATATTGTATGCTGATGACTCCACTTTTGTGAACATAAACCACGATGTAGATAACCTTGTACACTTGGCAAATAGCGTTTTAACTGAAGCAAGTAAGTGGTTTGAAGCTAATTGTTTTCATCTCAATAGAAGTAAAACACAACACATTGTGATGACATGCATTGCCACAAATATGTAATCTGGATTTGGGTGATGTATGTATATATAATAAGGTAACTTATCATTATAGATTTATTAGGAAGTAGATGGCGCCATCTTTCATTTTATGGAGACATACGACCTTATTCTCCCTTTGCCCTTTCCATCCTACCTTTCAGGTCTTAAACAGGTTTGTAGTGTATTGAGAAAATATATTCGAAGATCTGGTACCAGCTGGTAATGTAAAATGACGAGGCCCTCGTGATCTAAAATCCGGATTGTGATGGGTTGGTTTCGAACCCGGAATGGAAGCCATGGATCAACTGACGTCGATCGTCAGTTGGTCACTGTTTAAGGTACGTAGTGTTTGTTCTTTTCATTTTGTTAAATTAAATTATCATTTTTTTGTGAAAAAAGGTGAAAAATGTGTTTCTCAGTGGATTCCGTGAGTATACTCAATGTATTTGAAACATAAATATTTAAGGATTGACATATTTAGACACGAGCAAGTGTAAAATTTTGATGATTGATAAATTTGACTACTTAAAGACGAAAATTAGAGGTTGGTGTAGGCCATGTTGGAATGGCGTTTTTTTGAGAAAAAATGTAACCTAGGCTGTTTTTCCATCAGGAACTGTAGGACTGTTTTTTTTTTCATTATTATCCAATTTTTAATATTTTGTGTACTATTAGTTTTTTAATTTTTTTCTTTATAATAAATTGTTTATCCTTGTTACTTTGAAGTAGTAGGGTTGTCATTGCTAAGTAACTTCCTTAAACAACTGAGATTTTTTGCTTGAATTTTGTAAATTAAAGGTGAGAGTGATACATATACATTATCTGGGTGCGCTACGCGGCCTTTTAATACAATACCGGCGAAAACTCTCCTTACTTTTTCTCAGGGTTATTTCCCCGGTGGGCAGGTCTGTACTTTTGAAGGTTTGATGTTTGCTGTTCGCTTATTCTTTCAAGTACGGATTTTGGCCCGGGGTGGTCATTCTGAAAGAAAGGGGATTAAGAGTGTTTCGTTACAGAACAGTGACCAACTCACTTAAAATTCTCTTACTTATAAAATTTAAATATAAATTCAGTTGTTTACTTTTCATGTTCAGGTCATATAAAGTCAGGGCTGTGTATGTAATTACTTGCTCGTGTAAAATTAATTGGGTACCTTGTAGAAAGTCGTCGTAGTTCAGTTCAAGGAAGTGGTTCCGGGGATCGAACCCATGCTATTTGGTATATAAGTATAGAATCGTATCCAAAAATAGAAAAAAATGGCTGTAGGTGGTGACTCTAGTTTCTTTCTTGAAGAAGAGTTTGTAGACAAAATTCCTGTGGACGTTAATGCGTTTTTCAATATGACTATAGACGAAAAGCAATCAAAAATATTTTCTATGAATGAAAGTGACGCTAAGTTAATGCTGTTGGCCATAACAACTAATAACAGCAAGACTGCACCTATCGGTTCGGGTGTTGTAGTAGGTCAGGGTAGAGGCACTGATAATACAACCACACAGCCGGGTGGAAGTGTGTGTGTGCAAACAGTTGGCAGTCAGCCAGGTCATTTACCTCTCAGCTCGGTGAACGATGAAGCTAGAGCTGAACCTCTATCTGAATTGACTCAAAACAACTGTTTTAATAAGATGGAATCTGCATTTTTAGTTTTACGATCATTCATGGAGTCATTAGAGAATTGTGATGGTACGGATCCCTTAAAATTGTATCAATTTATTCAAAAGATTGATGAATTTTGTAATATTGAGCGTTTTCCTTTCTCTGCGGTTTTGTATTCATTGCGTGGAAAAAGTTACGAGTCCACTGCAGGAAATTCTGAACGAACTGCCACATACATGTAAAAGCTGGGATTTTGCACGCGATTTTGTTTTTCATAATTTATTATCAGAATGTGCTATTCAGATAATAATAGTAGAATACATGTATCACCATCAAGAGAATAACGAGGATTTAAAAGCTTTTGTAAAGCGTGTAACTACTGTTGATAAACTTTTGAAGTTGCGTTGTGGGGACGAAAAGCTGATTAGTTTTCTTACCAGTGGCGTTCTTCCGAACATTAGGGAGCGGTTGTTCTATCAGAGAAAACCCCAGACTATAGATGAACTTAATAAACTAGTTAGTGAATATAGATACCATGAACTTATATGAAGCAGTTTACTTATAAAATGAGGACCCAAACAGGATTGCCGGATGCTCCGGTAGGGAGTGACTTTAAGAATTCTCGTAGAACTATAAGCTGTTACAAATGTCAGGGTCCACATCCAGTGAGGCTATGCCCAGAAAAGAAATCTTCGAAAAAATTTTCTTCTTTTTCAAATAAGACTAATAGGAACTTAAATCGTTTAAATAAAAAAGATGATGCGGCGTGTATTGAAGTTAAAGTATGTGGAATTGCAGTGAATAGTTGTTTAGATAGTGGGTGTGTGACTAATCTTTTGAATTTGGAGCTCTTTAATAAAATTTAAAACTCTAGTGATGTTCAAATAAATTATAAAGAGTGCTTTAAAGGAAAGACTATAAATAAAGAATCCATGGTGTTCAGACCTTCAGTTTTGGTTCCGTTTACGGTAAATAATTACACCTTCAAATGCGAGCTGTTTTTGTTTAAAGATTTGGAATTTCCCATTTTGATGGGCTTAGACTGTTTTGCGTCAGGAAGGAGTTTTAGTGGATTTCAATGAATCTAAGGTTGTTTTTAGCAAAGGAAATGTTACTACCCCTTTTGTTGACTTCCCCTCCCCCTCATCTTTCCAAACGAATTCTTCTGCGGTTTCTTGTCATTCCAGGGGTTCTGGCGACGGAGGGTCATACGCTAGGCTATTTTTGGGAGATCTCTCTAGTCCCGATGGTACGCCCAGGAGCAAAACAAAGAACAAACGTGGAGTAAATAGGCAATTGGTCTTCGCTCGCTCGAGTTTTCCTGAAACTACTGCTGATAGGGAGAGCGACACTGGAACTTCGTCTGGTGGTCCGAAGATGCTTGGTAATGGAGAGGAAAAGAACAGGTTTGATAAAAAGCATTCATTCCAGAAGAAACAACATAAAACAGTAAATGGTCTGAGAAACAATAAAAATTCGGTTGCGGAACTAAAAGAGAATTCCAGCTTAATTCTAATCGAAAAAGTGTCGCGGATGTAGGTGGCTCTGTTAGTTCTATGCCAATAGAGGGAGCAAAACAGTGTGTTAATATTGATGTAACGTCTTGTTATAGTAATGAAGATTATAATTCTTCTGATGTTTTGGGTCAGGAAGGGGATCCGTTACTATTAGCATTTAATAATTGTAAAAGCGATAAGTGGGAAATTAGTACAGATGAAAAGATTAAGATTTTGAATGGTATCGATGAGAAAATTGTGAAACAAGATCCTACTTTGGTTCAGTATGTAGAATATTTATTAGATAAATATGCGAATGTCATTACCCACTGAATTGGTACTATCAGCGACTTTGAATACACTATTCAATTAAAGTCTGATGAAGTAGTTCGGGAGCGCCAACATCCTTTTTCGAAAAGTCAGCAACAAGAGTATCGAACTTAATAGAACAATTATTAGAAAATGGTGTGATACAACCTTCTAAGTCTGAATATAGATCTCCGTGCTTCCTAGTGCGTAATAAAGATGGATCACCCAGACTAGTAGTCAACTACTCTAAACTGAATAGGCTCATTTGTGGGGACGGCTTGCCGTGTCCTAATATAGAGGAATGTATTTGTTCGCTTGCTAAGGCTAAATATGTAAGCAAGATCGATGGAAAGAAAGCTTTTTTCCAGCTACAGTTGACTCCCGATAGCCATAAGCTCACAGCATTCGCCGTACAGGATAAACTATACGAATATTTGCGAATCCCCATGGGTATCTGTGTCGGAGTACAAGCACTTATGAGGGCCTTGGATGATATCCTGGGAGACCTACGTGGGTGTGGGGTAGAATACTATGCAGATGACATTGTGATCTTTGGTTCTACAATCCAAGAACATAATCGGTTATTAGAAGAAGTCTTATCGCGTTTTGTGAAAAGGGGCTTAACCATCTCACCAGATAAATGTTTACTTTTGAGGAGTAGTATTAAATTTTTGGGGTTTCTTATTAAAGGTGGTGAGACATCTATGTTGCCAGATAGGTTGCAAGCCATACAGGATCTCCGTCCACCTGTAAATCGCCGGGGGTTGTGTAAAATGTTAGGATTTTTAAATTTCTACGCTAAATTCTGCGATAATTATGTAGGTATCATAGAACCGATGAATCGATTAAGATCTCCGAAAGTGTAGTTTGAGTGGGGTCCGTTACAGGATGCGAGTCTTGCGCAAATAAAAGAGGCCTTTGCTGAAAAAAATATTTTGCGAATTCCAGACATGACTAAGCGTTTTTACTTGCATACTGATGCAACTTTACGTTGTCAAGCGGCTATATTGTCAAAAAGGATGAGCAAGGTTTATTGCGTCCTGTTTGGTTCTACATTAAAACTTTGAAACCAGCTGATTTTAATCGCACTATTTTTCAACTTGAACTTCTTGCTATATATAATGAGATAATGAGATGTCGCCCGTTTTTGTGTTCGGAATTTACTATTTTCACAGATAATAGTGCCTTGGTTAACATGTTGCGAAACCCTAAGAACTTGGGAAGATATGCTAACATTGTGCAGAACTTATTTGAGTTCAGATTTAAAATAGTACATGTCTCGAGTTATAAAAACTATCAGGTAGATTTTATTTCAAGGATTTATGAGATAAATCCGAATGATATTGATGTTGATCCTTGTCCTTTTAATGACTCAGAGTGGTATATGTATAGTCTGTGGAATTTACCGTTAGCACATGAGGATATTAAACAGTATCAGCAATCAGAGGCAGATACTAAGGATATTTATGAGATGGTAAAGAGCCATGGAGGAGAGCATCAACAATATAAGTTTATGAAGGACACTTTATACATAAAAACCAAGGCCAAAGTGTCGCCTTATAAAATACTCGTCCCGCGTATATTGAGACCCCTACTACTAAGTTATTATCATACTTTATTGCCTAATGGCGGGCACTTAGGTTTATTGAAAGTGTACAAAAAGATTTGTAGATATTTTTCTTGGCCGAATATGTTCAATGAAGTGAGGGACTTTGTCGGTTCGTGCCATGAGTGTCAATTAATAAAGGCACGAAATACTCTTCCACATGTACAACTAATTTCGGAATATTGTAAGGAAATTAACGCACATTATTATGCGGACTTAGCGGGGCCGCTGCCTTCTAGTTTCGGTTATCAGTATGTCCTTCTGTGCTTAGATAACGCGAGTCGTTATCTACATTTAGTTCCGTTATGCAATGCTTCTAGTAAGTTAGTAGTTAAGGCGTTATATGATATTTTCTGTAAATATGGATTTATTAGAGCCATTTCCACGGACCAGGACCCTTGTTTTTCATCGGCCTACTTCAGACAATTTTTGTTTGGTAATGGGATAAAGCACATACGTTGTTCTCCGTATTTTCCAGGAGGGAACGCAGTCCAGAAATATGTGAGAGTGGTTCAAACGAGTCTTCGGGCATATCTGAATGGTAAACAGGAGAAATGGGTGCGTTTCCTGAATGAGCTCCAATTTTGTCTTAATCCTTCGGAACATGCGGAGCTTAAGTTTAGTCCATTTCGTCTGTTTTTTGGGAGAGAACCGGTAGATACGTTGATGGTGAAGTGGAGTATTACACCTGAGGATTTGGAGGGTCCTAACCATGCCCAAATATGGGAGCAAGCTTTCTTTAATATGGATAAAGCATGGGAAGAAAGGCGTCGGTTGTATAATAAGCGGATGCTTCCAGTCACTTTTGCTGTCGGAGACAGGGTGTTGGTTAAGTCTCAGTTAAAATCTTCTCTGAAAGATAACGTAACAAAGTCATTGATGCCACAGTGGTGGGGGCCAATGACAGTCGCATCGAAGCCTACTGCCAATACACTTCAATGAAAGACTGAAGATGGTAAAATGGTTGTTACTCATACAAATTTAGCAAAAATATATAGAGAACAAAGAAATGTTAATAACATCAGCTAAAATTGAAAAGCATAATGAGAATTGGGTGTACCGGTTTTGTGTGTATATTTTGTTGTTATTGTTCACCTTCATAATCAATCAATCATCTACTAACACATTTTTCCATCATCATTTCATTTCATCTTCATTGAAAAATGTGTAAGGTACTCCTCAAATCTTGTTGAGATGATTTAAGTTGTTTATCTAACTAAATATTGGTCAGTAATGAAAAATTTCTTTGAGTAATTTCTTTCATCTACGGAGGGGATGTGTGACGACATGGATTGTCACAAATATGTAATGTGGATTTGGGTGATATATGTATACATAATAAGGTAACTTATCATTATGGATTTATTAGGAAGTAGATGGCGAGATCTTTTATTTTGTGGAGACATACGACCTTATTCTCCCTTTGTCCTTTCCATCCTACCTTTCAGGTCTTAAACAGGTTTGTAGTGTATTGAGAAAATATATTCGAAGATCTGGTACCAGCTGGTAATGTAAAATGACGAGGCCCTCGTGATCTAAAATCCGGATTGTGATGGGTTGGTTTTCGAACCCGGAATGGAAGCCATGGATCAACTGACGTCGATCGTCAGTTGGTCACTGTTTAAGGTACGTAGTGTTTGTTCTTTTCATTTTGTTAAATTAAATTATCAGTTTTTTTGTGAAAAAAGGTGAAAAATGTGTTTCTCCGTGGATTCTGTGAGTATACTCAATGTATTTGAAACATAAATATTTAAGGATTGACATATTTAGACACGAGCAAGTGTAAAATTTTGATGATTGATAAATTTGACTACTTAAAGACGAAAATTAGAGGTTGGTGTAGGCCATGTTGGAATGGCGTTTTTTTGAGAAAAAATGTAACCTAGGCTGTTTTTCCATCAGGAACTGTAGGATTGTTTTTTTTTCATTATTATCCAATTTTTAATATTTTGTGTACTATTAGTTTTTTAAATATTTTCTTTATAATAAATTGTTTATCCTTGTTACTTTGAAGTAGTAGGGTTGTCATTGCTAAGTAACTTCCTTAAACAACTGAGATTTTTTGCTTGAATTTTGTAAATTAAAGGTGAGAGTGATACATATACATTATCTGGGTGCGCTACGCGGCCTTTTAATACAATACCGGCGAAAACTCTCCTTACTTTTTCTCAGGATTATTTCCGCGGTGGGCAGGTCTGTATTTTTGAAGGTTAGATGTGTGCTGTTCGCTTATTCTTTCAAGTATGGATTTTGGCCCGGGGTGGTCATTCTGAATGAAAGGGGATTAAGAGGGTTTCGTTACAACATGTTATTCGGCTTGAGAGAAGTTCCAAATATTAACATCACAAATAGTGTAAAATTTCTGGGTATTTATGTCGATAGTAGGTTATCATGGGAACCAAATATTTAGTCTATAGCTAGTAAATTATCTAGAGTTGTCTACCTTCTGAAAAGACTGAAACATTAGGGTATGTATTGGATGGTTAGGTAAGAACTGCATATTTTGCATTCTTTCAAAGTATTTTCTCATACGGTATACTCTTTTGGGGAAATGCTTCACGTATCAATGTTATCCTATTAATACAGAAAAAAGTAATTAGAATTATGTCAAATTCACATCAAACAGCGCATTGTAAACCTTTATTTAGAAATTTGAGAATATTAACTGTGATAAATTTTTATATATATATATATATATATATATATATATATATACAGCTATTTTGTTTGTGAAAAACAGACTACCTGTATTACAGTGCAGATACAACTTGCATTCGTACAATACAAGGTACAATAAACTCATAGATGTTCCATATAAGAGACACAATAAGTCGAAGAACAACTATGATGTACTACGCATAAAATTGTATAATGGGTTACCAAGTGAATTATCTTCAAGTCCCATGAATGTGTTTAAACATAAAGTATACAATTGACTATTAGAAAGACCATTAAATGAATAACCAAATTAAATGTGAAAGTTAACATATTGTAATTTTGATGTATATTTTGACGTTGTCTGTTGCCATTATTGGCTCAAGGACAATAAAATTATTATTATTATTATTATTACTGTTAAGCTCGAGCTGTAGCCACATATACATGGCCATTCCAAGTATTGAATGTAATTACACTTTAAAAATCATTTTAATGAAATAAGGATCTTATACTTCACAACACGCAGTACCATTTAATATTTAAAAATTCAACGAAAAAGTAATCAATGAATTATAAATTTCTGCATGAACTTACGAACTACTTGCCAGTTTAAGTGTTCCACCACACTGCAGAAATACAACTTCCGCTACATGCGCGCGCACATATCCACTACACTGTAAATAATCAATATGGCTTCCATCCGTCAAATTTTACTACGAAACATCTTTTGTAATTTTTAAATTAAATTTAAAGCTACTTATAGATAATCTGCAATCTTCGTTACCACCCATGTTAAATCGAAAACATATCTACATAAAAATAAAGCAGAAAGTGCAATTCTACCTACTAGGGAAATACCATACCAGCGTCGTAATATATTAATGGGCGATGTATTGCGCTTAAAGAAAACCTGAATATACCGAAACACCATCATTTTTACACCATTATTTTGTACGCCATCTTATAAGACGACATCCTATTATTTGTATGGTGCGATATTATTTTAATGTATTTTCTATTATTTTATTTCCGGAGTGCTAATAAGTTTACATTATTTTGTGTTTCTATTTGTATGGATTTTAAATATTTTATGATAGTATTCATTCATTCACTTATTCCAGGAGATAAGTCAATATTTTGAACATTTATTCTATGTATTTATATAAAAAGCAACTTAGAATTATTTCCAGAGTTTTAGATTTTTTAAAAATGTGAATACGTGAAAAGAAAGAAAATATAGTTCAGTATTTTTCATTAACTCGACATTAAACTATTTCCCAAAGCATTCATCATTTTGACATTCATGATCAGACTTTTTAAAATTATTGTTATTAAAGAGGAAAATGATAATTATCCACTCATGGACAGTAGAACCGCCGCTTCTTTTCCCCCAGTACCGTTATGTTTTATAAATAATATAGAAAGTAATATCCTTTAATGGGATGTGTTGGCAGACGGTTGGGTTAGGTCATTAGGGTTTGATGACATGCTTATGTGTGTTTGGAAAGTTCTTATATTTCTTCTTTTAGTTGTGCTGACATGGAAAGGTCGTGTCTTCTTTTTCGAGTCTGTATGCGTGTCTGTAGAGACTTTATACTGAATATTTTTAAAAATAATAATGGAAATTTGAATTGGTTCGATTTGAATTAAATCTGTTGATATGATGAAACTTTATGACAATGAGATGAATCCCCAGTTCGAATCTCATATTATACAAATGGATTTGACTAATAGAAACTTACATTGAGAAATATATAATTTGGAAAAACGAAATATTTGAGTCCCACCATTATGCCTGTTAGGCTAAAGGAGATGGTGATTATTTTATTTGTTAAAAATAAGATGTTCGAACAATATGTGGAGAGAATGAAAGATATTCTCCTAATAAATTAGTCGGAGCAAATAAGATGTTCGAACAATATGTGGAGAGAATAAAAAGATATTCTCCTAATAAATTGTTTGCTGTGCAAACTCTGAACAATTTAAGATGTTCGAACAATATGTGAGAGAATAAATCGCTTTACAAAGAAAGATCTTAAAAGTATATAGAAAGTGGGAGCCTACAAATAATTTCGAAAATATTTTAAAAAGTGGTAGGAAACCATTTTATTAGAAGGTGAGAACACTTATAATGTGTAAAAGTTTATGTGATACGTACTGGGATTGAACCCGGGACCCTTAACACCATTGGTGAACGCTGTATTGTACTGAGAATAAACCCGGGACCCTTAACACCGGTGGTAAACGTTGTATGATGGGAAAGAAATATTTATTCATGCGGGACTTTTTTAATTTGACGGATTGTTTTTTTTATTTTCTCGTAATTATTATTATTACTCGAACACTGTGTGAGCATATTCGGTGAACGTTGTAAAAGCTCGTGTACGGTATGATACACTATGCTGGTACATATACAGAGCGTGGTTTTCGTACGTCTGTTGCTGATGAACTTAAGACATGAACTGAACTTTTCGCGCGCTTTTGGAAAACCGGTTGAGTAAGAGTGATGATGTGTGCTTGAAGGGCGTTGCTAAAAACTTGAATTCAAATACAAAGGAAGACCGTTGACACGTTTGGTAAACATTACAGAATACCGCCAGACTGATAGAAATAACTTTGGCGCCGCGGTAGGTGAACAAAAGAAAGATTGCGGACGTGGGAGATAAACATCACAAATTGGGGAGAAACTAATAAAAATAACTTTAATGTTGGGAATGTCGAACACGTGATTACCTTGCGGTTATGAAAATACTTTAAATACAGGTTATAAGAGACAAAATATATATAAAGATACATCGTGCAGTCGTATGAGAAGAAGGATCTTTGCAATAGCAATATTGAAGCAATATCTGATGCTGAAACAGAAATATACGAATCATCGTCAGATGAAGAATTTGATTTTGATGCAATAGATTCACCAGCGCTAACAGTTTCACCAACACCGCCATCATCTCCAATTGTATTATCAAGAACATCACGATTTTGGGCTTTAGATTGTTGTTGTAATATTAAAAAAGTGGATCGCGAATGTATGAAGAAGGCTATTGAAAAATGGAATTTTAATGAAACACTAATATGTGAGGGATATACGACAGGATCTAATCATGATTTTGATCATGATTGTATGACGACGCGTCCAGAATTATTGGAAATCCGTGCTTGGAGTATTATAGCAAGTCCTAGTGTTGAAGATGATGTGTTTTATTTGTACGCAAACACGCATATTATCGGACTATTAACAAGAGAAAAATTTTATGACGCCTATGTGGAATTATTAAGTGATACAGACTATTTACCGGAATTACTAGAGATCTTCATAAGAAAAGACAAACGGAAAGCGAATATTTCAGATTGAAAAAATGTATTCGAATAGTGCTAGTGTTTTATGTGTATTATGTAATGGTGAAAACATTAATGTGAACTGTGTATTAAAAACTATAAAAGTATACTTACACAACAATAATCCAATGGAATGCGTGAAATGCAAGTTACATCTTCCTCATGAATGTAGACATTTTCATAATACTGGATCATTTGCAGTGAAGTATTTATCTCTTGACAAAACTCTTAGTGAACTCTTTGAAGTGTTTGAACAAGAACATAATGAAATCTCATTTCTATGCTTTATGCATAAAACTTGTGATCTTTTACAAAATACAGAATTTGTTGGACAGATAATTCCGTTTTTTATTTTTCATACAAATGAAATTTCACCATGTGTAAATCAGTATATTATCGATATTCAAGGTTTTAAAATGTCTCATAACGAATTTATTATTCGTGAGTTTTGTTTAACTGCATGCGATGATACAGTAAATTTCCATTGCTTGGTAAAATCACCAGTTGAATATAATTTATTATCACCAGGATGTCAAAAACAAATTGACTGGTTAACATTAAATTTGCGTGGATTGAAATGGGATAGCGAAACTGGATATACTGTATCATGCATACGAAACCTTGTATATCAATTATGCGCAAAGAATTCAACCTTTTATTGTAAAGGTTTAGAGAAATCTCTTTGGATTAAAAGAATATTTGCATTAGATAATGTCATTGATTTAGAAACAAACCATTGTCCTTCATTAAATGAATTATGTGGAAATACATTTAATGAATATTGTTCTTTTCACACAAGTATTGTAAAGAAATCAGGATGTGCATATCGTAATGCACAACAGTTGAATTATTGGTGGAAATATGAAAGATCAACAGCATTAACTAATGCATTATCAAGATTGTAATGAGGAATTGTAAATAAAATGCATGGGTGTAAATTTAAAAAAAATATTGTAAATTAAAAATGTAAATTAAAAAAATAAATAAATAAAAAAAATTAAAAAAAATATTTGTGTTTTCTTTTTAAAAATTTGTTTACATGTTTATAAACAATAGCATCATTCTTTTTCAAAATTTTCTTGTTAAACAATTTTAAACACTTTTCAAATGATTGAGTGCGAATAATATGATGCAGAAAATATAAGACAAAATAACCACATAACACAGAATTATCATGTTGATATTGTTGAATATTTGTAAAGTACATTTTAGTATTTTTCGACAAAAAGTTTTTTATTTCCTTGGGAATGTCCATAGCAAGACTATCAAAGTAGTACCCATGTTTTTTCTTATTGATGTACACTGCAACCCAGTGGGAACCAGCAGAATCAGATGTATCGAGATTAATCACAAGTGCTGCAGGAGGTTTTACCGTTACAGGAAGTTTGTCAATAGGGTAAATTCCAGTAACACTTGCACCAGTCACTTTATCACTTAGTAACACTTTTAATAATTCATCACTATACATGATGAAGATTATTTTTAATTGTAGTAGGTATGTAATTATCACTGTTATTCACATGTAACACATAATCATACACTTTCACATATTCACTATACAGTAATGCTTCATGAACAGTACATCTATATTGTCCGAAACGATGCTTATTATGTGCACACCGATGAACGTGAAAACTTAATGCAGTATACTTTGGACAGTTTATTTCTTCCAAATTTGTAACTTCTCTTTGAAGAATTTCTTGAAGAAAACACTTTCTATTTATTCCGTATGTGTATATGGTTGTAGTATTTGAACAATATGTTTGAAGTATTTCCTTAAGATGTGAATATTCTACATCCCCTTCATGCCAGGTAATGCCATACACATTCTCACCTAGATATTTGTTTGTGCTTATGATTGGCTCAGATAAGTTATTTAAAGGAAATGGTGGTTTAAAAACCCAATTTTGAAAAAAGGGAACGTCAGGATTTACAATGGCTAGCTCTTTTATAATAAACTCATCTTCGTTATCATGATACGCCGAGAAGTGAAATACAACCCGCATTGTACTCAACTAAATAAATTAGAAGGTGTTATCAGTATAAATATTTCTGTCTTTGTCTACTTGTGCTAAAGAATCGAATTGTGCGTACACAATGCATGTAACAGGTTCAGTTAAAGTTTCTGAAAATGATACTTTTAAATTTACAGGGGAATCGCGTACTACATCCCACGTGTTATCATCTAAAGTTCCTGTTGGAGATAGAATAAATGCATACAGAGCATATCCGTTTGGATACTCATCAAGAGTAACAGTATGTGAATAATTTTGATAATATAAACCAGTACCTGAAATCAAAGTATAGTAACTTAGAAGGTATAAATTATTATTAAAATCAGGAGTGAGGGGGTTGGGAGGAAATGATTTTGAACCGACTTGTAATTGCAGTTTGTTAACGTTAAAGTTTCGAAATTCAAAGGGATTAAGATGTGATTTCCCATTGAAGGCTGTGTTGAAGATGAAACCAATAATCAGGCCTTTAGGAACATTACCCAGGAAAAGATTATCAATGCTGTAAGACTTTACTTGTGCAGGTATAGTATAAGATCTTGTTTCCACTCTCGTCAGAGGTAGCTTGGCTGTTTCCGAACCCATTCGTGTATTTAATTGCATAGCTAAATCTGCAGCTACATCAATACGTCGTACATGAAGAATAATTTCCTCAAGTGCAATTTTATAACTTGTATTTTCAGCAGACATTAAGCAAAAATTATCTTTACTACGATGTAGTTTTACATGCAAACTTACTTTGTTAGGAAGCATACGATCTAAACTTACAATATCAGTATGAAGACGTCCATACATTTCAAAAGATTTACTATTTTTTACCTTATTAGCACGTTTTTGAAAACCAGCATTTGTATTATCTAATTTATTAAAATTTTTTGCAGTATCTTTATGCCACATGGCACATGCTAAATGTGTTTGAGAAGCATCATGAGAATAATTTAATAATGTTTCAATGTATGCACGATAAGGATAAGATCCTGATGAAGAACTAATTAATTTATCATTTAACGAAATATCAATTTGACTAAATAAAGAATGTAAGAAATTATTTACGGGTGCGACAACATCATCATTAGCTAGTGTTGTACCATCAGCTTTAGTAATTTTACAACGTACATAAAGATATAGATATGCAGGATGAATAAATTCACCTGTTTCTCCCGGAATAACAAATTCAATAGGTCCTTCTGAGGTTAATGTGGAAATAGGACGATATTCAGCATTTGTAGTTGCTTCAATAGCTGTTTGTGTCATTGGTATAGAAAAGAAATCAAATTCATTAGTACAACATTCAAAACTATTTGAATTTAGGAACGCCATTATGAAAAGATGTCCTGTATATGTTTACGTTTTGTTGGTGGTCCAAACTTTACAATTGCAGGAGCTTTCCTCTTGCGTGACCGTCTCTTGCCGTTACCAGTTAGCAACTGTCCAACTTTATTAATTGCTTTTGTCTTTAAACTATTACCAGCTTCTTTTACACGTGCACGAACCGATTCTTTAAATGGTCGATTTTCTAATACATCACCCGCAACTTGCATACCGGTTTGTAATACTTGACGTCCTACAGTTTTTGCACCTTGTTTAAGAAATGGTAAAGCAAAACGAAATAATCCTTTAAAGAAACTACCTATACCATGTCCCCTTAGATATACAGGTCCTGAAAAATATGGTATTCCGCGCCCACGGTGATAAGTAACACGTCTTGCTCTCATTTTATTATTATTATTATTATTATTTAGAAGATGCCGGAGAGCGTTTAAAATGTAGTGTTACGGTCAGTGTCCCAGAACGAAATGGCAAATTTCGCCCTGCATGATCTTTTAATAGTATTTCAATAGTGTTAAAACAAAATTTTGCAAGTGGCATATAATGAATATCTTCAAATGTAATTGTTTGAACTTTTCCATATTTAATATCAGAGATTGTTGCTATACGTAATAATGGTGCTTTTGTATCACCTAAAAATTGATATTGTATAATATCTGTATAAATAAAAATTTGATGTGGATATCCGATATCTATGTATGGTTGTTTGAATCCGTGAGATTCTTTTACAAGATCTGATTTTTCAGAAAAACCTAATTGTAAAGCTAATGTAGGCGACAATGTAACTGATTCTACATGTTCATCACATTCAACACATACAACATTTGAAAAACTAAATCTTATAAAACTCAATATTGCGTTTAATTCTTCTAGTAGATGATGAATGGATGGATAATATCCAACAAGAATTTTACTTTTCATAGGTTCTGCATTTTTAAATTTGTACCATATAACGTTTTCACCCGCGGTAACATTATAACATGTTAATGGAATATGTACTTCACTTAATCCTACATACCAATCGGATTCTGATAAACGAATATTATTTTTTAATTGATTAATAAAATGTGTTGGACTATTTGTAGGATATACATCAGCACTAGCATTTGAAACTAATGTAATGTAAAAACTATCATTAATACTTTCAGAAATCATTTTCGTTTAAAGTGAAGTGTTAGGTTTGAAGTTCCAAAACGAAATGGTAATTTTAACCCGTGTTCATCTTTTAAGTTTACTTCTATTGTATCAAAATATTTCTTTTCAACTTTAACATAGTGTGGTGTGTGAAAGACAAAAGATTTTACATGGCCGTGTTGTACATTATATACACTAAGTTTTCGAACTAATGGACCTATATTTTGTTGTTGTTTTACAATATCAATGCAAACATTAATTGTATTGGGAATATTATAATCTAAATCACATGGAAATTTTCCACGTGTTAATATTAAATCAACATTTTTAACTTTTGTGTATATAACATTTTTAACATCAAGCGTATTTTCATTAATAAATCCAAAAATCTGTTGTAATCCTGGTGTAACACCAATCATACATTGATCTTCTAATTTTAAAGAATGTTTAATAATAACTTGATTTTTATTTTGTAAATAGTGTAACATACGAACATTTTCAGGAATTAATTGTAGAATCGATTCAATTGATGAATAATATCCAGGTGTTATTCGAACATGGCAGCGTTCAACTTTATTATCGATAACACTAGTAATTATAATTTCTTCATTTTCACCAACATTGTAAAAACTCCACGGAATATTAATTTGTGTTAATGCAACACCCCATTCCCCATCACTTAAATCAATAGGTTGTGCCAATTTAACTCGAAATGATGATGTTGTATTATTATCAAAAAGATTGCTACTTGCATTTGAAGGAAGAGTAACGTAAAAGTCGTGTGTAAAGTTCGAATTCATTTTGCAGACTGAATAGAATCTGATCTATTCCACGAATTCATACTTGATGGATATCCTAACCATTTTACATACATCCACCCTTTTTTACGTTTTAATACTTTTTCAATGAGATATGTTTTCTTTGAATTTATAATTACTTTTTGTAATTCTTGTGCATAAAATATTCCTTTAATTTCTTCACCGTTCCAATCTTTTAATTTGTAAGTGACAGGATCTGACTTAATACATTTGTCAACAATAAATATTTCTTGTGACCATTTAGGTAAATATCCTTTTTCTAATACATGTTTATACTTACTAACACGTACATAATCTCCCGGATTAAATTTACATGTTATATTCTTTTTATTATTTTTATTTCCGTATAATGTCTCCCACACTTGATTCACATTGGAATCATTTACTTGTGCAGGTGCCATTTTAATACTTGAATGGTATGAATGATTATAATTTTTTACAATTTGATCTAATACATTAATATAACGATAAGTATTCTTTGCAGTAAAATAACGATACAATCTTTCTTTTAATGTACGTATAAAACGTTCTGCTAATGCGCATTTAATTTCGGAATGAACACTATAATGATTAATTTCATATTCTTTAAACAATTGTTTTACATGACAATTACAAAATTCACCGCCTAAATCTGTTTGTACGTTAAACACGGGTAACTTGAAATTTTTAAAAATTTGTTATTGCTTTTACCATTTCAGGACCTTTCTTTGTTATTAACGGAACACAATATGCATAACGTGAAAAAATATCAATACAACATAATATATATTTATAATTATTATTATACTTTGCAATATTTTGCATATCTGCTAAATCCATTTGTAATGTTTCATTTGGTGCACTAACATAATACTTTTTACGTTCAAAAACTTTACGAGCTGGTGCATGTAATGTATAAACATCTTGAGAAGCTAACCAATTTTTAATTTTCTTTTTAGATAACTTTGTTTTGCGTTGTAATGTTTGCATACTTGATAAAGAATCAGGATTTGAATAATCATAATATATTTTTGATAATTTTGTCATTGTTACATACTATTTTCTTTCCACTGTTTAAATAAATTAGCAACTACTGCAGGACTAGTAGATTTTCTTACTTTACGAATACGTTGTCTACTACTACTACTACTACTACTACTATTCACTTTTGATGCTGGTGTGCTAATAGGTGTACCAATAAATTCTTTAGGAACATTAAGATCTTCTAATAAATTTTTAAATTCATGAATACCTAAAGGATTTCTTGAATATTTTCTTGTACGAACAACGTCATTTACTAAATCTATAATATTTGAACCTGGTATTGTTTTTCCTTGAATACGTACAATGCCAGACTTATCCCACTGAATTTTATCAGAACTTGTCAACTGTTTTAATAATAGATCTGTTTTCCTACGAAGTGTTTTCGGTACTGATTGTAAAATGTCTGATACAAATGGTAAAATAGAAGTATTGCTATCTTGTTTGGAACTTGATGATAATTTTTCTTTTTCTTCTTCTTGAATGATAGGTAAAATAATAGGCTTATGTGAAGAAGAAGATGTATACTGTAAATAACAATGCAAAGCTTGTTGATATAATTTCCACTTTTGTTGTACACTAAGATCACGGCGTTTTAAGATATTATTCATTTCTTCATCTAAACGTGACTGATGTGAATCTATGGATTTAAGATTTGATTGAATTTCATGTACAGCATTTTCAGGAACTAAAATCATTTTACGTAATTCTGACATATTTAACGACTGAAAATACTACTTCCTACTGCTGCAAGAAGTGGTCCCAAGATTAACGGTAAAGCGCACCACCTTTTTGTAGTAACAACTTCTTCTTTTTATTCAATGCAGTACGCTGCTGAGATAGAGCACGTAAGATCTTTTTATGTCTACGTAAACGTTGCTTCTGACGAGAATTTAAAGGAATGTTTCCTTTTATTGTGTTTTTAGCTACTTGAGATATTGTTCTTATTAAATCCCCTGAAGCATTTTGTAAAATTTGTTTTCGTTTTGCATTTTTGCATTTGCCCAGAGCACGGAGCGTGGTGTAGTGTTGTTTCACCTTCAACATCTTGATGCAGACTAAACAAAAATTTCTGTATGCATGTCTTTTACGTTAGCGTACACATGCATGATTTTATTCGGAAAAATATTTGTACGTATTCGCAATGCATCGTTTGTTTTTTGTGTCAAGTCAAATAATAAATAAGTGTGAGGCTCCCGTGTTACTTCATCGAACACACTCACGACTTCTTTACTATACCGAGGCATAATTTGCCTTGCTAAATATTATATTGGTAATTTATCACGTGGATTTTTAAATACTATAATATAATGTGCATTTAAACTAATATCACGTGCATTTTTTCCTTTTGGAAATAAATTTTGAATAATAAATATTGCAGTTAACTTTTTATGATGTGCATACTTTGTAAATAAATTAGCAACATCGCCATTAGTTTCCGACATTAAATCATCATGTATTAATAATGAATTTTATTTAATTTCAAAATTATTCATGTCAGGTATTCCCTCTACAAAACGTGTTTTTGCATTTGCATCTAATTTTAGTATTACTGCACCATAACACCAAACAATATCATTAAATTTTATACTAAACATTTGATCACATTCATTAAGTAAACGATTTAAAAAACAAGTTTTACCAGCCCCTGAATGACCAGCAATTAAAATAGTAGAGGGATGTTGAAACTTTAACATCTTGTAATCAAATGAATGCATACAATAGAGACTCTGCTTTATATACACACTCACACTCATACATTCACATATTTTCGAACATGTGAGGAAATAAAAGATAAAATTAAAGCTTGAAATGACTAGTTTATATATATTGTTTGCACCGCAAACGAAATGAATAAAAAAATCACTGGGATATAAAATTAAAGCTTGAAATGAAAAAATAAATAAAAAAAATTATGAATAAATTAAAATAAATTAGAAATAAATTAAAAATAAATATTTTTTAAGAACGGTTATGCTGTGCATACGAGCTGGTTTAAAAAAAGAGACATTCATACAACTCACATTCATTCATTCGTGGGTCTATAACCGTAAGGTACACTTGCACGTTTTTGTACTGGTTCATCGTCAGTTACGTCAGGTTCGTCAATACGTTTTCGTTTTTTGTTGACCTCACGGTGTGTCTTTGTCTCTCTACAGCTAAAGATACGGAACCCCGGTCTACGAACGATACTGTTTGGGTTTTCTATTACTGTGGACTCTAATTGTCCAGACACTAATTTATAGAAACTCTCAAAGTTAATTTTTTGAGAGATTCTATCGTTTAGTGTTATCCCCCTAATTTTGAATATATCGCGAATATCCCCTTGGGCATTTGTTAGCCGCATGGCGTAGATTTTATAGCCAAGACCAATAAAGGTTGTAAACTCCCAACCTTCAGGAATTTCATTTGTAAGATCACCCAAATAGTTTCCGAGCGGTAACAAGGGTTCCTCATCTTTTTTCTGTAGATACATGATACTGTCAGTGTCACAGTAGATTACTCTGTCAGGTCCTACAGTCGTCAGTAGTTCGTAAAGTCTAAGTCTAGCCCACGAAGTAATAAATGCGGCTACTATCACATTAGAAAACGCTAACGGAACGTTTTCGTTTTCAATGTCTCTGTATGTGACAATGAGATGGTCATCATCAATTGGTACCACAATTTGAATTTCATACCTTGCCGTAGTTAAATACCTAAGAAATGTGACCTCATCACTAACGATTATATTCTGTGACATGTCTGTGCCTTGCCCCCACTTTCCATACAATGAATTGAGGTATAGTTTCGCACATTGCCTCAATCCAGGGTTCGTCCTAATATTATCATAATTTAATCGTATGCCTTCATGGGCATAATATTCTTCGATATATTTATGTTTGTCTTCTTCAGTGGTACAGTAAGCAGGAAAACCAGAGGCTTCCTGCTTCATCTGAAGGAAGGAATTCACATAGGTCCCGAACAGCCCACCTGAATTCCCCTCTTCAGGATATAGGAGTTCAAATTCCCATATCTCATGTATATCGATTATTTTGTAACCTTTTTTAAGAGCAAGGTGTAACTCTGGAGTGCAAAATGTTCCTGTGAGAGCACACTCAGCATCACTATGAGTACATTCATTAGTTTTTTCTTCTTCCATACATGTGCGGCAAAGGCCGAAAAGTAATCGACCTCCCGCAACGTATTACCCATGGGTACAGGCTAGTTACATCGGCATAAGAAATACGCTCATCACTCGTACAATTGACGTAAGAAGGAAAGACCTCCGTGCGACCACCGTTGTAACAGTTCTTAGGAGTAAGAAAATCAGGCAGATTAGTACAACGTTCTTGAACAAACTTTTGCACTTTCTTGTCCGTCTTTACCTTATTATCCCAAGAACATTCCCATATTTCATATAGGTTTACACTTATACTTTTCAGGTACTTACGGCGGCGCATGGTTTGCTCATATCGTTTCTCCATCGTATTGTACGAGTCTTGTGCATCGTGCAAAACCGCGTCACGGTTAAAGGGAAAACAAAGGCGACAAGCATGGAAAAAACATCCGTAATACTCGAAGGCAGCGTTGAGTCCTTCGTGCCATCCATCGACCTTGTACCTACCAATATACTTTTCCCCACCTCTCCTAGCATGCTGGATTTCTATCCCTAATTGGTCTTCCATATACATAAGCCATTGCATAGCTTTTGTACTATACTTGGTCTTATGATGAAATCCCAACGCGGGAATGATAGGAATAGTATTTTCCGGTAAGTGCAAGGTACGATATGCACGCATTGCAAGACTTGCAATGGTGGATGATGTTATGAAACATTGCAAACCCTCCGTTTTCTCTTCAATAATATCGCTAAACTTAATGACCGCTTCTGTTAGAATTCTAACATCATTCTCACAATAAGCCAGCATATCCTTCTGCAGGTTAAACTCCTCGCCACTTTCTGCACGTTTTTGGTGCCAGGCTTCCAATTGTTTTCTTTCTTCTGTGCTTCGCCCCTCAGGGTCATAGTACTTAAGCGGAGGGTAGGGACCGACATAATTTTGATTCTCTTCAGTATTAAACAAATATGGGAAATCTCCCTTCTTTAAATTTTCACTAAGGCCTAACGTTTTCGGTAATTTAGATAATTTAGCACCAATATAGAGGAAAGAGTCGCGAAAAAAGATACGGTTACCTATGTTAATATTAAAAATCTTTTGACCCTGAATAAGAACACTAGGTACAATATGCTGGTCTTCTATTAGAGTTCTAAGACAGAAGAGGCCATCGTATCTGGATGCATTATGAGCGATCGCCACGATCTTCTGAAAGACAGGACGTTCTACTAACACATGGTTAATAAAATCCGTCATTGTCTTAAAAGAAAACGAACGATTTCCAATATTGTCACCGCACGTTTTACAAGGCTCATCGATACCTTTCCTTATACAGACGTGACATACATGATGACAACACACCAGTACAACTTCATGTTCCCTTTCACCGCGCTCATTCGGCGCCTTCAACATCGTCTCTACATCATAGGTGATGTACATAAACCTTTTCGTATGAACAGGTTGCTGTTTCTGAACAAAACATGTATGATTTGTATCAACATATGCACGACATGTTGAACAAAAATGTTCACCACACATGTGTTCAGATTTTCGCCCCCTCTTATCAAAGATGATACCACAATCGATGCAGAGCTTTACATTATCACATACGGATTTAGCCGCTTTAATACGTGTCCGATGGCTGTCAAAACAAATACCCTCAGCAAACTCTCTATTGCATGCATTACATTTAATTCTGTTTGCAGTATAGTCCCGTTCGTGAGTATGTTCGCAAAAAGTACAACGAGTTTTACACCTGTGTGCATGATATCTTTCATCATAAGCTTCCAAACAATAATAACAATACTTCCGTGCCTTGAGAAAAGTTCTAATAGTACGAATGGGTTCGAAATGACCAATAGTGTTACCTCTTTGATATAGGATAAAAATCTTATTTTCTGCATGTTCTCCCGGGTAACGTACTATATATTCCCGATTATTCTTTTCAACTTCCTCATAAACTACGATTTGATACTCCCCTTTCAAATATGCTTGAAAGAGGTCCAAATCAGAGAAGTCACAACCTTGCTTACTTTTAACGTTAACTCCTGCCATCTCGCAGAGAACTTCTGCTTTAAAAAACCACTTATTATAATCTTTTGTTTTTAAATTATATAAAACTTTACTACTTGAGGTATGCTTTGTTATTCCATATATTATGGCCATGGGGAGGCAGTACATATTCTTATTTTCAATGCGAATTAATCGCTTTTCCAAATAATCTTGGTATTTTCCATACTTGTCAACGGCACTCGATGTAGTATTTCTTCCTTGTCCGTGCAAATTCTCTGCTATATGGAATCGAAACAATACTTCTTCCCCTAAAAGGAACACTTCATTCGAATTTAGTACTCGTTCGATTGAAGTGAGGACTGTTCTAGCAGTGAAATTGTCCTTTCTTCTAAACGGCACATACACTGGTTTGTTATTAGTACTATTACTACTTTCAACGTATAAACCAATGTAGTCCATGGGGCGTGCATTGGAGATCACATGTTCCAACGCAAAATCAATTAAACTTTCGATATAGGCCTCTGGGTTATTAATATTCCTTTCATCACCCACAGGTGACGACAATTTCATGGCCCGTAAGATGAAACTTACGAAACCTTTATCTGCTTTGTCTTACAACTTCGAAATTACTATTTCTTTGATTATCCCCGCCATGACTATTATCACTACTACTACCACTTGTACTACCACTATTATGACTACCAGTAGTACTACTTGTACTATTCTTATTTATGTTGCCATGTCCAACCATTGGTGGGACACTAGCAGCTGACGGTCCAGGCTGAGGAGAAAAAATCAATTGGTTCCCATAGTCATGATTATCCTGTACACAATATTGAGCTGTGTTGTATACAGGATTTTCTCCCTGGACCTGTTGCGTGGGTATAACCACAGCATTGTCCTCATTTTCAACCAATCTCCTCATTTCTTCTTCAATTGGTAATTCAACGGAATTTAAATTGCCAATCCCAACTGCTTTATCATTTAGGAAAGCTAAATCTTCATTTGATAACAAATATAAATTATTAGGACTCAAGTTATGAGTTTCTTGAGGGGTCATGACTGTGGCATTATTATTATTATTTTCAGATGGGATTAAGCATGGTTCCAAAACAAATCGCGAGCCAAAATCAAAAAACTCAGATAACTCTGTATCATTTATCCTATCTACCTGACCTTCCCCACAAGCTAATAAATACATAACTTTATCTAGAGCCAATTCATACGATTCTTTACTACGGAAAAAACCGTACACAAACAAATCCAGTACGTCAGCACTGCTTACACAGTGCTGGAAAAGTAGTATATCATTACCTTCAAAGACACGAAGGGTCCGCAATATGGCTTCGCATCTCACCGATCCCCTATGGCCAAGTCTGTTTAATTCCATAATGGCTTTCCACGTACTAAAAACCCTAGGGTACTCGTTGAGACCGCGCAAGACCTCTTGCAGGTAGATTTCATCAATCATATTTAATTCTTCAGTCGGGCAGAAGAAATCCATCTAAAAAATAAAACAATGAAAAACTATTTTGAGTAATCAACTCCACTTTAATAAAAAAAAGATCAAATAAATACTTCTTTTAAGCAACGCTCACATAATAATATCATATAAAAGAAAAAAATAATCATCTTTAGTTAACTATTGATATGTAAATAGAAATCAATCAAGTTACTTTATGAAAAATCAGTAAATATATATTCACTTATTTTGAATTATAAACTATTCTATTAAAAATATCCAAAAACACACACACACACACACACAGAGAGAGAGAGAGAGAGAGAGAGGGAGAGAGAGAGCCTCTCTTTGTTCATTAATATTGGTTAAATACAAGTCAAGTACAATTAAAAAAATATATAATTTCTTTCTTTTTAAAAAAAATCATAATAACCATAAGAAATACATACCTTTCAAGGCTTAGTTCTCCGTTCACAATCCACAAAAAAACAAGAAGAAGAAATCTCAACTGGGATAGTCGGTACTTTTAATATAATTGCTAGCACCACAACGCTTAGCACGGCTTCAATGTCTGTAATAAAACAGGCCTCAATAAATATAGTGATACTCCTGTATACTTTATTTAATACTATTAAAATAGGTTTAATAATCAGGAAAGCTTTTTCTGTGATCTTTAACGCACGCCGACGTAAGAAAAAATGATAAGCGTACACATCAAATACATGTTATATCATGTTCTATCAAGTGTTCTCCCCCCCACCACTAACAGTGACATCTGTCGGAGAAATTTTAAATTAACTTTAGTTTAGTTTACCTCCGTGCGTCGTGTTGACGTATTTATTATTAGTCCTGAATATATATATTTATATTTTTAAAGGTACAGTATGATATATATTTCTTTTTATCCGTAAAATATTACTGATAGCATTAAATAAGTACCAAGAACCCTTCTCGCAGATGTGTCCTGTTAATAAAACATAATTTGTGAGGGCATAGTTGATTCTTCTTCTATCAGTAAACCACCAAACGTTCATTAATTACAAATCCCTAAGGGGGACCCACCAACACATATGACCCTTCAGTTGAACATAATTATCATCATGTTATTACCTATTCAGAAAAACCCGCAATTGTAGGGACTAACTACTGGGAGACACGGTATCAGTTGGTAAAACATGGTAGAAATAGCCGTACATAATTCTCTTTTTGCTATAATATAATACTGTTAAAATCTAAGTAAGCCTGTGACTAAGGGGGAAGGGCCCCCACCAGTTATAGGTACGTGCTACAATAGGCATACATAATTCTCTTTTTGCTATAATATAACACTGTTAAAATCTAAGTAAGCCTGTGACTAAGGAGGGGAAGGGCTCCCGCCAGTTATAGCTTCGTGCTACAATAGTCGTACGTAATTTTCCTTTTGCTATAATACTGCTAAATCTAGGCAATCTATCTGAGAGGGAAAAGCTACTTAGTTGGAGGGATATAGTACGAATAGGACTACATAATTTCATTTTGCTTCCTTGTAATACAATACCGTTTAAATCTATGCAATCTATCTGAGAGGCAAATGCCACTTAGTTAGAGTTACATGCTACGAATAGGACTACATAATTTCATTTTGCTTCCTTGTAATACAATACTGTTTAAATCTAGGGTCACCTATAACTAAGGGAAATGGCCCCCGCCAGTTATAGCTACGTGCTACAATAGTCGTACGTAATTCTCTTTTGCTATAATACTGTTAAAATCTATGGATGTCTATCTGAGAGGCAAATGCCATCATTTCATTTTGCTTCGCGGATACACAAGAAGCTTTCAAATCAAAAGACAGTGTTCAATAACCAATGTACTTAAGGGGGTCCGTAAAATTTTCTTTCTTAACATTAAAGCTATTGTATGCGTTATGTGGCTACCAAACCCCGCAATAACTAACATTCAGTAATATTTACTATTAAAACACGATAATGTTGGGGAAAAGCGCTCCCTCCCCTCCCCAAGACTAAAACATTTCTTTCTGCAAATACTAGTCTTAGTTCAAACATTTGCGTTCCTAAAAGATTATCAGCTGTGTTACCAAAGCGTACTTTTATGCCATCTATTGGCAAATGAGCTTACTTAAACAGTTCAAGTCCCATCTGTACAACGTACATATATATATTAGGTATAACTGATTTTAAAGTGATCGGTATAACAGTTAAAATCGTAACAAATGAATCAAACATATTGTAATTAAGCATCCTATAATTAAGCAAATAAAACTCTACAAGTAAATGGTCCGTCTTTAGCCCTTTGGTAAATCATAATCGCGGTTCTTAAGGGACCGTATATTCATTTTTACAGCAAGCTTATTTTAATGCACTCACATATTGTTCGAACATGATATTTTTTACAATGAGCTTCTAATAAAGCGAAAGAAGGAAATAATAATAACAATAATAATAATAATAATAATAATAATAATAATAATAATAACTTTAGTATTAGATTGCAAACACTTGAAATCTTGTCCCTCTTGCATGATTACAAAATGGTCGTAGGTTTATTCCCCGATAATGTTTCTCAAAAGCAAATCGTGTAGTTTACCAATAATTATTCAAAAAAACTTTCATTATAATTAAGTGAATAATACATATCAGTTTAGCATTTAAAAAGTTCTCACCTTAAAAATCAGAGTTCGTTCTGTTAAAATCACTGACGAAAAAAGTTCAATAAACACACAAATAAAGTTTTTCAACACACACACTATGGCACTGTATAAAGAACAATAATAAACTTTATTTCAATAGTATATATATATATATATATATATATATATATATATATAAGGATTTCATTGTGTCCCTCCCCCAAGCATCATGTTTTCATCAGGTTTTCAACCCGATTTCATTAATTATAAATAAATTCATCATGTCCGCTAACATCGTTTATTCAGTGCTACAGCAAGAAATCTAAAAATTTCTTATTTACAAGTTCGTCAACCGCTGGAGAAATCTCATTCAGACAGGGTATCAACATTTGGGCCTTGTAGCAATGTCCGGTTCTCATCTAATTAAGGAAAATGCTTATATGTAAAACTTTCATCAGATATTAGATATTCTGCCAAAATCAGATATTGCCACAAAAATACATTTACGTGTTTGTCCAAAACATCTTCTAAAGGGGGAAGAAACATAAAATTTCTATCTGTCTTCTTCATCACTGCCGATAAGTATCGCAGTGACAATCATAGTTAATGGAAAAATATTTCAGTATGTCACCAGTCAGAGTTCTAACGGGCAAGGGGAAAGCGTCTAAGGATATTTCAGTACATATTGACAAGCGGAAATAAAATTAGAAAGTACATTGACACTCTATGTATGTCACCACTCAATGTTCTAACGTTAGCAAAAGGGAAACGCGTATACCCGGAAGTAAACCCATTTACAAAAATAAAACTCTGTTCATTCTAAGACAGCCTTCTGTGAGAGATGGAACAACAATTCACTCACTCCGTATTTCAAACTTGGCTGTAAACACGGAGTTAATTATAAGGAATAAACAAATTAATAAAACGATGAATATTAACAAAATAAATAAATAAACTATTCAAATCATACACACACACACTTCGTATTTCCCATATGTTTTTTTTTCTCACCAATTTACATGTGAGAATTGCAATAATTCTCAGTACAATACAGCTTTCACCTCTGGTGCTTGGGGGTCCCGGGTTCAATCCCCGTACAATACAGCGTTCACCTCTGGTGCTAAGGGTCCCAGGTTCATTTTCAGTACAATAGAGCGTTCACCAATGGTGTTAAGGTCCCAGGTTCAATCCCCGTACAATACAACGTTCACCTCTGGTGCTAAGGGTCCCGGGTTCAATCCCAATACAATACAGTGTTCACCAATGGTGTTAAGGGTCCCAGGTTCAATCCCCGTACAATACAACGTTCACCTCTGGTGCTAAGGGTCCCGGGTTCAATCCCAATACAATACAGTGTTCACCTCTGGTGTTAAGGGTCCCGGATTCATTTTCAGTACAATACAGCGTTCATCTCTGGTGCTAAGGGTCCCGGGTTTATTCTCAGTACAATACAGTGTACACCTATGGTGTTAAGGGTCCCGGGTTCGATCCCAATACGTATCACATAAACTTTTACACATTATAAGTGTTCTCACCTTCTAATAAAATGGTTTCCTACCACTTTTTAAAATATTTTCGAAATTATTTGTAGGCTCCCACTTTCTATATACTTTTAAGATCTTTCTTTGTAAAGCGATTTATTCTCTCACATATTGTTCGAACATCTTAAATTGTTCAGAGTTTGCACAGCAAACAATTTATTAGGAGAATATCCTTTTATTCTCTCACATATTGTTCGAACATCTTATTTGCTCCGACTAATTTATTAGAAGAATATCTTTTTATTCTCTCACATATTGTTCGAACATCTTATTTGCTCCGACTAATTTATTAGGAAAATATAAAAATAAAAACAGGCATAATGGTGGGACTCAAATATTTCATTTTTCCAAATTATATATTTCTCAATGTAAGTTTCTATTAGTCAAATCCATTTGTATAATATGAGATTCGAACTGGGGATTCATCTCATTGTCATAAAGTTTCATCATATCAACAGATTTAATTCAAATCGAACCAATTCAAATTTCCATTATTATTTTTAAAAATATCCAGTATAAAGTCTCTACAGACACGCATACAGACTCGAAAAAGAAGACACGACCTTTCCATGTCAGCACAACTAAAAAAAGAAATATAAGAACTTTCCAAACACACGTAAGCATGTCATCAAACCCTAATCACCTAACCCAACCGTCTGCCAACACATCCCATTAAAGGATATTACTTTCTATATTATTTATAAAACATAACGCTACTGGGGGAAAAGAAGCGGCGGTTCTACTATGGACAAGAGTTTCAGATAGGTTCATAGTTCTAAACTTGTGAAGAAAACTTAAATTTGAATCTTTGCTACGCATCCGTACATATGAAGATAGAAGATAAGAAGAAAATATCACTTTAGTTAGGGAAATATGTTTTGTGAGTATTTCTATGTCGCTGATTGGTCATAGTTCGAATACAAGCCAGTATATTGTGCCAGAATCATATTGCTTTTCAATTATCTTTCCAAAATTTGACAGACGCTTAAAGCCTAAATAATTTGAAGCTGTTCTTTCATCAAAACAGAATAAGTACCCTTTTTGTTTGATAAACTCTCCTACTTTTCGTTTGCTATATAGTAACGATAAATTCTCTTTTCCGCCCATTTCTAGAGGATTACGTTTGATATTTAAAATCAAACCATACTTAGAGATTTTTACATTAGAGCTATTGTCGTTATTTTAAAACATACTTTGATCTTTTACGCCTCCATATGGATCATCTAGTATATTATCCATATGTATAATCCAGTATAAATAAATTTGTTTGTGTGCCTCTGTGCGACTTGGGGAACAGAGGAGTGAACGGAGAGGTACCAAATTTTGGTCACGGGTACCTTGGTCCGGGCCCGAGATCAAGAGGAAGAGTTTTTTCTAAATTCCGACCAGGGGGTCTCAGAGGGGTGTTTACCGGGACATGTAAAAGTAGTAGAAAATGAACATTATTAGTGTCGAATCCATAGTTTTCGCTGTCGCTGATATGAATGGGGAAACTCCGATCGCATGAACTTCCAAATCCACCCCATTGGTTGCAGATTGGGGGGTACCGAGACATGTGAAAATAATAGGGCCTTATGGAGAGTCATTTTGACGTATGATTAGCGTCATATTAAAGGCTTGGCTACTCCAAGAAACATATGTTAGTTGAACACTTTAGTATGTCACTAATAGCGCGTCAAAATGACTCTGCATAAGGCCCATATTGTCCTTCCACTTGTCCTTTCTAACTTCTAAGTACAATTTTGAAAAACTCGCAATTGCAGAAAAATGGCTCGAAGAAGATGCAGTAGATTTTTTAAATGCTTATTGCGCCTTATGTAGAGTAATTTCGAAGAAAGATTAGCGTCATACTGAAAGGTTGACTATTTCAGGAAACATATGTTAGTCGAACTCTTTAGTATGGTACTAATCAAGCGTTACAACGACTGTGCATAAGGACATAGCGTTTAGAACTTTTTTTTTTGTTTTTAGAATCTGTTCTGTGGCACACAGTATTCGGAGAAGCATATTCTTACACGGTACTATTCTATTTTGCAGGAACTGTTTTGGTTCCCTCCGAGAGGAATACTTTCAAGATCCGGGGGCCATCCCTTCCCAAAAACATGTTCGGAAGAAACACTGGTTGATAAAGAGGTACCTGAGTTCCCAGTACAGAAAGGCCTAAAATAAGTTCAAACAGCTTGCAATCAACTTTCACTTGCACTTAGAGTAGTAACTGAAGTACATGTGAAACATACAACTGGTCACATAAAATTTGATTACATGATTCTTGTTATCTTATTAAAGTCGTTCTAAAGCGTGACTAGAGCCATACTAAAAAGTTCGAATAACATTGGCCTTATGCAGTCATTTTGATATATGATTAGCGTCATAGTAAAGGCATGACTATAGCAGGAAACTTATTTTAGTCGAATTCTTTAGTATGGCACTAATCACACGTCAGAACTACTCTGCATAAGGCCACATATGTTTCATGCATTAGTCAAGCTCTTAGTAGAATGCTAATCACATTAGAAAATGACTTAATAGGGGCCACTGTTTTGAGATATAGGCTCGTGGCCAGAAGCAGATCTAAAGAAAAGCTAGGGGTCAACTAGAACCCAGACTTTCATAGGTATATCATGAGTTTATTATATGCTTTCAAAAATATATAAATAATAGCTTCAATTATTTTTGTCACTCAAAAAACCGGAGGTCTAGGCTCCACAGTCCCGTGCTCCTGGAAGTTTAAAATAGTTAATATAAAGAAATTTCACGGATATGTTTTTTTCTACTTATCACCTACATTCGAATTATTTTGTTTCTCGTTTAGACTTTCTGTGCTGAGGCTGCGGCAGCACTGCATACAAGAGCGAATAGGTTCATGGGAGGGAGATTGAGTACGGCAGTGGCTGTTGTAGTGGGTGCCTCCTCTGATCTATACAGATGCTTCCAAACGAACGCAAGGAGGTCTGGAATATACAGGAGTGGGCATATACGTACCCCACACAGCTCAGTGTGTAATTCAAAGATTACCAAATCAACTGTCTATATTTCACGCAGAACTATGGGCTATTCGCACAGGATTAAGACATGCGCTACAGAATAAATATCGTTGCTTCGGCATCTGTAGCGATAGCCTTAGTGGCTTACAAAGTTTACATACAATGGCTTTATCGAATCGAGTATCATGGATTCATAGTAATATTAAACAACAACTCTCGATTCTTAGGGAAAGAGGTCAATCTGTCTCCTTTTTCTACAGTCCAGCACATCTCGACATACCTGGCAACACTGTCTCAGATACCTTGGCCAAGGCCGGAACACTGGAAGATCATATCATCAACATCCCTCTTCCAACACAGAGTCTACACTCTTTACTTCAGCATCAAAGACAAGAAAACTGGGGACGCTACCAAGAGCAAACAAGACATGGTAAAGGTAAACACTTCTGGAATATATTTCCAAGTCCTACGACCAAAAAGTGGATTTCACCCGAAGGTTGGACGAGGAGACACGTCTGCTTACTTTTTAGGTTATATCTAGGCATAGCCCAAACGCCGTATCGTTTATATCAGCAAAGATACCGCAATACTCCTTCCTGTTACTGTGGAGAATCAGAAGGAAGTCTACCCCATCTCATCTTTCAGTGTAAGTTAACACCTGCTTATCGTGATATCCTTTACATGGTTCTGTACCGGTACCACAACACAACACCAGTGAATGTGTCGTTTATCTTAGCGCATAATATACGCACCGTAGTTTATCATCTTCTCCAATACATAATAGTGAACAACATTTCGCTCTAACAATACTTTTTACAACAGTTCAGTGAACATATTTAACAATATAAGGGGAGTGGGGTTCGATACTCGTTTGTTCCAGTTCGAGAAGACTAACTAATAATAACATTGGGATTCGAACCTTGGATCTCTCAAAGTCTCCTTTACAACATCATTCAAATGCACAAATTAGTAAAGTGACGTAAGAGACTGGCAATAAACAAGTATCTTCACTCCTCCACGGTCCTAAGATTCGAGCGTAGCACTAACTAGAGACACTTGCCGTTTACCCACCGTCGCTGATGCGTCAGCTTCAAGGTATACCAATTAATACCTGTAAAAGAATACAAGTGGGGCAGCAATGCATGATTTACGCCAGATGAGTAGTGGGAGACGAAAGTAAATGTTCGAACTTCTCTGCTTATAGATACCTTACCTGTTGATAAACACTTTATGCCGCATACACTTTAACTTATACACATTTGAAGCGCTAAAAGAAAATACGACTTATTAAACACATTTGGTTAGCACTATCATCATTTTTGAAATGATAACAAGAATTGTAAATAACTTTATATTGTTATGCACTATGTGGGTTACACTACATATAGTTTAGAACAATACTAATATTTTTATATTAGTATAACATTTCACTCAAAAAAAAAAAAAATTGGCCCAAAAGTTTCGGAACGGCACGGACCGCGTACGACGATTCCGGCAGACGTAACGACGAACATCCATACGCGTTCATGAGGAAGATTTCGTTTATATTGTCACTTGAAGATGATAACTCGATGGTTTCATTTCTGCAATGCACGATGAATCAAAGAGAAGTTTCTTCGTTGATTTTAATGTGGTTTTCATTATTCACTAGTATGTGAAAAGACACTAATTTGTTTGTTTAAATTCGAACGTTGTGTTCCACAAATTATTTTACATTAATTTGGAAGTTAAACACTGAAACTTTACGTATGTCTATACTTTAAGTGAAGACAGAAACTTGGTACCTTGTACTTCACATGGTGGCTAGAAAAACACACACGCTTCTCCTCACGCCTCACATAGTTGCCAGTTCACAGCGCAAGAATACACTGACTAAACTAAAATATAGTTCGTAGAAAACATTAAGTTTTTGCTTCATAATATTGCTAATTATATATAGTGAATGGTTCATAGATTAATAGAGAACACATTAAAAACACTAATTGTTCGAATAAGTAGTACAATCGACGATTATTGATAGACTTCACATTGTCACGTAAGAATCTGTCATCGTCATGAGGGCTTCTGCGTGGGCGGATACCACGAGAGTAGCTAAATACCTCAACCATATATGGGCTGGCGAGAGGAAGCAAGACTGTCTGGAAAAGTGAGGTACCTTTTGGGTGAGAAATTCCTAAGCATTGTTCTTCTTCAACTGTTGATTAGTCGCATTTCATTTCCAAGAATTGATGTTGGAATAATACGAGGGTTGGTTTAAAAATTCACGCCAATCCATACTGTTACATATGGCGCCGAACGGACTGTCCACTGAAGGTATCACAGAAGTGGGCAAGAACCCTGGAATCCAAATCTTCCTAACCACATTGCAACACAACAGCGATCACAGCACTCCATTAGTCCATAGAGGGTTAATGTCATTTCAAGTTCGTTCACACTGACGAATAACAGTTTGTAGCTTCACTCGAACGCACATGACCGCGAAATTCGAAGAATAACGAACGCGAGGGCCATTTACGATAACGCGAGGGCCATTTCGTAAATGTCTTTTGAGTCTTTTCATTTTTATTATTTGTTTATTTCTTTCATTTATTTCCATTATTTCTTGAAATGTAAACACAAAAATAATTTCAATATTTGAATATAAATCAATAATTATTTGTAATTCAAAATACTATTCAACATTGTACTTCATAATGTTTTTCCGAAAGTCAAACTAAATTACACAAACATATTAATATATTCAATACAATAATGTTTTCAATGAGTAAACAGCATATTCAATAAGAGAATACATTTGGTAAGGTACCGTATTCAATGCCATATTTAAAAAATACACGACAATACAAACTAAATGTATACCAATAAATTTGAAATGGTAAATTTACTGCAATAGTACTTCTTAATTTTCAGATAAACACATAATATCACTCAAAAATAGCATATATCACTAAGTAATTCAATTTATTATGATTTTACTTTTCATAAAGATAAAATATTCCTTACGCCTAAATGCATAAAAATTTATTATATTTGAAACACGAATATTATTCGTAAAATTCAAAAGTATATATTCTTTGACATATCAACACAAACTATTCACTAAGAATATTCATAATAATTCAACACAACTAAAACATATGATATAGTGCAAACAAATTCATATTTTACTAAAATTACATGGTAAAAGCACATAAGTAAATATAACACTAAAAATATTTCATTTACTATGAAATGAAATAAACTAGGCATATGCGAGCTCGTCACGCTCGAAGTATATGAAAATATACTGCCTGCATTAAATTCACAAGACCCTACCCCAATTATTTATTAATAGGTTTCCATCCCCGAAGCAAAGTGAAAAGATAGAACGTTTGGTTAAAATTCAAAAATAATACAGAGGGGACTAATAAGAAAATTGCCTACTCCGGGCATTACATAATATGAATAACCCATAATAGTGGAGGGACCTTTGCTTCAATGTCTTCAAGTACTACTTGAAATGTTTTCGTATTCAACGAAAAGATTAATACAACGTGAATGCAACACTGGTTGCTAACAATTATCATGTAAGTAGTCATCTTACTAGTTTCACATTTGCATTTGAACATTGATTCTATAATTTTTTTTTTGTTATTCTCCCGTTTGTGACTCAGTGGTTCACCACGTAGGCGTGTTTAGTTGGAAAACAAGGCTGCGGTAGCCCACCACATCAGTAGGAGTCAGTCATTCTAAGTTGATCACTGTGATCTTACCAGAATGCTAATTAAACAAAACGAGAGGATTAATAAAATTTGTCAATGCAAATTCTAAATTATGTACGTTACACCATGATGATTCAGTGAGATATTTTAAATATGAATCTAATTCTAAAATTTCATCAAGAATTTTACCAATTCTATTGGAGTTAATTTTGGAATCACATTGGTTTGAAAGATTTACCTTTACAGCATTGATAGAATCATAGGTTACTTCTTCAATACAACGATTCAACTCTGAGCTTTTACTCTGTTCTTTTAGGATTTCATCACTTTTGGTTCCACAGTGTTTAGTAGCTAAATTAAGCCAAATGCTCTTTGTTTCTTTAGTAGGTTTCCAAACTTTTAATCTGTCAACTGAATGTAATCCTAAACATTTACCAGTGAGTGGATCCGTTAACTCAAAAACCTTTTCTGAGACCTTTTTAGAACACAACAGGGGACCTTTGTACAAATAAAGAAATTTTGAAATTCTTTTGTCTATGGCTGAACTCAAATTCGTTTGCTTCAAGAAAACTAAATCATTTTCTTTTACCTTATATTTACTTTCTTGTTTCATGTTATGCTTTACATTTCTTTTACGAATGATTTCAGTTCTTTTCAGATCTGCCATAACTAATTTGTTATCCCACAAAACATATTCATCTGCGTCCTTTTCAGTAACCACAATACCAAAATGCTTAAATACCGATTCAGAAGGTTTTACATTCAAATGCAAGCTGGCAGGGCTTACACCTAAGCTACTTGAGATTGAATAATTTAACAAAATTACAATTTGGGGAATGAATTTTTCCCAAGCAGTGTGATCTTCACTACAAAACAATTTAAACAGTCGATTAGTCTCACGATGGATTCGTTCAACCGGGTTAGAAGAAGCGTGATATGGTGTTACGTAATGTATTTTGATTCCATATTCTGACATTTTTTCTTTAAATTTTCGAGAAATGAAACAGCTACCATTATCAACCAAAATTGCACTAGGAATACCTAAATGCAAAAAATACAATGATTCTAAACAACGTAATACACATTTAGTGGTAGCATTTCGCATAGGATACAAAGTGTAATATCTAGTGAAAACATCTAAAATTGACAATGCATATTTATAACCTGAGGAAGAAGAAACATATGGTCCTAAAATATCGATTGAAACGAGTACACGAGGACCATTAACAATAATACTTTCCATTGGTCTAGCCGGAGGTGATGTTTCTACTTTCGTTTCTTTACATACAATACAATCATTGATAAAATTACTGATATCTTTTCTCATGGATTTCCAGTAACAAATTTCATTTACAAAACCAAATGTTTTTTCAATTCCAAAGTGACCTCGTTGACAATGCATATGTTCTACGACAAAACGAACTAATGAAGGTGGAATACAAATTCTCCAAGAATTTGGAAAATGGAAATTTCTGTTCAAAAGTACACCATTTTCAAGTTTATAAAATTTTTCAAGATTTCTGTTTTTCACCTTAGAGTATGGGTCGTTAGGATTTTGAAGAAATTTCATTATTGAATAATATTCTGTATGTTCACGTTGTTTTTCGACTAGTTCCTGTATGGTCATGTTTCCGAAAAATGACGGTAACACTTCGAGGTTATTCACCGTATGAGTTTCAGTTTTAGGAGCTAAAACTATACGTGACAAGGCGTCACTGGCTTTATTGTCAATTCCACGAATATGAACAATTTCCAAATCAAAACTTTGTAATTCAAGACTCCAACGAGCTAAACGAGAATTCCAATTTCTAATCTTATGTAAGTACACTAAAGAATTATGGTCAGTATACACTTTAACATGTTTACCATACAGTAAATGTCCCCATTTACGAATAGAAATCACTATTGCTAACGCCTCTTGTTCAGTTGTAGTATACGCACGCTGCGGTTTATTTAAAGTTTTACTACAGAATCCAATAATGTTACGTTTACCATCAATTTCTTGAAAAAGTATGCCAGCCACGGCCACTTGTGAACTGTCGGTGATCAATGAAAAATCAGAATCAAGTTTTGGGTGAGTGAGTAATACATCTTGAACCAAACTGTCTTTAAGGGACTGAAAACTATGTTCACATTCTGGAGTCCAAATCCATTTTTTCCCTTTCTGGATGAGTTCAAATAAAGGAACAGCTAGTTCAGCAAACTTGTGTACAAATTTGGAACACCATTCGAAAAGACCTAAAACTCGTTGCAATTGTTTTATATTGGTTGGACGAGGTAGTTGGCGAATAACTTCTACGTAAGAAGGATCTTTACAAATACCTTCAGGTGTTACGACAAAACCCAAAAAATTAAAACTAGTCTTACAAAATGAAGATTTTGAAAGATTAACAGTCATGTTAACTTCACTCAACTTAGTAAATAACTGATCTAATAAATGTAATTGTTCTTCGAAAGAAGAAGTTGGAATACTTAAATCGTCGATATATGAAACAAGTTTATTATACAATGCATAACCTAACACCTTCTGTAATGCATCTATGAGAGCGACAGAACCATTTATGTATCCAAATGGGATAACAGTAAATCTGTACATATGACCGTTCCAAGAGAAGGCAATGAAATCACGAGATTCCTCAGACACAGGAATTTGTGAATACGATGACACAAGGTCAATTGAACTTACAAACTTAGCACCTTGAAATTTCAACAATAAATCATCAATTCGGTTTACTTTCAATTGTTTTAATTTAACATGCTTATTCAGCTCAGTCAGATCAACTACAACTCTAGGTTTAGTTGTGTTTTTCTTAGGTACACAGAAAATTGGGTGGCTATGTATCGACACTGCTGGTTCAATGACACCTACTCTTAACCATTCATCAATTTGCTTGTCAATACTTTCTTTAAAATGGTAGGGTAACGTATATTGCCGCTTTACAATGGGGTTAGTAGTGTCAACGTCTATAGAATATTCATATAAATTACACCTGCCTGGATAATCTGTGAATATATCACGGTGTTTTATCAACAAATCAAATAATTGCTGTTTTTCCTCATTACTTAATTGATCACATTCATGTACCTTTTCCCTAATTTCGTTTATTGTTGCTACATCACACACATTTTCAAAAATAACATTATCACTTGACACCTTATCCCCACAACTTTCCTGTTTATCTTGGCTATTACCATGAGCATTTTGAATCTCATTATCAATTTCTGACATTTGTAAACCATAGTATTCAAGTAAAAAATTCTCTTCTACTGCTTGATTTATATTGAGATCTTTTATTCGAAAATCTTTCGACTCTTTTCTCAACTGTGAATACGTCTGATCTCGTTCATGCAAAACACGGATCCACTCTTGTTCTAATTTACCCTTTTGTGAAACCAAACTATTAATTACAGGACATGCTGAAGATGTATAGTCATGATTGGGTTCGAACTCTGAACTCTCATCTGAGAAGTTATTATCCCCTACAGAAATACCAAACTCAGTGTCAACAGGTTTATTTATTCGATCAGCATAAGTCAAAATCTTCTTAGGTTGACAACAACTATTTTCTTTATTATGTGTTTTTTCAATGAGCATAGGAACAACAACACTTTCTTTTCCGTCAGAAAAACTAATTACGTTTTTCGAAAAATCTATCATCGCATGGGCGACTGTGAGGAAATTACGACCTAACAAGCATTCTGTATTTAATTCATCTACTACCAGAACTCTTATGTCGAACATCAAGTGTTCTATTTCCACACAAATATTTACTTCACCCTTAACCTGCTTTTTTCTTTTACCAGAATAATCTACCAAGAGAATATGTGGTGCAGGTTTTAATTGCGGATGTGAAATTACGGAAGAAATACGTTTCCATGCCTCGAAACTGATAAGGGATGCCGAAGCGCCTGTATCGCACAATGCTTTCAACTGAGTATCTAATACTTTACAATAAATTTCTGCAGTGCGAGTGTTATTACCCTGACTTACATTTTCATCAATTTCTATTTCATCTTCAGAAATATCTAAGTCCCAATTAACAACATTATTAATGTTTTTACTCAACGTTACGTACTCCACAGGAAAAATTGGGGTGAGTGCATCTTCATTACTGAAATCATGACTATTACTAAAGTTTTCACAAGCTCTACCAGAAGCACTCTCTCGGCAGAGCGTTTCTAGTTTAACGGTGTTTGTCTACTCTGATTACCTGATGATGTAGGAGGAGGGAAGGTACGAGATTGATTAAAATTTGACATAAAAAGTGGTTGGTTACCAGGATGAAAAGTTGGAAATGGTTGAGGCGTATGCCCACCATTATCAGCGCGCCTAGTCTCAGTGTAATGTATACCTTCTTGGCTATCGTACTGATTATCGTTTTCAGGATTACGCTGAGAATGAACGTTCCTAGGTTTGTTCTTATTCTTAAAATGTTGATTTTTACCTTTGCTGTGGGGTTGCTTTTTACCTTTCTTTTTGCTTTGATGTTGTGATTCTCTAAAATTATGTTCATTACTTTCATTTTCTTGGACATTAACCTGATTTACACGAATCTGTTTCTTAAAAAATCCACTATTTGTTCTAAAGTTGTCATTGTTTTTCGACAATGTTTCCAGATTTTGAACAACATTTAACATACTTTGTAAATCTAAGGATGGTAACAAAACCAATTGTTTCTGAAAATAATTAGGCAATAACAATTTAATTGTATTCAAGATAAAGGCTTCACTAACGTTCTCATTCAATTCTCGAATTTTATGGTAGGGATCTGCTACAAATTGGTAAACTGTACCGTCGACTTTAGGGTCATATCTTTTGGATTGCAATACTGACATCTTACCAGCTACGACTTGTGGAGATTCGAACTGTTGTTTGAAAGCACAAACAAAATCACTGTATGATCTAAAGTCAGGTTTACGAGTAAGGAACCAAGATTTGGAAGATCCTTGCATCAAAAAATCTAAAATATCTAAATATTGCTCTTCAGGAATTTGCATTAATTTAACATTTTTCTCAAACAGTTCCAAGAAATTTGAAGCTGTAATTTCACTTTCGTGTCCTAAGAACTTTTCAAACGATTCAATATCACTACGTTTAATGGGCCTAGCATTCGTAATCTGAACTGGTTTTCTATGATGAATGCGACTACGGTTTTTGCTTTTAGATTTTGGTTTACTATTAGCTTCATAACTTGTGTTAGTGCCGCTACTGCTACTACGACTAGTGAAACTTCGAGTTGATGAGGTGTTAGCTACACTACTGTATAGTGAATTAGTTACACTACGAGTATTAGCAATGCTACTAGGTCTAGATTCCACATGCAAGTTCAGAATTTATTCTTGCGTTAAGGTTAGTTGAGCTTGTAACATTTGCAGTTCTTGTTTGAGGTTACCAATTTCATTTTTAACCTCCAAAACAGTACTCTGGATCTGAACATACTGTTTTGATTCTTTTTCCCTATCATTTGTTAATTCTACTACAATGTTGTTACAACGATCTACTGTATTTTTGAGAAAAAGTAACGATTGATTAATTCGATCAACTTCCATGCCGCAATTGTTTACACTACTTTCATTTAGAGTTACCTTTTGCATGCACTGGACTACCTGTGCTTGGTGAGCTTGAATTTTACTTTCAATGTCTACCAACGAATTTCGATTGCTACGTATTTTCTCCTCAAGATCTACGATTTTACACTCATACGTGTTAGAAATCTGTTGAAAATCATGCTTCATTTGAGTTAGTGAACTACAACTTTGGGCTTCAACCTGCTGGATAACTAATGACAACTCATTCCGTGTCTCGATCAGCTGATTGTTCGTTTGAATTTTCATTTCATTAAAACGATCATTCACTTCCGCCTTGAAATCCCTAACTTCATGTTTCAAATTTTCAATTTCAACTTTAATTTCTACTTTAAAAGCATTGCACTCAGCTTCTACTCTCTGTATACCATTCGTAAGTTCCTGAGTTGAAAATTCATGTTTTTCACGTAACTCTGTAATTTCTGCTTTTACACTATTACCTTGTTTGACTAACTCATTATGATTATCTTTTATCACTTGGTTAGTATTAGCTAAATCCGCGGACAATTTTTTTACCGCGTCAAGCAAGGTTTCCATTTCGTTATACGTTGACATTGTAAAATATTACACTACAAAACACAACACACCAGGCATTGAATACAAAATTGTGAAGTTCAAATATTCGCTTTCTCCCCACTAAAACATCTGTCTTTGTTCGGTGCGTCAGATATAAGGGGAGTGGGGTTCGATACTCGTTTGTTCCAGTTCGAGAAGACTAACTAATAATAACATTGGGATTCGAACCTTGGATCTCTCAAAGTCTCCTTTACAACATCATTCAAATGCACAAATTAGTAAAGTGACGTAAGAGACTGGCAATAAACAAGTATCTTCACTCCTCCACGGTCCTAAGATTCGAGCGTAGCACTAACTAGAGACACTTGCCGTTTACCCACCGTCGCTGATGCGTCAGCTTCAAGGTATACCAATTAATACCTGTAAAAGAATACAAGTGGGGCAGCAATGCATGATTTACGCCAGATGAGTAGTGGGAGACGAAAGTAAATGTTCGAACTTCTCTGCTTATAGATACCTTACCTGTTGATAAACACTTTATGCCGCATACACTTTAACTTATACACATTTGAAGCGCTAAAAGAAAATACGACTTATTAAACACATTTGGTTAGCACTATCATCATTTTTGAAATGATAACAAGAATTGTAAATAACTTTATATTGTTATGCACTATGTGGGTTACACTACATATAATTTAGAACAATACTAATATTTTTATATTAGTATAACATTTCACTCAAAAAAAAAAAAAAAATTGGCCCAAAAGTTTCGGAACGGCACGGACCGCGTACGACGATTCCGGCAGACGTAACGACGAACATCCATACGCGTTCATGAGGAAGATTTCGTTTATATTGCCACTTGAAGATGATAACTCGATGGTTTCATTTCTGCAATGCACGATGAATCAAAGAGAAGTTTCTTCGTTGATTTTAATGTGGTTTTCATTATTCACTAGTATGTGAAAAGACACTAATTTGTTTGTTTAAATTCGAACGTTGTGTTCCACAAATTATTTTACATTAATTTGGAAGTTAAACACTGAAACTTTACGTATGTCTATACTTTAAGTGAAGACAGAAACTTGGTACCTTGTACTTCACATGGTGGCTAGAAAAACACACACGCTTCTCCTCACGCCTCACATAGTTGCCAGTTCACAGCGCAAGAATACACTGACTAAACTAAAATATAGTTCGTAGAAAACATTAAGTTTTTGCTTCATAATATTGCTAATTATATATAGTGAATGGTTCATAGATTAATAGAGAACACATTAAAAACACTAATTGTTCGAATAAGTAGTACAATCGACGATTATTGATAGACTTCACATTGTCACGTAAGAATCTGTCATCGTCATGAGGGCTTCTGCGTGGGCGGATACCACGAGAGTAGCTAAATACCTCAACCATATATGGGCTGGCGAGAGGAAGCAAGACTGTCTGGAAAAGTGAGGTACCTTTTGGGTGAGAAATTCCTAAGCATTGTTCTTCTTCAACTGTTGATTAGTCGCATTTCATTTCCAAGAATTGATGTTGGAATAATACGAGGGTTGGTTTAAAAATTCACGCCAATCCATACTGTTACAACAAGAACAGTTCATTTTAGTGGACCGTATAAAGTGCACTAATACAGTCAAAATCATCAGTTTATATAATGTCTAAAGGTGAAAGCCGGGGCAAGAAAGCAACAATAACAAGAACAAG